>NC_080539.1:39420827-39741452 GCF_028640845.1 Ahaetulla prasina
TCAGGTCCTCTACTTAATTCTCATTGTGAAACTTTTCTGCATGTTTGTTCTGTACCAGCTAAAAGAGCCCCATGGAAGGAGATCTCTGATGGTGATTTCTTTGGGAATTTAACTAGAATATGGGAAACCAGAGAAGTTTGCCAGAGAGATTATTGCAGAATGAAAGACAGAACATTCATACTCAGGTTTGGCCACTGTGAAACAAAATGAGCCCCCCCCCTAAATTTTCCTCATAAAATTTCACCCTTTTATTCATATAAACAATAAGAGAAAACTGTAGAGAAAAGTGGAAAAACTTGCCTCCAGAAGTTGTGAATGCTTCAACGCTGGAATGCTTCATTAAGAAGAAGTTGGATAATCATTTGTCTGAAGTGGTGTAGGGTTTCCTGCCTCAGCAGGGGGTTGGACTAGAAGACCTCCAAGGTCCCTTCCTCTGTTATTCTCTGTTATAACTCTGTTATTCTATTCTATTCTATTCTATTCTATTCTATTCTATTCTATTCTATTCTATTCTAAAACTGCAAGAGCATGTTTCCATATGGTCTGGAAGAGGCTATCACACAGAAGGTTTCAAGTAATTGGTAAAAATCAGATGAGTAAGCAACACACTTCTTACATACATGATAGCCATTGGTTTGCTTGACTTTGCAGTGAGGTTTTTCCCCACGTGTGTTTGGAAAATGATTTCTTCTAAGTACATTCCAGAAGAAATCAGGCTGCCAGTCTTGTCCACCTTCTAAGTCCTCTGACAGGCTACCAAATCTAGCTATTCTACAGGCTTCCTGAAGAGGATGCTGTGGCTTCATTTTTGGCTTTGGAATTCTCTATCCCCCCCCCTCCTCCAAATAAACATCTCCCCTTGTGCGAGAGAAGCAAGAGAAGTGAATAATATTTGTAGTTTCCATCTTGCTGGCTCATATTATGTGTTGTTTTGTGCTCAAAAAGAGAACAAGGAAGAGAATAAAACTATATAAGATTCAACTGGCAATAAAATAAAATAAAATAAAACAATCCAGGATTTGATAATAGATGGCAGAGACAGCTTGTGTCAAATGCCAAAGACTTCCCAGTTTGAAAGAAAAATGCACAGTAATATGTCAAAACAATCTATGAAACAGTATTGATTTGTACTTTAAATCAGCATTGATTTGTATTTCTTTGTACGTTGATTTGTATTTGCAAATAAAATAACTCTTCAGACTCATATTTGGCAAATGTTAACCTTATACAGAAATTTATTTATTTAAATAACTTCTATCCCTCTTATGTACGTGTACATACATACACACACACACACACACACACACACACACACACACACACACACACACATACATACATATATACATACCAGGGGTGAAATGCTCCTGGTTCGGACCGGATCGCCTGATGGTGGTTCGGAGAACCGGTAGCAAAAATCCCTGCCCCTGCCTCCCATGCCAGATGAGCCACGTGATCATCAGAGTTTTTTTTTTTACTTTTAAAAGCATTTTTTCTTTGGCTGAAAAAATGCTTTTTTTTTTATAAAAAAGTTTTATTTTTACAATCATATCAAATAATTCATCCAATGTACAGTTATATACAATTAGTCAGGCCTGCCCAGTCACCACCCCCCTTTTTAACACTCTTCCCTCTTCTACCTTCTTTTACTTTCCAAACCTTCCTCTCCTTCTCTTATCTACCTCCTCTCCTCCCTCCACCCTCCACTCCTTCTCCCTCTTCTACCCCTCTTCCTTCCTCTTCTCCTCTTTCCTACCTCCTACTCTCTCTTTTTTCCCTCCCCACCATTCTAAAATGGCAACTGGGCAGACCCGACCCTACATTAATTATATTTATACATCTTCAATAATCCCTGTACATTAACCATCACTCCATCACTAGCCTCAACCCCCCAATTCCCCTCCCCCTTACCCCCCACCCCCCACCCCGACTTCCCAGAACAAAATGCAGGGTATCAAAACTAACAATCATAATCTAAAATAATTCCTAAATTATAATCTCTAGTCTCTCCACACTTAGTCACACTCTCAATTCCCCTCTCCTTCAGAAATATATCTAATACAAATTATTTCCTAAATTTACTCATATGCTATTCGATATTTTTTTATCTGATACTTATTTTGAATATAATCAATCCACATTTTCCATTCTAAAATAACATGCTTTTAAAAGTAAAAAAAAAAGCCTATGATGATCACGCAGCTCAGCTGGGATCGTCAGAGCCTTTTAAAAGCATTTTTTGTAACCTCTTTGGCCGAAGAGGTTTTAGAAAAAATGCTTTTAAAAGCATTTTAAAATGCTTTTCTTCGGCCAAACCAGCCTGATCATCAGAGGCTTTTTTCTTTTAAAGGCAAAAAAAAAGCTTTTAAAAGAAAAGAAAAGCCTCTGACGATCAGGCAACTCAGCTGGGATCGTCAGAGGAACCTTTTAAAAGCATTTTTTCTACAACCTCTTCTGCTGAAGAGGTTGTAGAAAAAATGCTTTTAAAAGTAAAAAAAAAAGTTGGCCACACCCACCCAGTCATATTACCCCGCATCAAGCCACGCCCACAGAACCAGTAGTAACAAATTTTACATTTCACCACTGATACATACATACATACATACATAGTGTGTCCACAGAAACAGTACATGAAGTTACCATTTACTGTGGGTTAGCCTGACCTCCCTTTGAGAATTGGATCCATCTCCTTTACTTCATTGGTTCAGAGCACAAAGTACTGGATGAAGTTACCAAAAGACAGTTTTGTCTTGATGGTTAAAAAAGACTTCCTGGATATTAAGAAAAGTTGAAATGTCCAGAAAGATTTAACAGATTAACAGAGTTGGAAAGGTCATCTATAGGTCATCTAGTCCTACCCCCACTCAAGCTGGAGACCCTACACAATTTCTGACAAATGGCAGTCCAATCTTTTCTTGAAAGTCTCAAGTGATGAAGCTCCCACAGTTTCCGAAGGCAAGCTGTTCCATTGGTTGATTATTCTCACTGTCAGAAAGAGGTTAGTCTTCTGTTCAAGAAGATACTGGGTAGCTCTTTGTCAGGATACTAGTATTTCTCCATTGAACAGAGGATCAGAATTAATGATCTAAGTGGCCTCATCCTCATCAATGATTCTATAATCACATGCACTTTTGATTACATCGTTCCTTGTATTTGTAACTGTACACAGCTCAGTCCCTGCAGAAATTCACACAAGATGTGAGATAGCTGGAGGTAGAGATTCTTATGGAAGTCTATATTACAGGGGCAGATTAGTTAAGGAAGTTTTGGTCCATGCTGATTTACAAGTCTTTTCTTTTTAAGAATTGTTTTCTGATAAAATCTCTGCAGTATTACGTAAAAATGGTTTAATGAATGGAGGAATTACGGCAAAGAATTTTGAGAATTTTGGAAGCTATAAAAATTCTTCAAGCCCTGTTGAGACTTATGGATCCCCATTTTTCCTTGTCAGCAATTGTGCTTCATATTGTTACTTTTGGACATGACTGGGCTCCATCTCACTCATGACACAAATGACCAGGTTTATATTAATCCAATTAGGCCATGTTATGTAAAGAAGGATGTAAAGAGGGAAGGAAAAAGAAGAAGAGGATACCTTGATGAACGTATCTTTTCTTTTATGTATACTGAGCGCATATGCACCAAGACAAATTCCTGTGTGTCCAATCACACTTGGCCAATAAAAAATTCTATTCTATTCTATTCTATTCTATTCTATTCTATTCTAGCAGCAAAATGTTTGGACTCAGTTGCAGGGGTGATGGGGGCATAGTTGGAAAACCTGAAACACCGTGTTAGAGATAGATTGTCGTCGAGAAGATCTATCCATGTGACCTGTAGAACTTGAAAATATCTTGATGGCACATAACAATCAATTATTGGGTTCTAATTCCCAAACAAGACTCACTGTTCATATTCTAAGTCTCTTGTGCTGAAAAACGGTTTTTTTTGAAAGCCAATAAGAGGTGTTTTTTTTAAATTTACATTTATGTCCCGCCCTTCTCAGAAGACTCAGGGCGGCTTACAGTGTGTAAGGCAATAGTCTCATTCTATTTGTATATTTACAAAGTCAACTTATTGCCCCCGCAACAATCTGGGTCCTCATTTTACCTGCCTTATAAAGGATGGAAGGCTGAGTCAACCTTGGGCCTGGTGGGATTCGAGGCTGCAGTAATTGCAGGCTGCTGTGTTTTAATAACAGGCTATCTTACAGCCTGAGCCACCACGGCCCTTTTATACTTTTATAGAAAAGTATTTGACTTTTCTATAAAAACTGATTGTAATTTATTCAAGGTTGAAATCTAAAAATTTTCCCTACTGGTTCTGTGGGCGTGGCTTAATTGGTGAGCGTGGCTTGGTGGTCAGATGACTGGGTGGGCGTGGCCAATAACAATAAATAATAAAAATAATAAACAAAGTATACAAAACAATAAGAGGTACCAAAAACCAACTTTCACACTTTATACACACAACACAACACAACAGACTCACACACAATGTAAAAGCAGCTGTACCTCACCCAAAATGGCCCCTGCAACAAGCAGGAACCTCACACAGCCACAAAAAGCTCAAAAACCAACTTTCACACTTTACATACACACAACACAACACAACACAACTGACTCACACACAATGTAAAAGCAGCTGCACTTCACCCAAAATGGCCCCTGCAACAAGCAGGAACCTCACACAGCTACAAAAAACTCAAAAACCAACTTTCACACTTTACATACACACAACACAACACAACACAACTGACTCACACACAATGTAAAAGCAGCTGCACTTCACCCAAAATTGCCCCTGCAACAAGCAGGAACCTCACACAGCCACAAACAGCTCAAAAACCAACTTTCACACTTTACACACACTTAACACAACACAACTGACTCTCTCTCTCTCACACACACACACAAAATGCCACATACAACTTTGTGAGATTTTGTGTGTTTGTGTAGTTATCTCAGAAAGCTGCACAAATATTTTATTTTATTATTTTATTTTATTTATATTTTTTAGATCAGGGGTCTCCAACCTTAGTAACTTTAAGGTTTGTGGATTTCAACACCCTGGATGAGGAACTCTGGGAGTTGAAGTCCACAAGCCTTAAAGTTGCTAAGGTTGGAGATCCCTGTTTTAGATAAAAGCAGCTACATTTAAAACTTCCTTAACTTTAAATTGCTGTCTAAAAAAAAACCTCTTTTAAAATAAACAATTAACTATTTTTTAAAGCTCCCCACCCCCCATTTACTTACCCAATTGCAGGCAGACAGATTGAGTTGCTCACCGAGGAGATGGATTGCAGGCAGGCAGATTCAGTTGCTAGCTGATGCAACTGATTGCAGAAGCCATGGCTTTGTCAGCCCGAAAGGAGCAGTAATTAGGTAAGTGGGGGAGGGGGCGATTGGGTGGGCATGGATGGAGGCTGTTTGTTGTGGCTCCCGCCCCCGAACCTTGTCCCATGCCCGAAAGTGCTTTGGAACCGGGCCTGCTGCCAGAAAGTGACTCGGAGCCGGGCCTGCTGCCAGAAAGTGATTTGGACAGTGAGGGGGAAGGGCCATCAGGACTTACCTCGGAAGCACCGGCCTCCCTGGATCAGCTCCAGGAGCCAGAAGCAGGCCAAGCGAAAGAGATAACGAGGCCTCCTTCTCCTGACTCTTTCCCCCCCCAGGCCACGCCTGCAGACCCAGCTGACAGCAATCAGGCTTGGCTCAATCCCAGGTTTCATAGGCAGGAGAGAAGAGAACAACAGAAGCAGGGGAGGGGCAGGCCTAGGAAGTGCTGAGTCATGGAGCCACACCCCACAGGATATAAAAGGCAGCAAGAGCTGGTGTGTCTCTTTGTATCAGGCAAATCCACGGATTAACTAGAGCTGAAGGTTGTGACTCACCAGCGTCTTGGCAGCTAACGAGGGCTCTTGGCAGAAGCTGCTCTTTTGCTGCCAGAGCTGATAAGAGCCGGCTAATTAAGCCATCATTCGGACGAAGGTGAGGAGGATATAACACTGTTGTAAGAGGTTGTAAAAAATGATTTTAAAAGTCTGTGATGATGAGGCAACTCAGCTGGGACTGCCAGAGGAGCCTTTTAAAACCTTTTGTTTATACAATCTCTTCGGCCAGAGAGTTTGTTTAAAAAAAGAGTTTAAAGGGTTCTGATGATCCCAGCTGAGCTGCGGGATTATTTTTATTATTATTTATTATTTATTTGATTTTTATACTGCCCTTCTCCCGAAGGACTCAGGGCGGTATACAGGCAAAAATAAAACAGATAATACAATATACAATTTAAAAAGCAGATTAAAAAACTTATTTTAAAATTAGCCTGATAGGTTAAAATATACAAGACTAAAAAACCCCATTTAAAATTAATTAATAAAAATTTAAAATTTAAAATTAATAAAATTCAATTCAAGCCAGCCCCGCGCGAATGAAAAGATGTGTCTTCAGTTTGCGACGGAAAGTCCGAAGGTCAGGTATTTGGCGTAAACCCGGGGGAAGCTCGTTCCAGAGTGTGGGAGCCCCCACAGAGAAGGCCCTTCCCCTGGGGGCTGCCAGCCGACATTGTTTGGCGGACGGCACCCTGAGAAGTCCCTCTCTGTGAGAGCGTACGGGTCGGTGGGAGGCATGTGGTAACAGCAGGCAGTCCCGTAAGTACCCAGGCCCTAAGCCTGGGATCATCAAAGGCTTTTTTTTTTACTTTTAAATGCATGTTTTCAGCTGAAGAAAAAATGCTTTTAAAAGTAAAAAAAAAACCTCTGATGATGGCGCGGCTCAGCAAGGGCAGGGGATGGGCCCAGGGATTTTTGCTACCAGTTCTCCGAACCACCAGCCACCATCGCTACTGGATCATCCTTGAATTTATTACTTTTTCCTTTATGGCAAAATCATCTTTGACTTTACTGATTAGATCCATATTTTTCTTCTTATTTATCTAGGATAGGACCAAGTCAATTGCCTTTTCTTTTCAACTATATCAGTGAATATTATTTTAAGAACATTATCTCTTTAATATTTATATAGCAAAATATAATTAATTAATTAATTAATGTGGGGACAATTAACCAGTGGAACAGCTTGCCTTCAGAAGTTGTAAGTGGTTCATCACTGGAGGTTTTTAAGAAAAAACTTGACGGCCACATATCTGAAATGGTATAGGGTAGAGATGTCCAAACTTGGTCCCTTGAAGAGTGGTGGATTTCAACTCCCAGAATTCCCCAGTCAGAAACTTGCTCGTATTTATAGCTCATGCTGGCTGAGGAATTCTGGGAGTTGAAGTCCACCACTCTCCAAGGGGCCAAATTTGGACACCCCTGATATAGGGTCTCCTGGTTGAGCAGGGGGTTGGACTAGAAGACCTCCAAGGTCCCTTCCAGCTCTATTCTGATTGATTGAACAATATTCATGAAAATAGGACGATTGAGCAAAAATATTGTTTCCAAGGTCCATGAATTCTATTCCAGCAAATCTCGAGCTTTTCATAACTCCATAATGTTAGTAAGAAATCAGCTTCTCTACTATGTAAACTATTCAGATGAGACCCATTGATATACTGGTATCACAGGCCTTTATAGTTATCCTCTGTTAAATTGTGACATATAGAATATCAGGACCCTTGCGAATACTAACTGCCAGATAAAATCTTTAATTGGTATTGTAAACATTCAGCTATCATTTATTTATTCTGAGAAGAGTTACATTTTGTAGCCTCCAGATGTAATGACAACTCATAAATCTGAAATAATAAGCCTCTGTGCTCTCTAATATTAACGTTAGTAATCATTAATTAAAAAAGGAGGTCTGAATAACATCAACTGAAAATTGTGGCACTTGCAGAAGGCTAACAAAAGCATTTTCTGGGAACATAAGCGTAGAGAATTTGCAGCAATGGCAAAAGTAAAATGGAGCCACAATAGAAGTTTGACCGAATTCAAATAAGATTGGTTTCTATATATACAATACATGATGCAGTGAGGTCAATACAAATATTTATAGCATGGTGTTCCTATTTATAGTATGGTGTTTCATACATATTACAAATTGTTGGATTATGAAGAACGGGCCAATTAGAAATCAAATGCTTATCTACTTTTTTCTTTTGTTTTATTTATTTATTTATTTGAATTTATATCCCGCCCTTCTCCGAAGACTCAGGGTGGCTTACATTGTGTAAGGCAATAGTCTCATCCATTTGTATATATATACAAAGTCAACTTGTATTGCCCCCACAACAATCTGGGTCCTCATTTTACCTACCTTATAAAGCATGGAAGGCTGAGTCAACCTTGGGCCTGGTGGGACTCGAGCCTGCAGTAATTGCAATTGCAGGCAGCTGTGTGTTAATAACAGACTGCATTAGCCTGTTGAGCCACTTCCCATTTATAAGCAACATTAATTAAAAATACAGTGCCAAACTTAATGTAAACAATTAAGCTCAGAGATTGAAACAGTCTTTGAATTATAAAATAATTTGATGCATTTTGAATTGTCTATCAAGGCTATACTTAGCAGTTAATTCAAGTAGTCTTGTGTTTATTAGCAGTTTAGAAATTATATTTAACACTGACATAAAGACTTTTTATTCTTCTTTTCCAAACCTTGAAAAGCCATCAAAATATCATCTCTTATTTTATTTTATTTTTATTATTTTCTTTCATTTCCTCTCTGGTAAGTTCAATATGGTTCATAACTTCTTTAAACCTTTCTTCAAATATTTTGGTCTGTTCTTTAAACATATCTTCCATACCCACTTCAGGTCCCCTTCTTGTTGTAGGTTTAGGTGGTTTAGAAGCCATTTCAATTTCCAAGTTAAAATTCAGTTATAAAGTCAGAATCAAAAATATAAATATATAGTAGGGCAATAGAAGACACTGCCACTAATTTTCTAGAAGCCTTGTTCCTGGAACAAGGTACTTTAAACTCACGTCATAGAGTAGCATAGAGTAATGATTCTTAGGATCCTATTTCATATATATCACTAATTCTTTTTTTTCCTTTTTTTTCTTTTAATGACCCTGTAATCCCTTGCATTGGGGTGAAGTTAGGGCAATTGAATGGAGCTAAGTGTTTACTGACCAGATGCCCTTCCTGATACCTAGGTGGAGCTCACAGCAGATATTTTCTATTTGCACCCAGAGAAACAAATATCTGCCACTACCAAGGATTGAACTCAAAGCCTCCTGTTTGTGATGCAAGAGATCCATCTCTAGGCCACTACACATCCTCCCATTTATATCAGCAATTAGGCTGCAAAATTCTGCCAGGTCAGGATACGGGCAATTAATCTCTTCCCCTCACATTCAACAAACTCTTTCTACTTTTTCCTCTGTCCCTCACCCTTCATCCCTGCCCATTCGCCCAGACACTATTTGACCCAGGCCTTTGGCTGTACGGGACAAATAGCCCCAAGCCAATCGGGTGGAGGGCAGCAGAAATAGTGTTGGGGGTGTGACCGAGGGGGTTGTTGGGGGGCAACTTGCAATAAGATCAGTGGCAGGCTGGGGGAGAGAGCAAGAGCAGTGGTGGCATGCAGCTCAGGGATGAAATCCTCTGAAGTCTGCTACTGGTTCTGTGAGTCTGCTACTGGTTCTGTGAGTCTGTTACTGAGTGTGCACATGCGTGCCTGAGGCACATCCATGGAGCGCTAAAAAAGGAACATTCTGAAGCCTTCCAAGTCTGCAAAGGTAAGTAGAACAGCAACGGAGGGAATCTGCTGTGCCACACAATTTAGATTAGCTAGAAAGCAGAAAATCCGACAATTCTAGCTAATATAAATCGCGCGTCCCAGCTATCATTGGAAATACCGGTTCACCCGAACTGGTAGCAATTTTTACTACTGGTTCATCCGAACCAGTAGCATTTCACCCCTAATACCACACAGCTGTGGTATTTTAGGGGTTAACAGTAATGGTGCATGGCTGCTGGCATTGCAGGGATGAACCATGTTAGTGCACAGCTGCTGGCATTGCAGTGGGGCAAATGGTGATGGTGCATGGCTGCTGACATTATGGGGGCAATGGTGATGGTGTGGAGCTGGTGGCATTGCAACGGTGATGGCGCATCATGGGGGACAGCAGAACTGCCCATTTGACATAGGCTGGAGTCCAGACGCAGAGGCAATGATAAGGGAGGGATCAAAATGGGAAGCCCCACCCACTGCTGCCTGTTGCCTATTCTACCCAGACCCTGCCCCCCCACCCCACATCTGATCCTGTCAGTTGACACCAAATGGGCAATTTGGCTACTGCCCTCCCATCCAGCACCTGATCCTGCCAGCCTGTTGCCAAACAGGCAGTCTGTCTGCCTCCCTCCACCCCCACCTGATCCTGACAGCCTGATGCCTGATGGGTAGTTCAGTGCCATCGCCATTTGCCACACACACCCAGAATGCCAGCAGCAAAATGCCATCACCATTGCTCCCTTGCAATGCCAGCAGCCACCATCACCTTTGTCCCTCCCAATGCCAGCAGCCGTGCACCACTGCAGCTCTTGTGTCTGGGCGAATGGTTAGGGACAAAGGGTGAAGGGCAGAGGGGCAGGCTCCCATTAGCCATGGAGAATGGCCAGGGGAGGACCAGCAGAGGAGGATAGCTGGCTGTAAATCAGTTGAGGCAGGTGGCTGGAGGTGAAGAAGGCACAACCAAGGGATTGAGTGCTCTCTCTGTCACAGGAGCAGGATTATTAAAAAGATTTTTGCACTTTTTTTAAAAAAAGCAGGTGTTGTGTGAGTATCTTTATTTGAAGAGTGCCAGAGTTTTCAGGCCTCCTGCCACTGCCACCCTTGGACTCACATCCATCATCCACATTTCTCTCTCTTCACTCTCCTCTATCCTATTGCACATTTGGTGAATTTGATCTCACCTCATCAAAAAACAGTAAAGCTTTAAGCTCTTTGCCATCACTGCTCCTTAGATCTTGTCTCTGTTGTCTCTGTTCTTTACATATAAGTTGTCAAATTATTGGCCCCTCACCACACATATATTTAAAAAATATTCCTTCTAATTTCAATGGGTCTCTTCCCCCCATAACCAGTTGTGGGATTCAGCCAGTTCGCACCACTTCAGGAGAACCGGTTGTTAACTTTCTGAGCAGTTTGGCGAACTGGTTGTTGGAAGAAATCATTAGGGCAGAGAACCGGTTGTTAAATTTCTTGAATCCCACCACTGCCCATAATTAAATTCCCACTGTCTCCCAAACAGTGAAATCTGTTCTTGTACAAATCCTATGCACTTCTTCCTGTGAAATTTGGTAAGAGTTTCCCTAAATAAAATTATATTTAAACATATTTGTATCACCACCACCATCATTCTGGCTGTTGCCATCTACTTGCATGATTAAGGCCTCTTCTGTATGTTTCCAACCCATTTGGTCCTGAGCTTTCTTTTGCTAATTGTGCCCGCAATACTTGCTGATGCTGTCGATCCATCTTGTCTTAGGTCTCTTTCGTGGATCCATTCTATGACTGCCTTGGTCCACCTGCCATCAGTACTCCTTGATATGTGATCAGCCCATTTCCATTTCATTTTCCATTTCATTTTTTATGTAGTTATATAAATTATATAACTATAGAAACAAAGGAGTGGAGATTATCCAAATATCTTTAGTTGTAAGACACTTGGATAGTCTCCACCCTTTGTTTATAGATAAGATATTGGATTATAAATAAAAGATGGGTTATGGGAAAAAAATGTAATTTTAAGAGAAAGTGATAAGTTACTATAATTATCTATATTAGCTATGATGAAGAGGAAATAATTTCTTTATATATTTTTTTATTCTTTACTATATTCTTATTTTTTGTTTTCTACTTTCTATTTCTTTTCTACTTTCCATTTCTTTTCTGCACTTTCTATTTTTTAATTTTTATTTTTTTGTAAATTGTCTTTTCATTGTAATTTTTAATACTGCAAAAATAATAAGAACATATATTCTTGTAGTTGCTTGATAACCAGCCATAAATGAAACTATGTTCTAGCTCAGTAAAGCAGACATGAATTGCAAATGTTGACAATCTAGTTTCCAAATAAATTGTGTGCCTGTGTGACCATGAAAAGTTTAATAAAGCAAAATGCTCGTACTTTTGTTCAAAACAGATAAGATTTCTTTTTTGACCACCCGATGGTGGCTCATTATTGACTACAGGTGACAAGGTTAAATGGCAGTTTGGAAAGAAGAAATAAAGCTTTCCAAGTATTTGTAGTTTATTGCAGACAACTCTAGTGTTGTATTTAGTCCCCACAGATGCAAATCTTAGAGAATGAGCTGATTAAAATACAGTTCCTTATCCTTCCCTCTCCAAAAAAAAGAAAAGAAAAAGAAAAAGCTAATAATATATTTCACAGCTTTCCACTCAAATTAATCCTTATAAATGTAAATCCAGGTCTGATTCCATAGCTCTGGAACATCTCTGCCAAGATATTTAAATGAGTTGGGTTTTTAAAGAACAGAGTGGAAAACCTCTGATGGCATATAGCAGATTTCCATAGGGTACTATAGGACCTCAAATAAACTGCATCTTTAACTTTAGCACATATTTTTAAAAAATCAATATAAATGAAAATGAAGTGCTAATGAGAAAAAAAAGACATTGACTATCAGACTGGTTAATATAATCTTCAGTACAAAATATAACTAGAATGCATTATTATTATGCAAACGAAAAAATAAAAGTGGGAAAGGATCACAGTTCAACAGTATGTTCACATACGCTTTCTGCAGAAAGTCTACAGTTCAGTTTTATCTTATTCAACCCCATCATCTCTTATCAAGGACAGATAAGAAATGATGGGAAAGACTTCTATGTGAGTGCTTTTTTGGTACTCACATCAGACGTCTACTAAATCCCACAGCTGATAGCTTTTAATATCTTTGGTGACATCCTTCAAGAATCTCCAAAGACATCTACAGGAAATGTGTTTTGGCATGCAACACACTCTACAGGTAACGTTTTGAAAAGTAATTTTCTGCTATCACAAGATAGCAAACCATTACAAGAAATGTTATAATATCTGTTAATGATCATGTTAACCGTTCGGTACTTTACATCCATATGTTTTATACATGACTGGAAGACATACATACATATATGTCTACATACATGTAGAACATAGAATCATAGTACTGGAAGGGACCTTGGAAGTCTTCTAGCTCAACTCCCTGCTCAAAGCACATCTTATATCATCTCAGTCAAATGGTTGTCCGATCTATTTTTGAAAACCTTCAGTGATGGAGCAGCCACAGCTCTAGAAGACCAACTATTCCATTGATTAATTTTTCTCACTGTCAGAAAATTTCTTTTTACATCTGGGTTGGATCTCTCTTTAACTAGTTTCCACCCATTACTTCTGCCTTCCCTTCTGCCTAGAACAAAAATAAACCTCATGGGCAGCGTGAACAGATGGATCCAAATCATATATAAGGAATTCTGGGAGTTGAAATCTACAAGTCTTAAAGTTACAAAGGTTGGAGACCCCTGATATATGGAATATCCTTCCCTGAAATATCACATTACTTACATGACTTACTACATGAAGTAGCAGCAAAAAGGATTTGTAAGAGAGTGCTAACCTTCCACTTGCCCAGAGAAGCTCACTGTATAAACCCGTGATGGTGAACCTGTGGCATGCATACCGGAAGTGGCATGCAGAGCCATCTCTCAAGGCACACAAGCCATTGCCTGCTGTTCTTCCAGGTTCTGGCGCATTGGCCAGCTGGTCTTCACACATGCAGGAGCGCCAGAAGCCGGAAGAGCACCCGCCCGGTGTGCATGCACGCACCAGGCGGCTGCTCTTCTGGTTTCCAGCTCACTCATGCGCACCGGCCACTTGGTCTTCCAGTTTCTGAATCAATCAGATCTTCAGGTTTCTGGCGCACACATGCACACCAGCCAGTTGTGTTGCACACGTATGTACGCCACAAACTGGAAGACCAGGTGGCCGGTGCGCACATGTGTTCTGGCATGCGCATGCATGCATGCTCCCATTTCGGCACTCAGTGACGAAAAGGTTCTCCAACACTGGTATAAACCAAGGATCCCTTCAGAATTCAACCCCATCATGTTTTTCAGTCTTACATTGTAGTAATATTACTATGGTCATGTTAAAAAAGGGATTAAAATAAATTAATTGATCTTATACTTCCTTCCCCAGAATTTTATTTTATGACTGAAATTACATCTTTATGTTGTGTTGCGTTGTTCTTGTATTTATGGTTTTATTATATGTTATGTTGCTTTATGTATATCACAATTGTGTTCTAATTGTGGAAGGTTGAATCTATATTATTTGGTGGTGGAGGCTATTTGTAGTGGGGACATATAGGTTACTGACAAGTAAATAAATAAATGAAATTGGATATCAGGAGCAAATATACTATTTTCCCCTGTATAAATCTGTTTGTTGAACTTGAAGCCAATGGAGTAAACATAATCTGTTTCTCTGAGATTTAAATCAAAGTTTTGTGAATACATTAAGAGCAACCTAACAACAGCATTTGCAGGATCATCAGGTACTTCCCTCAGCACTGTTTTAATAGTGCAGAATTTATGGTCCTATAGAGAAATTATCTCATCATGGGAACAATCTATAAATAATACACCCCCCCCTTGTTTCATAAATGTTGTGAAACAGTTATGGAAGTTATTACAAGGCTGGAGGCTATACAGATGAATGATTATGCTAATGAAGTTGAAACTATGCTTTGATGGATGAGTACAGACTCTCTCTGTTCTTTTCTTATTCAGGAATTAAAAACTTCTGCTATATTTTTATGAGATATATTAAGTCCCTCTAAGCTCTTTTAATGAAGCAAAGCTATTAATAACACAATACGGGATCATAGATATTCTAGTTAAAATTAAATACTTTGAAATTCCTATTTATTTTCAATTTATGTAGTAGATATATACAAGTATTATTAATAGAAGAGAATAGATGTGGTTCACGGTTGAACTGTGTAGTCCAAAGTGCTCCATGAGCTTGGTTACAGTATTTGCTTATAAATGTTTTGCTATCCAACTAAATGACATCTTCATTGCTAGCACCTAGGGGTTCACAAATAGTGTGACTGAGGAAACACTGGAATTCAAATTCGTTAAGCAGGGGAACAGATGCATGATTGCATGTTATTTGCAATCAAAGTAATTAACAATGTACATGTTTCTTAGCTCTCCTCCCCCACCACTCAGCTTTCTGTAAAGGAATTCAGCAGAATTAACTCCCAAAAATATTGCTGAGTACTACCAGGGCAGAGGTGGGTTTCAGCAGGTTCTGACCAGTTCTAGAGAACTGGTAGCAGAAATTTTGAGTAGTTCGGAGTACCGGTAGTAAAAATTCTGAGTAGCCCCACCCCCATCTATTCTCTGCCTCCCAAGTCCCAGAAGAAATGGAGATTTTACAGTATCCTTCCCCTGGAGTGGGGTGGGAATGGAGATTTTACAGTATCCTTCCCCTGCCACACCCACCAAGCCACACCATGACCACCAAGCCGCACCCACAGAACCGGTAGTAAAAAACTTTGAAACCCACCACCGTACCAGGGGGAAGTCTAGAGAAAATCTAGACTCAAAGAAGAAGATCATAAATCATCTAGAAAAATACTGAAAAGAAAATTCTTCTTGCACTACCAAAAGAGTCCTGCTCTAGTTCTTAGTTCTCCTCAAAGGCTGATGACAGACAGATTGCTATTATTTGGGTGGGCTAGGGAGGAACTAAAAACCAACATTGTATTATCAACTAATCTAAGACATTTTTTAGCCTTTTGTGTTGGATCATAGGATCACAAATATTAACATAACATAACATAACATCAGAGTTGGAAGGGACCTTGGAGGCCTTCTAGTCCAATCCCCTGCCCAGGCAGGAAACCCTACACCATCTCAGTCAGATGGTTATCCAACATTTTCTTAAAAATTTCCAGTGTTGGAGCATTCACAACTTCTGAAGGCAAGTCGTTCCACTTATTAATTGTTCTAACTGTCAGGAAATTTCTCCTTAGTTCTAAGTTGCTTCTTTCCTTGATCAGTTTCCACCCATTGCTTCTTGTTCTACCCTCAGGTGCTCTGGAGAACAGCCCAACTCCCACTTCTCTGTGGCAGCCCCTGAGATATTGGAACACTGCTATCATGTCTCCCCTAGTCCTTCTTTTTGTTAAACTAGACATACCCAGTTCCTGCAACCGTTCTTCATATGTTTTATCCTCCAGTCCCCTAATCATCTTTGTTGCTCTTCTCTGCACTCTTTCTAGAGTCTCAACATCTTTTTTACATCGTGGCGACCAAAACTGGATGCAATATTCCAAGTGTGGCCTTACCAAGGCATTATAAAGTGGTACTAGCACTTCACGTGATCTTGATTCTATCCCTGTTTATGCAGCCCAGAACTGTGTTGGCTTTTTTAACAGCTGCTGCACACTGCTGGCTCATATCTAGATGGTTATCCACTAGGACTCCAAGATCCCTCTCACAGGTACTACTATTGAGCAAGGTACCACATATACGGTACTGGTGCATTTTGTTTTTTTGGCCTAAATGTAGAACCTTACTTTTTTCACTGTTGAATTTCATTTTGTTAGATAGCGCCCAATGTTCAAGTCTGTCAAGATCTTTCTGTAACTTGAGCCTATCTTCTGGAGTGTTGGCTATTCCTGCCCGCTTGGTGACATCTGCAAATTTGATGAGTTCCCATCTATCCCTCGTCCAAGTCATTGATGAAGATGTTGAAGAGTACTGGGCCTAAAACAGAGCCTTGGGGTACTCCACTGCATACTTCCTTCCATGTGGATGTAGTTCCGTTGAGGACTACACGTTGAGTGCGGTTGGTCAGCCAGTTACGAATCCATCTGGTGGTGGTGCTGTCTAACCCACATTTTTCTACTTTATCTAGTAGTAGGTTATGGTCTACTTTATCAAATGCTTTACTGAAGTCCAAGTAAATTATATCAACAGCATTCCTCTGGTCTACTAATTTTGTCATTTTGTCAAAGAATGCGATAAGATTAGTCTGGCATGATCTGTATTTGACAAACCCATGTTGGCTTTTGGTTATTCCTTTGTTTGCTTCTAGGTGTTCGGTGATTCGTTGCTTGATTATCTTTTCCAGAATCTTCCGCGGTATTGAGGTCAGACTGATAGGTCTGTAGTTTCCTGGATCTGTTTTTTTTCCTTTTTTGAAGATGGGAACTACATCAGCTCTTTTCCAGTCCTCTGGCAGCTCCTGTGCTCCAGGATCTTTGAAAGATATAGTTCAGTGGATGTCAGATCACGTCTGCCAGTTGCTTCAGAACCTTGGGATGAAATCCATCGGGTCCTGGTGATTTGAACTCGTGTAGGGTAGACAGGTGTTCACTTACCATTTTCTTCCCTATTTTAACTTGTGTTTCTAATCTGTTTTTGTAGTGCTGTTTTGATAGGTTGGATTGTTTTTCCTTTTGTGTAAAGACAGATGCAAAATATGAGTTAAGTAGATCTGCTTTCTCCTGTTGCTTGTCATCTTCTTGCCACTTTCTCCCAGCAATGGGCCAATTGTTTCCTTGACTTTTTCTTGTTTTTAACATGTTGGAAGAAGCTTTTTATTATTTTTACTTTTGTCGCTAGCCTTTGTTCATTGTGAGCCTTAGCTTTCCTCACTTCATCTTTACAGGCTCGGCTATTTGCTGATATTCTGCCTTAGTTATTTGCCCTCTTTCCACTTTTTATATTTGTCCTTTTGTCTTTCAATTTGTCAGATAGTTCTTTATGCATCCATGCTGGTTTCTTTTGTGATCTACTATTTTTCTTCTTCATTGGTATTGTGTTAGACTGTGCTTTTATAATCTCACTTTTCAAAATTTCCCAAGCTTCTTGAGTTGTTTTCCCCCTGAGGATTCTCATCCATTGAATCCTTCTCAAGATCTCTCTAAGTTTATTGAAATTAGCTCTCTTAAAGTCCAAGACTCTAGTTTGACTTTGTTCTACTACTTGTATTTGCTTAATGTTGAATTCCAACATTGCGTGGTCACTTGCCCCCAAGGTTCCCGTAGCCTCAACACCCTCTATCATTTCATCTCTGTTAGTGAGAATTAAGTCCAATATGGCTGATCCCCTTGTCGCCTTCTCTATTTTTTGGGAAACAAAGTTGTCTGCTAGGTTTGTTAGGAACCTGTTGGATCTTCCACTTGGTGCAGAGTTTGTTTCCCAGTTGATGTCAGGGTAGTTAAAATCCCCCATTATTCATCAGTAATATTCTAGCAAAGCTAAATCCTGGAGTATACAGTATCATTCTCCCATCTAGTTAGAAAATATTTTCCTTATTGTTTTCCATTACTAGAGAACATGATCTCAATTGGCTGTTTTGGATTTTTGAACTATGGATTTTTGTTTAAAGTAGCTTGAATAAAATTGTCAATATGAAATTTTCATTCCATATTAATATGTGAAATATATTTTTCACATTTTTTTCCTATTTGATTACAGCTTAAACTGTGGAAACCATCTTCATTCTAAACAGAAAACAAATCTTCCTCTGATATAATGATATTCCTGGACATGTAATTTCCAGGAATGGGGGTATGCTATCAGATTCCACATAAGAGAAATTATATTTATTCTGATGATTGAAGGCATAGTGCCAACTGCTATTACAGTTAATACACCAATTATTATTTAGTTATAGTACCAAGCAAAGCTAATTAGTAAATAATTACAGTCACTGATTAGGTTTCTAATTGTTTATATTGTTCTAATTGTTTATATTGAATTAGTGGTGCTGAAAATTTCAGCAATATGGAATTAAGTATCTGCATATGTTTGCAGACCCTAAAATTTAGCTGGGTGTACATAAGGAGACTAAAGAATTGTGAATATTCAATGGTCTATTAATAAGTAGGCTACTAGAAGAAGCTACATGGATGAGACAAGAGAACCTGAAACTGGTAGAATGCTACTACAAAAGCAGACCTAATTATAGTGGCTGTTATTCCTAAACTGGGAGAGTGGTTCCAACATATTCCAGGAGAGTGGTTCCAACATATTCCATATTCCAAGAGAGAGAGAGAGAATAGATCATTTGGAGACAGAGATAGAGAGATAGAGAGAAGAAGGGTGTCAGAGAGAGCGAGGGAGAGAGAGAGAGAGAGAGAGACAGAAAGAGAGAGAGACACACAGAGAGATCTGTGTACGGGGTAAAGAAGCTAATTTTATTTACCTATGTTGAACTGTGGAGTCCTTGTTGTTCATGGAAGTTGTCTCCTAATCTGCTACTTCACGGATGTGCATTGATAGCAGAGAGCATCCATGAACACTAACTAGCAATTAGAAGGCATGATGAAAACTTAATCTCTCAACAAATGCATAGACTTGATTTTAGCTTATGTGTTATGTGATGATCATGGTTCCTTTAACCAACTATGGTTTCATGTGATATATAAGCCCATTCACTACATCTGCAGTTCTAAAACATACTATTGGACCTGATAGGACTGATTTCTGAGCCTTGTAAATCAGTCAACCAGGTGAAGAAAAACAACAAATAACTTGCATTTCAATAGCTTTACAGAAAAAACAATAGCAATAATTTGCATGAAAAGTGGCACATGCTAAAATTCCATTGTCTTTATAAAACTATTACATTTCCAGAGGGAAGCTATGAGTCCATTACTGCTAGAATTATAACAAAAGGCAAAGAAAATAAATAAGAATAGGACCCCACATCAGCCAGTTTAAAAACAAGATAAGAGTTTTTGGTGTAATTCAGTGTTTCTTAACCTTAGCAAATTTAAGATATGTGAACTTCATTTTCCAGAATTCCCCAGCTACCATGTTCGTATATCTTAAAGTTGCTAAGGTTGGGCACTGGTGTAACATTCAACAAGCCAGTCAGCTTAAGTCTTGAAAAAAAAACAAAGCAACAGAAATTACTGAATTTCCTGTAACACTGGCTAATCAAGATGCATTGCTTGATATCCTGACTCAGGCATGTGCACAAATGACCTTCTGAAAGCCTCTATCCTATTTTGAAGCAGAGGAATTAGCAGGGAGGAAGGAGATAATGTTTCACTCAGTGTCTCCAAGGAAGGAGAAATTCACCAACAATGTCTCTGAGAAGGACAGGTCATCATTAGTAATGGCACGTCTCAGTTTTTTCTTCCTCCCCCAGGAATTTTATTTATTTATTTGATGATGTTGCAAAAAAGAATGCATTTGCTAGCAGTTGGTGGCCATCTTGAATCCCTTATTGCACTATCCTAATATCCTGATCTGTAGCTATTTAATGCTCTTCAGGGAAGTCAGGAAGGTAGAAAAGAAAGCAGCAGGCTAGGCAATAAATATCAGCAAAAAGATTAACTGAGAGGAAATACTATGGGTTGAATTCAATCAGAACAAAATAACAGAATAATGATGTCTCTGACAAATTCCACTATAGAACCAAAGAACGAAAGAATCCTTGAGCAGTGTTTTTCAACTTCAACAGCTTGAGATGTGTGGACTTCAACCCCCAGAATTCCTCATGCTGACTAAGGGATTCTGGGAGTTGACATCCACTTATCTTAAAGTTGCCAAGGTTGAGAAATCCTGTCTTAGAGTTATCAGAAACTGTTTAGATCATTCCACCTAACTCTCTGTTCAGTGCAGAGATCCAGATTAAAGCATCTCAGAAAGATGGATGTTTAATATCTACTTATAACCTTGAATTAAAAGTAACCCCATCATTGTGCCATGGGTACTGTCAGGTAATGATTTAAGAGCTGACCAGCTGCTACAAAGATGTAATGCTGGGAATCAGTCAGAAGATTTTTTGGCTGATATCACTTTAAGAGCCTGTAATAAAAAGAGACCCCATTGGGGTGTATCTCTCATGTAAACCACTATTTAAAGACAAACCTCTGTTTACTGTATTTGCTCCTCGGTTGTCTCACATAGTCACACTGGGCACACTCTGACAGGTGTTATTGCTATTATAACTGCTATTATTAATCCATAGATCTGCCACACTATCATTCATTTTGTTTCTAAATCAAGCCTAACTATAACTTAATTTCAGTCTGGACCAGCTACAATTTGACTTATCAGCTTGCTTTGAAAGTTCTCTCATGATCCATGAGACTCTTACAGATCCAGCCCTGCAAGGATCATACAAGCATAAAGTCACTAGAATAGAATAGAATATAGAATATAATTTTATTGGCCAAGTGTGATTGGACACACAAGGAATTTGTCTTGGTGCATATGCTCTCAGTGTACATAAAAGAAAAGATAGATCCCATCTTTCTCTTTTTCTTTCATTAGCAGAATATTTTTTTCTCAAAGATAGGAGTAGAGTAGAGTAGAGGCATTGCTGGATTGGATTTGGTTAATACCAGAATGGAAATATCAGAGCTGTGGGCTAAACAAACAAACAAGAAAACATATCCCAGAAGATGGTATTTCAAACCAATTTCATATTGCTATTAAGAGCATTATATGGAGATCTCCCAGAAGTCATCGATAATTGAGTTTGATTGAAAGAGAATTTACTTTTCATTCATGTCAGATTTTCCTTATTCTAAATTTACTTTAATGAAATGGGAGGGTCAGCACTGAAGAACTCTTTTGGGAGTGCTTCAAGAAGTTTGATCATCCCATTTGCCATGTTTTTTTATATGAATGTTGTGAAATTCAGATGTTCACAATGCCTACTTAATGTTAAACATTTATGTATTGTGCTAAATTTGGGGAAGGTGTCGGTCTGACAAAAAAGGTCCTCTTTTACAGTAAATTACCCAAACATATAACTTTTTAAAACAATTATATTTTCAAAACATCTAAACCAGTGGCCATCACTACACCTGGTGGCAATGAATTTTAGTTATGAAATGAAAGGAATTTTTTTTCATCAATTTGGACTGTCTTCAAATTTTGTTTCTCAGATTGAGAAAAGTAGAGCATCCACTCTGACAGCAGTTAAATGTCTATTTCTCCTTATCTACCTTAAGGAGCCAGAAGGGACACTCAGCTGAGGGATTGGTGTCAGCTGTCTAAGGGAGACTTCTTTTTTCAAGAAAAATAATTATGTTGTTGTTCATAACTGTTATTTTATTTTATTTTAGTTCGTTCTTTATTATTTACTGATAAGATTTATAAGGTTGCCCAACTCAAACAGGGTGATGCTAGGTGGCATACTGCATAAATAAATCAATAAACAAAATCCCAAACTATACAATATAAAATATATACAGTATATAAAAGGTAATAGAATAATGAAAAGGGACTCTTGCTTTACTAGTGTCAGGACCAAGCCCAAAGATTACATAATAAAATCCACTTGAGTCCAATCCTTTATTTGCTTACACTTAAAGGACAGAATCTTATCAAACTAAAACGATAAACCTCTATCCTAATAGATACATCCTGAAAAATTCTAGGGCATTCCTGAACCACTTCCTCAGTCCTCCATCTGGCTCAGGACTGTATAGTCTTTTAATTTGGGTTTCTTTCTGAAATGTACTGCCTCCTCCCTGGGAAAGTTCTGCATTTTCAAGACTCCCTTCCACAGCTTCTTCAGATGCACAGTCTAATCTGGCCCATAAGGCCTTAGGGAAGTGCCAGGTCTTAATGGCATTTCCAAATGTGAGCAGAGAAACGGGTTGTTGTATATAGGGGACATTCTGAAGAACAGGAGTAGCTACAGAAAAATAATACAGACATTTATATATCACCCAGCTGTCAAGATTCTGAATGCTTCATAACAATGGCGTTAAAAACATAACCAAAGCAATAATCAACGTAAAATAAACACCACATCCCTCAGCAGTCACCAAGAAAAACACAGTGGCATCCCACTCACATAACGCCATATAAACAAAATTAAAATTCTTAAAAGTTAATAAACACAATTTTCTTTTGTTGCTGCTTTTGTTTGCTCATTTGGAACTTTATCCATGTGTATTCATGTGTATACATATACCATGCTAGGAAATCAGAATAAAATACTGAGTACAAGCTTGGAAAAATTATGTGCACCTAAATTGTATAATCACTCCTCTTTGTACACCCTAACTTTTATTTTCTTATGGGAAAATGCTTACTTAGATCCTTATGAAAACAATAACCTAAAGATTTTAATGACATTAAATTGTATTTCTAATCTATGAGAAGGCATAAAAGAACATTAAATCTCTGAATTATACTGTGTAGGCAAAAATATTGTCATATACTCTCTCGTTATTGGTCAGATGAGAACACTGTCTCCTACACAGGTTTAAAATTGATTCGATCTAACTTTGCAATCAAACATAACTATTAAAGGAAGGAAGGGTAACATTTCCAAGTCCTACACAAATAATTCTTACTGATAGAAAAACAAGGAATTGTGCTATTGTGACCAAAGTATAACCATACTGTTTTTTTGGAGTCACTATAGAGAATCAGTCAATTTTGAGATATCATATCCTAACATACCCTACATACTCTGCACTCTTTCCAGAGTTTCAACATCTTTTTTATATCATGATGACCAAAATTGAATGCAATATTCCAAGTGTGGCCTCACCAAGGCATTATAAAGTGGGATTAATCACTTCTTGATTCTATCCCTCTATTAATGCAGCCTAGAACTGCGTTGGCTTTTTTGGCAGCTACAGCACACTACTGTCTTATATTTAAGTGATTTTCAATTAGAATTCAATTCAATTCTAACTGAAATTCTAATTCGATTCTAATTCAATTAGAATCTCAACATCTTCTTTATATTGTGGTGACCTGAATTGGATGAAGTATTCCAAGGGTGGTTTTACTAAGGCTTTGTAAAGATCCTATCCCATCAAACATGCTCTAGATGACATGGCTTTCTGACTTTGAGGCAGATAAATCAGGGTAATGCTGTAGCAGTAGTAGTGCCTTCTGAAGTGACAATTTGAATTGCTGTATCACTGATTTGTACAAAAAGAGGAAAAATTACATTTGACTATTAATATGGCAATGGAGCATGGCCTTTTGGATTCATAATCTCATTAAATTCAGCTTCATGAATATTTGCGATACTGGGAAAGATTACTCATTATTTAACAGACATGAAAATACATAGAAATATGACATTTGTTCCCTGCATTTTCAATCATGAAAGGGAGGGGGAAGGGGGGGCTAGGGGGGAGGGGAGAAATGGGGGAGAAAAAAGCTTTGTAAAACTTTTTCAATAAAAAAAAAGAAAGAAAATACATAGAAATATGACATTTGTTCCCTGCATTTTCAATCATGATTCACGATTTACTTTTTTTGTCCCTTGAACACGAAAGGTAGCCATTTTAATAGATTAGTCGCTTTATTTATTTAGAATCAATTTACTTCATGATATAATGTTAACACCGAGTCAGCTGTAAAATGAGAAATTCAAATTGGCCCTCGTCTTTTTCTAACCCAGATTTAATTCAGAGCTGGCTTACTGAATATATCTCATTGCAGGTTCTACGGCAAACCTCCTTAAACTATTGCAACTCAGAGAAAGCCACTAAAGGGCTAATAGTTAATCCTGTTCTCTCTGGACAATTTACCTCAGTTTGTCTCCCTTGAAAGACTGTTATTGTGAGGATTCAAGAGAAGCCATTTGCACAATGCCTGAATTTTAGAAGGAGTTGGGGAAACGGAATGGTTTAGCATTGCTCAGGATCCTATATATATTGTCTGTGAATGTGATATGAAATTGCAGCTGCTAGTTCTGGAGCTGGTGTTGGTCTTCATATGCATCAAGTTCTTTCCAAAATGTTCTCATGTATGACTGTAGTATATGTGCAGATTCAAGCAATGTGGCCTTTTGTATTTGACAGGTAGAAATTTTGTCCAAGAGAACATTTTGTACTATCTTACTTTTGTTTAACTGTACTAATTTGTAATGGAGAAGGAACAGGACCAACTATGGCACTGAACACAATAATGCAAAGAAATTTTTTATTATGGTTCCTTGCATATTATTATTATGGTTCCTTGCCAGATGTTTAGACTGGATTTGTCATTTTTATCCACCATTTTGTCTTCCCGAGGACATGGTATAGACAGATGTTATTGTTTGAAAATGTTAAAAGTATCATTACAGGATGCAAACTATTCCAAGTGATGCTTCATTTTGCAATAGACTGATGATGATTTTGTTAATGCTGATAGTATTCAAGTGGTGCTCCATGTGTTTTGGGAATGAACCCAAGGCATCTAGTACACATTTGCTTTCTTTTACCACTGTTGCTCTTTCAGGTCTTTGTATTTTGGGATTTTCTTCAGCTTCTCTTCTCTTCTGCAGTTTCCAGGTACTGCAACGTCCATTATCTAGACTTTTTTTTTCATCTTTCTTATCAACATGTTATATGGCAGGTGCATGTTTATTTGAATTTTAAAATCCTAGGATCTTTAGTTTCTATTACTTTATCTATTTGTGGTCCTACCAGTTTTGGTTTGCAGGCAAATGGTGTTTTTTGCAGATATTGCAATGTACCATTCTTGCTATTTTATCACGTATTTGTTGTATGTACACTGAGAGCTTATACACTGGAGACAAATTGTGTGTTTAATCATTCTTGGCCAATAAAGAATTCTATTCAATTCAATATTTATGGTCAGTCTGTGTGACCTTCTTTCAGTAGTTAACTGGGTGGTCCACTGTTTCTTCAGCTTCTTTGCAGAGGCAACATTTGATATAGTTATGTCTTCTTAAATATGGTTTTGTTCTTAAGGGTTGGTCTTGTGCAATCAGAATTAGCTCCCTTTTCTCTGTCTTCAACTTTTCTGTATGAAAAAGGATATGCAAACTCTGAACAAAGATAGTTTTCAAAAAAGGATTGTATTAAGATGTATACAAAAAGGTACTGATATATACTAGACATAACTTTTTTCTTTCCTTTTTTTCTTATCTTTAATTTCTTTGGCTTATTATTCTTTATTTTTGGCTGCACTTTGCATAATGGTGCTTTCTATGAAAGGGAAAGGGAACAGCATGATGGGTCAATATGTATAACTCTCACATCTTAGTATTTAGGTTTACTGTGGGGATAAGTAAAAATAGGATTCTTTGATTTAAAAAGAGAAAGCAAACAGTGTGATACAAGAATAATAGCAAAACTTTTCTCTCACTTTCACTTTTATCTTTATCACTTTTAATCGGTGGCTTTAAAAAGTGGCTATTTTTCACATTCCAGGCATTCCGCTAAATTTTTCCCAGCATCTGTAGACCAGAGCTACAAAGGAAAAAATTTCTTTTTAGTTTGAAGGTACTTTGAAATCATCACATATAGCTAGCAGTAGTAAAATGAATCTCATTTTTTTAATTAATGGATTGGGATCATTATTAATCCTCTTCAAATGAACAAAAGATTGAGTTTCTGATATGCTTCTCTCTGTGAGGTTGCATTTTCAAAGGTTTTTTGCATTTGAGTTTGCATTACAAACCACCCTATATGCCATGCTAATAACTCAGTGATATAATCACGTTTTTCTTTTTATAAAATAGACCACAGATTAAGAAAAAGAAACCAAACTATGTAATAGAATTAGAATAGAATAGAATTTTTTGACCAAGTGTGATTGGACACACAAGGAATTTGTCTTGGTGCATATGTTCTCAGTGCACATAAAAGAAAATATACGTTCATCAAGAATAACCATAAGGTACAACACTTAATGATAGTCATAGGGTACAAATAAGCAATCAGGAAACAATATCAATATAAATCGTAAGGATACAAGCAACAAAGTTACAGTCATATAGTCATAAGTGGAAGGAGATGGGTGATGGGAACGATGAGAAAATGAGAAGATTAATAGTAGTGCAGACTTAGTACATAGTTCGACAGTGTTGAGGGAATTATTTGTTTAGCAGAATGATAATGTTTGGGGAAAAACTGTTCTTGTGTCTAGTTGTTCTGGTGTGCAGTGCTCTATAGCGTCGTTTTGAGGATAGGAGTTGAAACAGTTTATGCCTAGGATGTGAGGGGTCTGTAAATATTTTCACAGCCATCTTTTTGACTCATGCAGTATACAAGTCCTCACTGGAAGGCAGGTTGGTAGTAATTGTTTTTTCTGCAGTTCTAATTATCCTCTGAAGTCTGTGTCTGTCTTGTTGGGTTGCAGAACCAAACCAGACAGTTATAGAGGTGCAGATGACAGATTCAATAATTCCTCCGTAGAACTGGATCAGCAGCTCCTTAGGCAGTTTGAGCTTTCTGAATTGGTGCAGAAAGAACATTCTTTGTCGTGCTTTTTTGATGACGTTTTGATGTTAGCTGTCCATTTTAGATCTTGCAATATGGTAGAATCTAGAAATTTGAAGGTCTCTACTGTTGATACTGTGTTGTCTAGTATTGTGAGAGGTGGAAATATGGAAGGGTTTCTCCTAAAGTCTACCACCATTTCTACGGTTTTGAGTGTGTTCAGTTCCAGATTGTTCCGGTCGCACCATGAAGCTAGTTGTTCAACCTTCTGCGGATTCATCATTGTCTCGAATGAGACCAATCACTGTTGTGTCATCTGCAAACTTCAGTAGTTTAACAGATGGATCATTAGAGATGCAGTCATTGCTATACAGAGAGAAGAGAAGTGGGGAGAGCACACAGCCTTGGGGGGCTCCTGTGCTAATTGTACAGGTATCTGATGAGATTCTGCTTAGCTTCACCTGCTACTTTCTGTTTGTTAGGAAGCTTATGATCCACTTACAAGTGTGTTCAGGTACCTGTAGCTGAATATATAACAAATACAATAAAAATAAATATTTCATTCTCACAATATGAAGCATTCATCAAGGCAGACAGACTATATGATCTATGATATAGTTTTTAAATTGCTGTCTAAGTAGAGGAATTCTGAATTTATGAAACTACTTCTAATACATTATTAAAGATGAGTAAAACTTTAGATCAAGTATACTAAAAGTTGTTGATTCACTGTTGTTGGTTTTGGTTACCCTGAATCTCTTCCTTTGTATTTATTACAATATTGTATTGCATTTATTACAAAGATGGTATCTTTACTTTTTTAAATGAGATATGAATTCTGGAATAAAATAAAAGAGCTGTAAGGAGGGAAATAAAATTTATATAGTTTTGCACAAAATGTGAATTACCTTGCTAGCTATGTGCTGAAGCAAACTGTAATAATAATAATAGGAATCACTAGAAAACTTATCAAATGCATAAGACAAATAACTGGAGACTGCAAATTCCATTGCCTTACAACAGATAGTAGATATTTATTAATCCATCACCAAAAAACTATTAATATGTATATGTTCACCTAATACATTCCATCTACTTGATTTACAAGGATGACATGTTTAACCCCAAAAGAATGTGACCTTTAGACTCCATGTACAAGTCTGGTTCAGGGGGAGGGGGGCAGCATACATTTATTTTATGGAATCTACTTCCACTGACTTTAAATCAGACATTTTGAAGATTTTAAGTATCTCACCTTCTGAAATATTTCACTGCTTTTTCATTAATTGTAGCCTTCATGATAAAGAAAAAACTTAACATTCATTCATGAACTTGCTAAGTGCTAATGAACAACCAAAATCTCTACTTCCATTCCTTGTGCTGGTGAATTTCCTTGACTGGATATAAATAATGTTCCTACCATTGGTGGAACATTGCATATTACCTTGTTTACAGTGCTAAAAGAATAATTTTTAATTTCTAACAACAGAATCCTCTTGCAAGCAATTATAAGAATGAATTTATTTATTTCCATTTATACTCAATCTTTCTACACCTAGAAGGCTCAAACTGGTTAACCAACAAGGAAATGGAAGAAATAAAAAAACTTTTAAAAATCCCAATTAAAAAATACATAGGTAGTACAGGTAGATTATTATTACCCAATTTTAACAAAATATAATTGAAGAGTATAATGTTATGGACGCAGTGGCTTAGGGTCTAAGACACCTAGCTTGTCAATAGAAAGGTCAGCAGTTCAGTGGTTCAAATCCCTTGTGCCGCATAATGGGGTAAGCTCCTGTTACTTGTTCCAGCTTCTGCCAACCTAGCAATTCGAAAGCATGTAAAAAATGCAAGTAGAAAAATAGGAACCACCTTTGGTGGGAAGGTAACAGCATTCTGTGTACCTTTGGTGTTTAATCATGCCAGCCACATGACCATGGAGACATCTTCAGACAGCGCTGGCTCTTCGGCTTTAAAACGGAGATGATCACCGCCCCCTAGAATCGGGAACGACTAACACATATGTGCAAGGGGAACCTTTACCTTTACCTTTTAATGTTAAAGCACTTTCTAAATATGGTGGTAATTGTGCATTTGCCAAGAAAGTACATTCTAAAGCTTGGGAGCTACAGTGAAGAAGCCATCTGCTGTGTGCCCAACAAACAGACTGCTACTGCTACTAGCTTGACATTTTGGAAGGGAATAGCTGGCCAGACCTTCCTGTAATGTTACCTTAAGAAGAAGAATCTACAGTGAAGATAATAAAGTGGAATAAAAGGGCATGACAGAATTCTATGGGAGGAAACTTCAGAATCAAACTCAAAAGCAGGCAGTGACAAATACTATTTAACTTGGGAAAATTGGTATCAATGGATAGAAATTAAAAATAAGGAATATATAGAATAAAATAAGATACAAACTGTGTTTAAATATGTTGATTAGGTAGGAATATTTGGGAATAGATGTACAAAGTTAAGAATTATGTACTGTCAGAATGACGTTGAATTGTATAATTATTACAGATGTATTTTTGTTATAGATGTATTTTAACTTGTATTTTAGGATTTAAAATGTTAATAAAGGTTTTTAAAAAAAGAATTATTAAAACTGAAATCTAACACAGTCTTCCAGGTTAGAGAAGGCTGCTGTAATTTAAAGCAATTTTTATTTTAATAATAGGTTTTAAAGGTAAAGTTGCAATTTAGAGGTAAGTAGTGAACTTCAGAAATAGAATTAAATGAGATTTTTTTTTTCTGAATTGCGAGGTATATCATCAAGAATTGATCCCCTCAGTTCTTGTTCTTATGAAATGAAGTGGATATTTGGGGTGGCCCTTTAGCTGCTGCAGAAAGAAGGGATTCTGGAAATTATATTCAGAAATTAATTAGTTCTGGAATAATGTCATTTATTTAGGAGTGAATTTTAATATTAGTTTATAACTTGATTAATCCTTATTGGTCATACCAATATGATGATTGTTAAAAGTCACTGGAATCATACAGATAGATTTTAATTCAAGAATTCCATTCCCTTAAAGTCATTCCTCAAAGATATCAGAGAGAATACACTGCACTATCATATCTGAGCTGCAAAAATCCAAATGACCATCAGATGAAAGCAAAAGCAATATGAAAAGTAATTCTTTCTTTCAGTCTAGTAGTAATACAGTCTAAGGTAGTGTTGATTAATTTTTGGTGATAGCTCACAGATCTAATCTCAAATGCATATATCAATTACAAAGCCAAGAACTACTTAGTATATTGATTATATAGTACTTATTTAATCCAAGATTCTGATAAATTGGCTCTAGATTTAGATGAAGAAAAAGCAAAACCACTTGATTATCTGTGGAAAGTTTGGACAGATACAGGAATTCTCTTTCCCAAAAATATAAAATCCCCCCCCCAAAAAAAAAGTGGATTGTGAAAGAGGATGGCATGAAGAAAAGAAACAATTGATCTCATATTGTTAGCTATCAAAATTCTCCTTAAAATATTTTTATGTATTGTTGGTTCCAACAGGTTTTCAAGAAAAGGCCATTGGAGAGCACCTTATAGTAATCCAACTGAGATTCAAGTAATCTATGTAAAATTATGGCCAAGTCTCATACCAGAATAAATGCATCAAAATGCCAATCAAACCTGCACAGCCATAGTTAATAACTGATATTGTGGGATAAACTCAGATCAAGCAATGTTCTCAACCTATAACCTGGATATTTTAATGAAAGTAACAAAACATCTTTGGACTGGTAGCAGACTAATTCCATTTGTTTCATCTGGATTTAATTCCAGTTTTTTTTCCTACTATTGCCCATCCCATCATCAGTGACTCCAAGTTTTCATTCAAAATCTCAACAGAATGTGATAGAAAAGGAGATTTACACACAGAGACAGGCAGACAGACCAATCTTGACCCCAAAATGCAGTCTTAGGATAGGTTATTAAACAATAATGAATGCCACAGATTAGGCAAAACAGCTTCCTTTCCAACCCTTTGGATTAAAAAATGCAGTGCATTATTTTTGGTGATTGCAGGTATCTAAAATCTCAAGAAACAAGATTTGACTGGTACGTCACTATCACATAGAAATTAAATTCTCTCCTGCATTTTTATTATTTGTTTCTTTGTTTTCTACTACTTTCAGGCTGTTGTAAAACACCTGTGGGATTTCTCCAAATGCATTTTTCTGTGTGCATCTTGGGACTGTTTTATGCCTCCCATCACTTTCACTTTATTAAATTATAGACTATAAGGTCACATGCTGTAATTTCTTTTGTCAGGCAGCAGCTGCTACCATTGCATAACTATTTGATTATAACAGATCCTGAAACTCTATAATTACCCAATATTTGTGTTCACTTGCATATGTGTGCACGCTCTCTTTACCCTTGTCGAGCACATTTTTCTTATATATTGTCTTGTTATAATTTTTCAGTTTCTTCTGAATATAGTGACATATCAGACAGCCACATTATATTTTAATCATAACACTTGAAAAGATTCTGTATTTGTGAATAAATTATTTGGGGAAACATATTATCTTCTGGAGACCCGGATATGTTTTCCTTTACTTCTGGTAATGTAGTAGAAGACATTCAAAGTAGTATCTTGTAGATGTTTTGCAAATATCTGAAACTGTCCAGTCTGACTACAGATTTGCCCAGTCTGCAATGCTGAGGACAATCATCTGACATTCTCCTGGGAGGGAGGGAGGGAGGGAGGGAGGGAGGGAGGAAGGAAGGAAGGAAGGAAGGAAGGAAGGAAGGAAGGAAGGAAGGAAGGAAGGGGGAGCTCAACTAGGTAATCAATGTGACAAAATTACACTGATGATGTTATCTAACCAAGTAATGAAACATTTGCAAGCCTACAATGAAGCCCAGAGAACACCAAGAACTTTACAGTTCAATCCTGAGCTACATGTATTCAGTTCTATCGGTGTCTTGCTTTTCCAAGTCATTTTAAGATTACAAACAAATGCCTCTTGATTTTTAAGCCCATGAGGAAAGCTTAAGGTAGTCACAGAGGGATTCCAGGTATTCTTTTTTCTTCTCAGGCCAACTTTTCCCTTTATTGGCAGCTTTAAGTTGCAGAGGCCACACCATTTATTACTGATTTATTTCCTCCCTTCCATAGCATTTTACAAATTACATTTGCTAGGCCAATTCTAGAATATAGCTCGCCCGTCTGGAACCCTCACCACATTTCTGTCATCAATACAATTGAATGTGTCCAGAAATATTTTACAAGAAGAGTTCTTCACTCCTCTGAAAACAACAAAATATCTTATCCCATCAGACTTGAAATCCTAGGCTTAGAAAACTTAGAACTCCATCGCCTTCGACAAAACCTAAGTTTAACTCATAGAATCATCTATTGTAATGTCCTTCCTGTTAAAGACTACTTCAGCTTTAATTACAATAATACAAGAGCAACCAATAGATTTAAACTTAATCTAGATTACAGAAAATATGACTTCTGTAACAGAATCATCAGTACTTGGAACACTTTACCTGACTCTGTGGTCTCTTCCTATAATCCCAAAAGCTTTAACCAAAAACTTTCTACTATTGACCTCACCCCATTCCTAAGAGGACCATAAGAGCACAAACATAAGAGCACAAACATGCCTACCGTTCCTGTCCTATTGTTTTTCTTTTTCTTCTTCATATATCTATCTATCTATCTATCTATCTATCTATCTATCTATCTATCTATCTATCTATCTATCTATCTATCTATCTATCTATTTTCTGAGGTTTTTGCGGGTGTTTGTATGTAGGTCTTTGGTTATTCGGGTTTTCTCCCGCGTAAAATTGGAAGTGTCTTAGTGACGTTTTGACGAAGTCTCATTCATCATCTTCAGGCTTCAGCTTCATGCTTCTGGGAGCAATGCACGGAGCAAAGCACGAAGCTGAAGCCTGAAGATGACGAATGAGACTTCGTCGAAACGTCGCCAAGACACTTCCAATTTTATTTATTTATTTATTTATTTATTTATTTGTCATAACAATATATACAAGCGTTACATAAAAGGTTATAAATATATGAACGTATATATGAGGAGAAATGAGGTACTAAAAACGTGTATATACATAGGGAAAGAAACAGTAGGACAGGAACGGTAGGCACGTTTGTGCTCTTATGCACGCCCCTTTAGAGTCCTCTTAGGAAAGTGGTGAGGTCAACCGTGGACAGTTTTTGAGTGAAACCTTTGGGGTTATGAGAAGAAACCACAGAGTCAGGTAATGCATTCCAAGTATATACAATTCTGTTACAGAAATCGTGTTTTCTGCAATCTAAACTGGAACGGTTGACATTGAGTTTGAATCTGTTTGTAGCTCTTGTGATATTGTTATTGAAACTAAAAAAGTCATTGACAGGAAGGACATTACAACGGATGATTTTATATGCTAAACCCAGATCCAGTCGAAGGCGTGAAGTTCCAAGTTTTCTAGACCCAAGATATCAAGTCTGGTGGAATAAGGTATTTTATTAGTTTCAGAGGAATGGAGAATTCTTCTCGTAAAATACCTTTGGACACGCTCAACTGTGTTGATGTCAGATATATGGTAAGGGTTCCAGACAGGAGAGCAGTAATCAAGAATTGGCCTAACAAAATTAACCAACCTACTCCAAGACCCTGCATACAAATCCCTAAAAACAGACCCCACCACCTACCTAGAAAAAAACCACTAGATCCAAAATAAAAGCTTCCCCCATCAGCGAAGAAATCCAACAAAGAATCATTCCCAGAGAGAAATCATCCAGATGCCCTAAACTCTATGGTCTCCCCAAGATACACAAAGAAGGAATCCCACTCAGACCCATAGTCAGCTCCATAGGCTCACCTCTACAAAACCTAGCCAAATTTCTCACCAAACAACTACAGCCCTATGCAGAATCCATCGCCTCACACGTCCAAAACTCATTCCAGTTCATAGAGATCATAAAGAAACAAAACTTACAGCCCAGCGACCTACTTGTGAGCTTTGATGTCATATCCCTCTTCACCCAAGTGCCAATCAAAGAAGCCTTGACAGCTATCCAAAACAAATATAACCCCCCCAAGCACATCCTAGATCTGACCAACCACTGCCTATCCAACACATACTTCATCTATAATGGACAAAAATACAAACAAATAGAAGGAGCACCCATGGGATCAACCCTCTCACCTGTCATTGCCAACCTCTACATGGAACACTTTGAAACCCAAGCTCTAGAAAAATCTGATCACAAACCCAAACTCTGGCTCAGATACGTAGATGACACCTTCATAATCTGGCCACACGGGAAAGAAAAACTTGACAACTTCCTCACACACCTCAATAGCCTACACCCCAAAATACAGTTCACCATGGAAACAGAAGTTAACAACCAACTTCCTTCCTAGATGTCTTAGTCTACAGAAACCCAATGGCTCCCTAGGACACACCATCTACCAGAAGAAAACACACACAAACCGCTATCTGCATGCACTCTCACACCACCACCCAGCACAGATCAACTCCGTAGCCAAGACACTCATCTCCAGAACAAAACGCTTAGCTGACGAACAACACCTAAAAACCGAACTACACACTCTCACTAACGTACTAACATCCAATGGATTCCAGAGAAATAAGATTACCAAACTAATCCAAAAAGAACCCCCCACTAAAACCCAAGACAGAGAACAAGAAAACGGCACAGCCCTCCTCCCATATATAAAAGGCACCACAGACAGAATCAGCAAGATCCTCCACAAACACAACATCAAGACAGCATTCTGCACAAACCGAAAAATATCCACCATCCTAAGAAACCCCAAAGACAAAATTGAGTTAGAAAATCAAGGAGTATATGAAATCCCATGCACCGCTTGCCCCACCACATACATCGGACAAACCAACAGAAGAATAAGTGCACGATTGAAGAACACAAGAACTCAGTCAAAAAGAGGAACCAACTTCTTCCTGGTCCAACACTTTAAAGTCACAGGACACGATATTGACTTTAAAAAGACCAGAACTATCGCCAAAACTGAACACTTTAACAGCAGAATAATCAGAGAAGCCATCGAGATAGAAAAACGCCCACACAGCATGAACAAACGAGATGATACCTCCCGCCTACCAGCCATTTGGAAACCCGCCCTTATTGACAAACGTGTCCCTAACACGAGGAATGACACCAGACCCACACTCACAAGGTCCACACAGGATGTCACCACCGCACATCCACCCAGAAAGCAGACCCAAACCCACACTGATCATGAAGCACGACCAAGGACCAGAAGCCAGACCGCAGCTGCAACATTAGCCATTTCAAACCCCTCCAATCCATTCATGCAGCAGACTGACACCCACTATGAAGATGTAGCACGACCACAAAGCCAAACAACAGCTATGCAGCTCACCAGCTCAAATCCCCCTGCAGCACAGACTAGACTGAGCACAACCAAGCCCCCACCAACACAGGACACACCCCCAGCCAATCAGAGCACAGAAAAACCCCCATCCAATCAGAGCACAGCCAAGCTCCCACCCAATCAGTTCAAACCCCCACTAGCAGTTAAAAGGAAGAAACAGCTGCGATCACACATTGCTCCCAGAAGCACGAAGCTGAAGCCTGAAGATGACGAATGAGACTTCGTCGAAACGTCGCCAAGACACTTCCAATTTTACACGGGAGAAAACCCGAACAACCAAAGACCTATATATATATATATATATACTTATACCTGGATGGAGAAGAACAGGCTTCGACTCAACCCTTCCAAGACTGAGTGGCTGTGGATGCCGGCATCCCGGTACAGCCAGCTGATTCCATCGCTGACTGTTGGGGGCTAGTCATTGGCCCCTATGGAGAGGGTCCGCAACTTAGGCGTCCTCCTGGATGTACAGCTGTCCTTAGAAGAGCATATGATGGCCGTCGCCAGAGGAGCTTTTTATCAGGTTCACCTGATACGCCAGTTGCGTCCCTTCCTAGACCGGGTTTCCCTATGCATGGTCACTCACACTCTCGTTACTTCCTGCCTGGACTACTGTAACGCTCTCTACATGGGGTTCCCCTTGAAGAGCACCAGGAGGCTCCAACTGGTCCAGAATGCAGCTGCGCAGGTAATAGAGGGAGTAACTCGAGGCTCCCATGTAACACCTCTCCTGCGCAAGCTGCACTGGCTTCCAGTGGTCTTCCGGGTACAATTCAAGGTGTTGGTTACCACCTTTAAAGTGCTCCATGGCATAGGACCGGGGTATTTATGGGACCGCTTGCTGCCACCAATAGCCTCCCATCAACCTGTGCGCTCACATAGGGAGGGTTTCCTCAGGGTGCCGTCAGTCAAACAATGTCGACTGGCGACCCCCAGGGGGAGGGCCTTCTCCGTGGGAGCTCCTGCCCTCTAGAATGAGCTGCCACCGGGGATACGTCAACTCCCTGACCTCCGGACCTTTCGACACGAGCTAAAGACCTTTCTGTTTTATCGCAGGGCTGGCTTAATGTAATTTTAATGTGGGTTTGATTATGGTTTTATTTAGTTTTAATTTGTTTTCAGCCTAATTGAATTAGATTTTTAAAATGTTTTTAATTTTTTGTGAATTTTGTTTTTACTTGGCTGTAAACCGCCCTGAGTTCTTTGGGAGAAGGACGGTATATAAATAAAATAAATAAATAAATAAAATAAAATAAAAAAAATAAAATAAATACCTCCTAATATTTCCTCATATATATGTTTATATACTATATAATCTTTTTGTGTGATGCTTATATATATTGTTGTGACAAATAAAAATAAATAAAAAATAAAAATAAAAGCTATTGACAGCATTGCTACAATACCATCTGTTGCATTTGTAAGGATTTCCCAATGCACTTTAAAAGAAATTCTCATTCCACTCCTTTTTCTCATCTTTATAATAGTACTTTTATTAATATAGCAATAGCACTTAGACTTATGTACCACTTCATAGTGCTTTACAACACTCTCAGAGCAATTTGACAGCCCCCAACACTCATTTTACCAACCTCAGAAGGATGGAAGGCTGAGTCAACTTGAGCCTGTAAGGATCGAATTCCTGGAAGTAGGCAGAGTTAGCCTGCAATACTGCATTCTAACCAATGTGCCACCACAGTTCAGTACATTAAAATTACAATGATAAAACTAATGCAAGTATAAAAATGAAAGAATAAAAGAATAATAAGTACAGAAAAGAAAAAAAGAGGTTTTTCTCTTAAAGGACATTGTAAAAATGCTATAAAATTGTATTTTTTTAAAAAATGAAAAACTTAAATTGCCTGTGTTTATTTAACTGACACCATCTACCTATTTCTATCATTCCCTCCCTGCCCTTAATGTACTACTTTGATAAAGTGACCAGATTTTAGCAATGGCAAAGCGGGACACCATTGACCGGGGGGGGGGGCTGCGCATGTGCGCTGAGTCTTGCCATCTGCCTGAAGGTGCCAGTGGCTGCTGCTTCTCCGCTCTTTCAGGCAGGCTCAGCTCTCCTCGGCTCTCTTCTCCGCTCTTCTCTTCCTCTTGGGTGAAGTCAAGCGCTCCGCTCTTCTCCCTCTCGCGCCCCCTTCTCTGCCACTCCCCCTTCTCCGCCTCCTCCTCTTGCGTTGCTGCCTCCCATTTTCAGAATGGGAGTGAAACAAAAAAAATTGGGACTTTTTGGAATTGCCGCGGGACGCAGGACAAATTATTAAAAAGCGGGACTGTCCCGCCAAAAGCGGGACATCTGGTCACTATATACTTTGAGCTAATTTAATTTGCATAGGATTGGGGGACTCAGGCAGCCAAATCATATAAAGCATGAAAAGCATTTGGTGCTTGTTGGATTTTCACACAATGCTGTAAGTTTCATTTGCATTTCTGCCAAGATTTATTTGAACTTTTCTCTCTTATTCTTTCTCTGCAAGTGTAAAGAAAGACCATCAGCTCCAGGACCCACTTAAGATGTTCCTTGGGTACACATTGTCGTTTTGAATGACAGAGAAGATGCTGATATGAATAGCTACTAAAATCTTTTTTTTCCCCAGTAAAACTTTCTTGGCTCCTGAAGGGAGAAAAATCATTATTTTGATTAAGGAAGAGATAACTAGAGATTCAACAACTCGAGGTTGTTCAGAAGTCTTGAAGTTACAGCCCAATAGTTCCTACCCAGCTGGAGTGCATCCAGTTGTGATTGCTTGAATCCACTGGTTCATCAAAAACACACACTGTTGCTTATAGATCCTTCCCCACTTATGTGTATGCTTCTTTGTGTGTGTGTGTGGTTGTCCATATCCCACCCTCTCTGTGTGTGTGTGTCTGTGTGTCTGTCTCGGTGTGAAACCTGAGATCCATATGCAGTCTCTGAATCCATATGCATGCTCTGGACTTTTTTGTTTGCAAATCTCCAGAATTTTTCAGTCACCTCAGTGTATCTCTTTAAAAACTTATGGGTTTGCCCAAAATTTAGCACATTAAAAAGAAAGAAAGGAAACTTCCAAAATATTCTTTTCCAAGCTAGTGAAAAAGGGAAATTTCATATATAATTGTAGACAGTTACAACTATATACTGTTGATTCTACTTTTTGACCTCACATACTCAAATTTTTAGTAAGTACCTTCCCCGCTCCAATGTATGAAGTCTCTGGCCATTATAAGGTTATCTATCCTCTCCTAGAAATATATAATGGCAAAAAATATTTTTTATTCTTTACAGGAAGAAGCCAAATATGTAGACCAGCTAGTTTATGAATCTTTATAATGCAAAGATCTTATTAGTCCATGTGTTTTTAACTTTTGGAATTTAATAGGTATCATGACATAAGCTGAAATAAGTAAGATACAACAAATTGACTTTCATTATCGGTAATAAAAGAGTCCCATTTTGGTGTAGCAGTTAATAGAATAGAATAGAATAGAATAGAATAGAATAGAATAGAATAGAATAGAATAGAATAGAATAGAATAGAATAGAATTTTTTATTGGCCAAGTGTGATTGGACACACAAGGAATTTGTCTTGGTGCATATGCTCTCAGTGAACATAAAAGAAAAGATGCCTTCATCAAGGTACAACACTTACAACACTTAATGATAGTCATAGGGTACAAATTTAACACTTAATGATACAACACTTAATGATAGTCATAGGCTACAAATAAGCAATCAGGAAACAATATCAGTATAAATCGTAAGGATACAAGCAACAAAGTTACAGTTATAAGTGGAAGGAGATGGATGATGGGAATGATGAGAAGATTAATAGTAGTGCAGATTTAGTAAGTAGTTTGACAGTGTTAAGGGAATTATTTGTTTAGCAGAGTGATGGCGTTCAGGAAAAAACTGTTCTTGTATCTAGTTGTTCTGGTGTGCAGTGCTCTATAGAGTTGTTTTGAGGGTAGGAGTTGAGGGTATGTCCAGGATGTGAGGAGTTGAGGGATCTGTAAATATATTCACAGCCCTCTTTTTGACTCGTGCAATATACAGGTCCTCAATGGAAGGCAAGTTGGTAGCAATTGTTTTTTCTGCAGTTCTAATTATCCTCTGAAGTCTGTGTCTGTCTTGTTGGGTAGCAGAACCAAACCAAACAGTTATAGAGGTGCAGATGACAGACTCAATAATTCCTCTGTAGAACTGGATCAGCAGCTCCTTGGACAGTTTGAGCTTTCTGAGTTGGTGCAGAAAGAACATTCTTTGTTGTCCTTTTTTGATGACGTTTTGATGTTAGCTGTCCATTTTAGCTCTTGTGATATGGTAGAACCTAGAAATTTGAAGGTTTCTACTGTTGATACTGTGTTGTCTAGTATTGTGAGAAGTGGAAATATGGAAGGGTTTCTCCTAAAGTCTACCACCATTTCTACGGTTTTGAGTGTGTTCAGTTCCAGATTGTTCTGGTTGCACCATGAGGCTAGTCATTCAACCTCCCGTCTGTATGTCGAGGCATCAGGCTAGAAACCAGGAGACTGTGACTTCTAATTCTGGCTGAGGCACAAAGCCAGCTGGGTGCCTTGGGAAAGTCCCTCTCTCTTAACCATGGAAAACACTTCAGAAATCTTGCCAAGAAATCTGCAGGGACTTGTCCAGGCAATCACCAGGAGTCAACAATGACTTGAAGCCACCAAAACAAAGAATTCCAATAAACACAAAACAAGACTGCTGAGGCTTTCAGAAGCTTCTGCAAGAGAGCAGAGTGCTGTGAACATGCTCAGAAGCAAAGAAACCATTTCCCCATTTTAGCTATATGTTTTGTAGAAAATAAATGCCAATCTAAAAGGTTTCCAACTATTAGGAAGCATTTTGCAGTGTTCCTGCATGAAGAGGAGATGTTGACAGCTTCAGTTATGTATGGAGCTTTATTGAAATGGTTCTCTGGATCCCAATCCATGTTTTCGGTGCTTTACTTTTTGTTAAGTAGGCACCCTTTTTACTTTTTTTGAAATATAACCATCCTTTTTATTGATGCTGAACAAGATGTCAAGTGCCTATTTAGAGTCTGTTAAACTAGCTACAAGGATTTGAAGACAAAGGCAATTTGCTCCATTGTGTCTTGAATGCTGTCAAATGACAGGGCAGATACTTTTTAAAAAATCCATAGCTATGCTTCATTGGTACTTTATTAGCTAAGCTGTCTGAATATAACAATACTTCTGGGACCAAGGCTATCATTCTAATTCACATGGGGGAGATCCAGTGAAGACAGTATGCAGTGATTATTATGGATTTAACCATGCCATTGGTCTACCATATCAAATTATAAATTGGTGGCAGTCTCAGATTATATTGTTCTCAAGGCATTTAAAGCCAGTAGTTAACTGACATACATTGAAATCTGAAGTTTAAGAAACCACAAAGGAATATCAGTTCATCAAAATCTTCTCACAGTTTAATTTTAGATAGGAATCAGCCATCATAGGATGGGAAATCTTCTCTATTACAAAATAATACAATTAAATAGAAGTAGGATTGTACAAAATCTGCTCATTCACAACATTTCCATATGTCCATTACAAAAGGCCACACTTCTTGGATCTCCACTTATATTATGCTGATATATTATGACATTCTAGGTCAGGGGTATCAAACTCAGGTGCTTAGCTCTGGCCCGCGGGGCCACCCCGGAAGCAGCAAAGGACTGGCCTGCAGTGCCTCTGCCAGTGAAAATGGAGCTTGGGAGGGTCGTGTGTGTGTGTGCAGGCCCCATTTTCAGCTTGGACAGCCTCCTACAACCCTCTGCCAGTAAAGGCCCCATTTTTTGGCCTAGATGACCTCCTGAGCCCTCTGCCAGCAAAAATGGAATTCATTTTCACTGGCAGAGGGCTGCAGGAGACCATCCAGGCCACGAGCAGCCCCCCCCCACCTGGGCTCTGTTTTTTTCTGGGAGAGGTCTAGCAAAACAAATTAAAAGCAAAACAAAACTAAAGGAGAAATGTTTCCCCTTTGCATTTGAGCATCCAAGAAGGGACAGGACAGGAGAAAGGGAAAGAGTAAAGAAAAGGAAAAAGAAAAAGATGGGAAGATGGGAAGAGAGCAAGGAAGGAAGGAAGGAAGGAAGGAAGGAAGGAAGGAAGGAAGGAAGGAAGGAAGGAAGGAAAGTCCTGCCTTAGCACTTGGCTAAACTAAAAAACTAGGAGGAGAAAGCAGTTAAGTAGTGTATCATTTCATACGCCACTGAATTTCTGTTTCAGAAAACAATCAAATAATGTTTATAATGCAGCACATTTGATGCAATAAAATAATTTTATTTACTCAGTTTGTTTGGAGGTCTGGTAAGTGCACGTGTACAACATGCTGGTTTTGTCATTTTAAACTCAGTGTGCCTTTTTTTTTATTTTAATGTACCCTGTTCATTTTGTTCATTATATTGTTTATTGTTATGGAATTGATCAGTTAGTACACATCTGATTGGAGAATAATAACACCAATTATAATTCATTATAATGAAATAACATAAAAATTGAATGCATCCTAATAAACTCTCATTCTAATAACACTTTTTGGAATGCCTTTTGGTGCTTTCAAACTATTTTCCAAAGCACCAAAGGCATGGCAAGATAAAATGGGCAGAACCAAACCAAGGAGAGAAGCATCATCACTGTCTGACTCCATTGCCAGCTCCACAGGCTGCTGGTGGACCACAACAAAACCTGCCAATTGATATTAATTTTTTAAGAGCTAAATGGACATGGAAAGGCCTTCTTCATGGTGTACATGGATTGTTCCATATAACTGTAGGATAAAAAAAAAATAATTTACCTGCTTTAATTAATAGATGTATGGAAATTCAAGGGGGAAATATAGGTGTGTTTCAGAAAGTTTTGGTTCCCCGTAACAAAAACTGAGAGGGTTGCTGCAGAACCTGGATAGCAATGCTCCTCTCTGCAAATTAATTCAGCAACCAAAAGTATGGCATCGTGGGCAGTAACAGATGCTTTTGTCCTGGTTATGGTTGGGTAACATCTTACTAAATACAATTTGGCAACTTGCCTGAAAGAATTAGCGATGGCAGTAGGAAAAACAGGGGGGATTAAAGAGCAAAGAGGGATAAAGCTGCAAATGTGATGAAAGTTTTAGTCTGCCATTTAATAACTTTCCATTGTCAAAGATAAGAGCAGACTAGTATTTCAATTTAGTGATGAGAGCTATCAAATTTCTCTGGGTCTCCTGTTTCTATCACTGATGCTGTCTAAATATTGCTACTAAAATTTTCTGCATACATAAATAATAGTATCATAGATTCTGAGGCTTATGGCTTATGCTATACAGTATACACTTTGCTGTATGCCAAGGTGCCTCAGAAATGAGGTATTCAGAGCAGGAGTGCTGTGAGAACTGGACAAATAGCCTATTGGACTATCAGAGTCCTAGCAGGTCCTAAAAAGCTACATGAACCAAAGTTTTAGATAGAAAGATTTCAAAATGTATCAGAACTATTTGTAATCCTGCTGAGCTGTTGCTGCGAAATGTGATTTTGCAAAATATGTTGTTTTGAAATATATTTGTAATCAGAATCTTGAAACTGTGAGAAATAGGGAACTGAAAGTAGCCAATGGATAGAGGTTTGAGATGTACATAGGTATATGTGGAGACTGTCTGTCAGTAGGGCAAAATAAGGAAGTAAGTTGTGAAATGTGTGCAGAAAAGTATAAAAAGAATGTTTTGGGATGAGTTCAGGGCTACTGGCTATAGCTATTCCTTGCTGGACCTAGCTATTGTCTTTGGATCTCATTGCAATGGGTTGTTGATGTAAGTAATGTTATGATGGCTGTTCGTGTTCTAAATTGCTCGTGAAATAAACCTCTGAACTTTGAAATAAGAATTGTTTACTGTACTGCTGTCTCCTGTTTCTTTTATTGGAATATTTTTATGACAGTGCTTTCAAAGCATGGGGGCTGACAGTCACAATTGCTCTCTCCATCTCCCCATCTCTTCCTCGCCTTTCCATCTCTCCACCTTTCCCTCCCATTCCTTCTCTGGTTTTGGTGCCTTCCAGTTGGTGACCTGGACAAGTCCTTGCAGTTTTCTTGGCAGAAGTAATTTGCCACTGCCTCCTTCTTAGGACTGAGAGTGTGAGACTGGCAAAAGTTTGTCTTCATGCCTAGGACAGGACTAGACATTTCAGTCTCCTGGTGCCTCAACTACTACACTAAATGGGCTTTGAGCCTTATAATACAAACCAGGAAACAAATCACCAGAGGGGTAGATATAAGCTAAGGCCATGAATCATTTGGGTGATATTCTCAGACTATAATGATATAAGGAAAGTAGGAGAAAAATTTTTGCAAACTGCTTTGAGAAATTTGGGAAAGACTGGAATATCATTGAGATAATATATGATTGAGCACAAGATAAGCACAATTACGTTTCAAAGGGAGCATTGAAATGCTTAATTTGGCTGGGTTGCACATTATACTGACACCTATCTCCAAAAATTAAGGAACAACACTGAAGGTGGCCAAGGCCCGGGGGTAGTGATACCTTCTCACTACATTCTCAATCTAAAGAAACAGAAAAGGGAAGATTCCATTCACTCCAAAGGAGGTTTATATAAGTCTGGTTGACCTCTTGGTGGGTTTTTTATTGGGATTGCCTTTGAAGGTATCTTCAAAAGTTCAACTTGTTAGAATATGCCAGCCTTGGGGGAGCAGAACAATTAGCTACTTAATGCTAGATGCAATAAGAGACTTCTAGAATGACAGTTCTGTTTTTGCACTAAATTCAAACTTTCGTTTTAAATAATCAGTATTCATGTTTTTGAGAAGTCCACACAGCTTCTTGTTATTTTTCACCACCTTTTAAAAAAATGGAGTTATACTTGCTGATGTTTTTATATTACTATTATATTTCTTATATTGTAAAGTATTTTTAAACCATGCAGAAAGCTTGTTAAGTCATTAACCAATACCCTGTCCCTGGACAATATAATGCTGCTTACTTAATAATGCTACTTTCCTCCCCATTTCCTCTTACTGAATGTAATGTGCTTCCCTTTTTACGATTGTCTCACTTTTGTGGTTAACAAAGAAGAAAAATTAGCCTGTTCCATGAAAATTAAACATCATGTGTATCAGCTTATCATTTAAAATACCTTACATACTAGTTTATCCCATAGCCCAGCAAGAAATAACAGGCCCCTTTCAAGCTGATACAAGAATGTAGACTGCATAATAGGCTAGGGATCACAAAGAAATAAATCTGTATCTCAGTTATATATGACCATGACTGAACATGAGCTATAAAACTTTATTATCAGGCTTGTTTATTCAAAAACTTATCCAGTTTTTAAACTTACCTTGAGAATAAATTAAAGCTGTAGTTTTATGCTCTTTCTTATTTCCACCATCCTTTACATTAGAGGCAGAAATTAGAGTGTGAACACTGCTATTAATTTTTTTTTTTACTCTTGCACTCCTACCCATATGTTTTATTACAACTAGAAATAAAAGGCTTGGGGAGTCACTTTACTAAAAAAAAAAACATTTTTCAGTCAATCAAAAAACAAACCATGTACCCTATTCTCTTACAGCTATTAGTTTTGCTTTGAAATATAAGCCCACAGAGAAGATAAGCGGTTACTTATGCCATTCACTTCTAGTTATCTTCTTGCTCAAAATCATATCCAGAGTTTGGGACATTTCTGAAGCTCCTGAATACACTAATTGTGACAATGTACCATAATGTTTTGGTCAATTTAATGTCATTATACCAGTTGCGTCCATTCTTAATGAAGGTTCTTCTGGATTTTGTAGCATTTGTAGTTGCTATATCAAAACTTGCTGGATTTGATCAAAGAACTATTCATCATTCTATATCACACAATGATTAACCTTGCACCTTACATTCAGTTTTGGTCGCCACAATGTAAAAAAGATGTGGAGACTCTAGAAAGAGTGCAGAGAAGAGCAACAATGGCTATTAGGGAACTGGAGGCTAAAACATACGAAGAACAGTTGCAGGAACTGGGTATGTCTAGTTTAATGAAAAGAAGAACTAGGGGAGACAATATGTCAGGGGCTTCCACAAAGAAGAGGGAGTCAAGCTATTCTCCAAAGTACCTGAGGGCAGGACAAGAAGCAATGGGTGGAAACTAATCAAGGAGAGAAGCAATTTAGAACTAAGGAGAAATTTCCTGACAGTTAGAACAATTAATCAGTGGAACAACTTGCCTCCAGAAGTTGTGAATGCTCCAACACTGGAAGTTTTTAAGAAGATGCTGGATAACCATTTGTCTGAAGTGGTGTAGGATTTCATGCCTAAGCAGGGGGTTGGACTAGAAGACCTCCAAGGTCCCTTCCAACTCTGTTATTCTATTCTATTCTATTCTATTCTATTCTATTCTATTCTATTCTATTCTATTCTATTCTCCCTCAGCAAATATCTGACAATTTATCCATAATATACAGTAAATACTGTTCATCTAATGGTGCAGTAGATGACTTATGACATGAACTTAAGTGAATTGATCCTTGCCCAATGCAAGTCTGTTTTACATGCGGTTCTCAAGAAATTTATTCTATCCTTCTTCTGCACATTGCACTTCTATAACAAATTTAGATAACATTTTATTATCATATTATACACTCATTTTGTCTTTGGCTGGACCAACAAAGATTTCCTTAAAGAATAAATGCACCAATATTTCAGCTATTTTTTTTTTGTTTCAAGCTATTTCCATGTCTGTCTTTCTATGTATCCATTCCCCCAACCATGTGTATATGCCGCCTATTTAAATAATTGGGTGTCTTATAATAATACCAAAGAAATATAATAATAGACAATCTGATTCATGGCTATCTAACTAAAACTTTAACCCAATATTCTTCAAAAGACAACTCCAACTTCATAAAAATTAAGGTCAGCTCAGCAATCACTCTTTCAAGTTTTAGAAAAAGTAGACATGATATTGGGTTAAGCAAATGTAGTGTTAAGGGTTAAGAAGGAGGGGCTGTAGCTGAGAATGTTGTTTTCACATTCTTCCCCCAACCCTTAACATTCCCAAGTTCGCTGTTTCTTTTACTGTGGCAATTCTCTTTAACCTCTTAACTTTAAAATGATTTAATTTATTGCCTTGTGCTGTAACTGATGGATTGTCTTACATTTTATATGATTCAAGTTTCAGAAAAAAAGGGGAGGGAGAAAGGATGCTTCCAAGAATCCCCATTCTTGCATGCTATCTTTTGTGTATTTGAAAGACAACAGGTATTTTATAAATATGCACTTTGTTATCAGTTTAGTAGCACAAAATTTGATAATGAAGTTAAATTACAATGGCAGTCAAAGAAACAAACTTCTGAAAAATAAATAGGTTTACCTGAGTTAGGTTAGCTTGGTATCTACCAGAGGTGATGGCCTACATTTTGAAGAAGAAATGAGTGCTGTGCCACACATATATTTGAAAAAATGAAATTAGTTAAATAAATATTAGAACAGGGGTCTCCAACCTTGGCAACTTTAAGACTTGTGGACTTCAACTCCCAGAATTCCTCAGCCAGCTTTGTTGGGATTGAAGTTCACAAGTCTTAAAGTTGCTAAGGTTGGAGACCCCTGTGTTAGAAGGCACACTAAATTAATTCTTGTGGCTCATTGACACCAATACTCTTACATTCACTGTCTTGTTTGACTTTATCTTTAGTTAAAGGAGAAAGAGAGAGAGAGAGAAGGAGGAGGGAGGGAGGGAGGGAGAAAGCAGGTATGCTACCAATCAATCAGTCTCCAACTGATATTGCTTTTGTTTGTGCAGCAAGCCCATGTCAGCATTCTTAGAAATAAAAATTGTGGTTTCTACACTTAGTGTTTTATTGGAAAATTCTATTTCCTTGTCCAGGAAACAGATAACCAGTGATTGTAGTGGGTTGACTAGGTCAAAAGGAGTTTGAGAGATTCCTTCACCTATTTTCTGTGTAATAGATGAATGCTTGGAAGCTGCTCACTCCTGCTAATGCTTTGATCTGTGTTTCAAATTCCTGAGCATATTTATTGTTTGTGTTAACAGTAGTCCTGGAGGCTAAGTACTTCCAGGTGTAGAGTCATGTATTATTCTGGATACTGTTAGATAGCAACTACATTATTACCACTGTTCGATTATGTTGAAGTATTATAGGGCCAAGGCCACCACTACACATATAGGCCAAAAAAATCAGTTGCAAATCATTTAATTTGACCTTCTTTTCTATCTGTCTATCCAGAGTTGGAAAAACCTAAATCTAAAAGCTAGTTTAAACTTTCTGAGAGAAAAAATGGAAAGAAAGGAATATTTTTCTCTCAGGCTATGCTACTTCAGATGAAAAACCATCTTTGAGTGTTCTCCCATCAAAAAGATCCCGAGTAGAAAAACCTAGCAGACATGGAAAAAAAGTATATTTGCCTTCTACTACCCAATTTCAGCATGATTTATTACAGATAATATTTTTTTCATTCTAGGCTAACAAACTTGGTAGTTTGAGCTTTCTTCTGATTGACTTTCTAGCTCTTCTTTTCAAACTTTTCCAGCAGAAATCTCCTAATTAGATCTTTATCCTATTATGGTTACCACAGCCAAGCACAGTGGACCTTGTAACATAGGTATGGAAACCAGTACCTTGAGAGGATCAGAATCAGCTACAACTGATACCAGAATTGTTGCTATGTTATGTACTGAAATATTTGTCAGTACGTGTGCTATATTTAGACATAGTTAGAATGTTTATTTTATAAAGTGTAGGTTTAATTCTACATTTTACTGTCAGAAATAATCTAAAGATATTTGGAGTCATCTATCTGAATCTAGTCTACCTAAATGTTGAAATTCTGAAGACTATTTTTATTTATTTATTGTAATTTGTCAAACACAAACAAAAACAAGAATAAGAGAATAAAAGTACAACGACAGGGACATTAGTGCACTTATGCACGGCCCCTCTACTGCCCACTTAAGTATGAAGTAAGGTCCACGGAAGTCAATTTGTGACTGACTATAGAGTACACCGTACTGATATGACTAAAGAGTTGGGGATAAGAGGTAGTACCAAAGAATTATACAAATCAAAGGGAAAAATCAAGAATTAGAAACAAAAAGTTACAATAGTAATAGCATTTAGACTTACCGTGTATACCACTTCACAGTGTTTTATAGCCCTCTCTAAGCAGTTTACAGAGTCACTATATTGCCCCCAACAAACTGGATCCTCATTTTACTGATTTCAGAAGGATGGAAGACTGAGTCAACCTTCAGCCTGGTGAGATTTGAATTATCAAATTGCAGGCAGCCGGCAGGCAGCAAAAGTAGCCTACAGTACTACACTCTAACTACTGTGCCACCACAGCTCATGTACTCATGTAATCAGTTAATCTAGAAATTGTTATCTACCTCAAACAGAATTAAAAAAACCACCATGGCTTACCCCAATAAAGCAGACATTTTATGCAAAACCTGTGGGAGGTGCATTGCCTTTTGGCTATTATATCCCATGTTCTCATATGTGTTCATGAGTTGAGATTTTTCTCAAACTTTTCATCTTATCTTCACAGCTCTAGGCCCTTTCTTTGCTCTGAAGCCTTTTTGCTGATACAAACAGGGAGTGATTGGACAATACACAACCAGGGGTTCTTGTTCCCTCCTGTTGTGCCAGCAAGTGGTTTAGCAGGGAATGATGTTGTTAAAACAGAAGGAAACAATGATCAGGCAGAATTATTTATATTTCAGAATAAGAAAGCATTCCAAATATGTCATCTGGGCAGGATGTGAATAGTTGCTGCCTATTGTTCTCAGGCAGGCTGCTTAGCAATTCCCTGTTATATGTACAAATAAATGTATTACACATCAAACAAGATATTACTTCTATATGGTTTTGGGATACTTGATTGATATTGATACTGCAGAGGGCCCAAGGCCTAAAAAAATAAGAGAAATGGAAGAAGAATTATCTGCCTAATATTTAACAGCTATGAAAATGACACATTATCATGTGGATATTTTTTAAAAAAAAAATACATTTGAAAGGCTTTAGGGGGACATGCATTAACTGTTCCATTTTATACATCACACAGCTGTTCAAACCCACTTGCAAACTGAATGGGTTGCTATGGAGATCAAGAGACAGACTAATAAAAATAATCACATTTATGACATAAACAATGAGATTAGGTAGATTATTTTGCAATTCTTATTATTAAGGCATTGCTCATTTCAGCCACCAATAAAAGCTAGGTCAATTAGATTCAATAGAAAAATACTGTTTGCCATGCTAGGTCAGTTTGAAAGAAAAGAAGAAAAAAACCTGAACAAAAAAGGAAACTTTCCTGTGCAGTATTGTTATATTGTATTGTTCTGTTACAGGAAAAAGAATATTGTTGAAAAAGAATACATGCAGTCTAAGTGAATCTTTGCCTTTACCAATGTTCAGAAATTATAGCGTTCTAAATCTAATATGAGAGCCAGTTTAGTCTCATGGTTTAAGGCACAATTTAGAAACCGCGAGTTTTAGTCCTGCCTTAGGCATGAAGCCAGCTGGGTGATCTTGGGCCAGTCACTTTCTGTCAGCCCTACGAAACAGGCAAGGGCAAATCAACCTTGCCAAGAAGACTCCAGGGATTTGTCGGCAGTCACCAAATTCCTTCAAAATGTTAAATCTGCTTTGAAAAATGGATTGTTGAAACAAAAGACTTGTAAATTAAAGGTGTAGCTCAATGAATATCAGAATGGTCTCTTCTTTTTCTTCTTCTTTTCTACCAGATTGCTTTGAGTCATCTTGGCTTTGGAAAATAGACTTTTCCATAGAAAGAGAGCTCTCCCAGAGAACCTCTGTTATTTGGATCTTTCCTCCTGCACCTACCAAGAACAAAGGATCTTCTGCATCCATTCTTGTCACCTGGGTCAGGTAGGCAGCACCTGTTTAAGGGAGGCATCTCTTAGAAATCTGAGCAATAGACACTGGGGCTTAAAAAGTAGCACCAGCCCTTTAATTGCACACAGAAACAATCCGGCCACAGGAGTAGCTAGTGCAGCAGTATGACACATTAGTATCACAATGGCTTGGTAAGCCAATTTGCTGCTTCATTTTGTGCCAGCTGAAGGGGCTGATCTTCACGGCAGATACCCATAAAGTGAATTACTATAGTTCAGCCAAGACATGATAAGGCATGAGTATCTATCTTCAGTTTCTACTAGGACAGACCATAATTTACACCTCAAAAGGAGTTGAGGTAGCAGCAAACCTGAAATAATAAATGAACTCACTACTCAAAAACAAGAACAAAAAACTGCTACAACATGACACAAATAAAAAAAAATAAGAAGAGACCAAAAGCTTGTAATCATGAATGTATTCCAAGTTCACCTGATTTTGTAAATTTTTGAAAGTACGCTTTCAATATTCATCAACTCTGTCCAATTTTTTTCAGAGGGAGAGATAACATAACATTTTTTTGATTGGCAGAATATATAACTTTCTAAGCATATAAATTGCTAGATTACATATCTCTAAACCCCTAACCTATCAGGAGTTACAGAATTTTCTGTTTCTTAAGTATTATTCTTTTAGCAATTCCCTGAGCATGAAAAAATCATACTTGTCGAGAACATGTTAATTAGGTATATGGTTTAATATAATATGCATATCTTTAAAAACCAATCATTTGGTTTTTCAATAACCCTGATAATTTTATCAATGTGTTGTATAACTTTACTCCAAAAGTAAAGTTTATAAGAATATAAAAAGGAAAATAACACATGAGTTAAGGTGTCCTCAATTTTCTGGTAACACTAACGCAAATAATCTCTTGTCCATCCATTATGAAACATTCTTGATGGTGTCCAATAAATATGAATAGCAATCTTCTTCCTCTTCCTCTTCCTCTTCCTCTTCCTCTTCCTCTTCCTCTTCCTCTTCCTCTTCTTCTTCTTCTTCTTCTTCTTCTTCTTCTTCTTCTTCTTCTTCTTCTTCTTCCTCCTCCTCCTCCTCCTCCTCCTCCTCCTCCTCCTCTTCCTCTTCCTCCTGTTGCTACTTGCTGGTAGATTAGGTCTAAGTCAGGGGTGAAATGTACTTACCTTCCCTACCGGTTTGGAAGTGCACATGCGGGTGGACCCTCTGCAGATGCGCAAACCCTTCTGCACATGCACAGAGGGTAAAAAACAGGTTACTTCCAGGTGGGTGGCCATCACTACCAGTTCTAAAAACCACCCACCATCATCGTTACTGGTTCAGCTGAACCAATCTGAACCGGTAGCATTTCACTCCTGGTCTAAGTTCATAAGACATACGCATGTTGCTCAAAAGTGAATTGGCTTTCAAAAAATTCAGGCCTAATGATGAGGATCACTGAGACATAAGGAAAAGTGGCATTCAGAGGTATATTATATAATGAAACCAATTGTTTCTTTTGTCTCATGAGCAAAATGTAACATCGTGTAGTGCAAATACAATGACATCACAACATGAATCACAATATGCAGAGGCTTAATGAAAAAGAAGGATGTATAAGCAAATAATGAAATAATTGTCAAGCAGAAAAAGAGCAAATGTCATGCAAGATGGAACACAGTTAATTAGCAGCAAGATGCACCAAACTTTAATAGCCTTGAGAAAGGCAATAACCTCTTCTTTGATTAAGCAGGTACTTGAGTTTCAATGATCATCTGGTATACACAATAGTGTGATAAAAGAGTAGCACAATCCTTTTTCTGGTTATTGTTGTTATACATTTCTGATTACAGTAATGTTTTTATCATGTTTATGCATTAATTAAATAATGCAAAAGTTCAACTAACCTTATTGGAGAAAATTCATGAACAGAATCAGTCTATCTTTAGCTCTACAGGGATTTGGTTCCAAATGGTAAAATTTCAAAAGGTAGGAAAACACAATGCCTAATGATTTTAAGAAAAGCTTGTTTTTAGGGCAGCAAATGATAAAGAAAATATGATCTATTTATTTTTTTGTTCAAGAAATTGGTCTCAGAGGGAAAACCCATGGTTCAGTTTTAAACATTTTATGAACAGCTGATATCAGTGGGTGAGTTCTGTAGGATCTTAGACATTTCCAATTAAAATTAATGAGATGAAAGAGTTCTTTCTTTATTTGGAAGCAATGCTCACATATACATTTCTGGGAAGGCATAAAAATATTTGTATTTTATTGTCCCTTTCCTAACATCAAAAATTTATCATAAAAAATATCCTTTGACTTCTTTCCATTCCAAACTGTTTCAGTAGCAGTCATCTAGGCACCAAAAGTTGAGAGTATAAAACTACTATCATATGATTGAATTAAAAGATTTAATATGCCCTTTCCACATATCCCAACAGCCCCATATTAACCACATCAAACTAGATGGGTGGGAAGGGAACTTGGGGAGGAACTAAGTGCTATAACTTAGAATGGAAAGTTATTGCCTATATCTTAAATTACATACTATAAAACTGCATCTAATTTTGGTCACCACAATATAAAAAGGATATTGGAAAAAGTGCAACGAAGAGCAACTAAGATAATTAAAGGCCTGGAGACAAAAACTGATGAAGAACGGTTGCAAGAATTGGGTATGGCCAGTTTAGAGAAAAGTAGTAGGGGTGACATGATAATAGTATTCCAGTATTTGAGGAGTGCCACAAAAAAGAGGAGGTCAACTTATTTTCCAAAGCACCAGCAGGAATTAAGGAGAAACTTCCTAACAATGAGGACAATTAACCAGTGGAACAGCTTGCCTTCAGAAAATTCAAGTGCTTCATCACTGGGAGTTTTTAAGAAAAGACTGGGCAGCCACCTACATGAAATGGTATAGAGTCTCCTGCTTGAGCAAGGGGTTGGGATAGAATACCTCCAAGGACCCTTCTAGCTCTATTCTGACTGAATTCCATATTGCTCCAAACAATCTGGATCCTTGTTTTACCAACCTCGTAAGGATAGAAGGCTGAGTCAACCTTGAGCCAGTCAGGATCGAACTCTTGGCAGTGGGCAGAGTCAGCCTACAATACTGCATTCTAACCACTGTACCGTACAGCCCCTACAAACTGTATATTAGATTAGATGCAATGTTGGTTTCATCTAGACCAGGGTGTCAAACTCGCAGCCTGCGGGCCGGATGCGTAATGTGCTGGCCACGCCCACCCCCAGTTTAGTGAAGGGGAAAAAGTTGTGATACATCATGTGATGACAACATGACGCCGCAAGTTTGATACACTGATCAAGACAGCTTTTCTAATGTAACTGACTCCATTTTAATGCAACTTCTTATTCAGAAGTCAGGAAGATGACCTTGATAGAGCTATGCAAGCTCTGTTGCCTAGGTAAAGGGGGCTGAAACATATTTTTTAAAAATGTACAACATCCACATAATAGTTGGAAGCAGCTCTAAAACAAACACCTCCCTAATTCACTGAATATAACAAGAAAGAGGAGGTCAACTTATTTTCCAAAGCACCAGCAGGAATTAAGGAGAAACTTCCTAACAATGAGGACAATTAACCAGTGGAACAGCTTGCCTTCAGAAAATTCAAGTGCTTCATCACTGGGAGGTTTTAAGAAAAGACTGGGCAGTCACCTACATGAAATGGTATAGGGTCTCCTGCTTGAGCAAGGGGTTGGGATAGAATACCTCCAAGGACCCTTCTAGCTCTATTCTGACTGAATTCCATATTGCTCCCAACAATCTGGATCCTTGTTTTACCAACCTCGTAAGGATAGAAGGCTGAGTCAACCTTGAGCCAGTCAGGATCGAACTCTTGGCAGTGGGCAGAGTCAGCCTACAATACTGCATTCTAACCACTGTACCATACAGCCCCTACAAACTGTATATTAGATTAGATGCAATGTTGGTTTCATCTAGACCAGGGTGTCAAACTCGCAGCCTGCGGGCCGGATGCGTAATGTGCTGGCCACGCCCACCCCCAGTTTAGTGAAGGGGAAAAAGTTGTGATACATCATGTGATGACAACATGACGCCGCAAGTTTGATACACTGATCAAGACAGCTTTTCTAATGTAACTGACTCCATTTTAATGCAACTTCTTATTCAGAAGTCAGGAAGATGACCTTGATAGAGCTATGCAAGCTCTGTTGCCTAGGTAAAGGGGGCTGAAACATATTTTTTAAAAATGTACAACATCCACATAATAGTTGGAAGCAGCTCTAAAACAAACACCTCCCTAATTCACTGAATATAACAAGAAAGAGGAGGTCAACTTATTTTCCAAAGCACCAGCAGGAATTAAGGAGAAACTTCCTAACAATGAGGACAATTAACCAGTGGAACAGCTTGCCTTCAGAAAATTCAAGTGCTTCATCACTGGGAGGTTTTAAGAAAAGACTGGGCAGTCACCTACATGAAATGGTATAGGGTCTCCTGCTTGAGCAAGGGGTTGGGATAGAATACCTCCAAGGACCCTTCTAGCTCTATTCTGACTGAATTCCATATTGCTCCAAACAATCTGGATCCTTGTTTTACCAACCTCGTAAGGATAGAAGGCTGAGTCAACCTTGAGCCAGTCAGGATCGAACTCTTGGCAGTGGGCAGAGTCAGCCTACAATACTGCATTCTAACCACTGTACCGTACAGCCCCTACAAACTGTATATTAGATTAGATGCAATGTTGGTTTCATCTAGACCAGGGTGTCAAACTAGCCCGCGGGCCGGATGCGTAATGTGCTGGCCACGCCCACCCCCAGTTTAGTGAAGGGGAAAAAGTTGTGATACATCATGTGATGACAACATGACGCCGCAAGTTTGATACACTGATCAAGACAGCTTTTCTAATGTAACTGACTCCATTTTAATGCAACTTCTTATTCAGAAGTCAGGAAGATGACCTTGATAGAGCTATGCAAGCTCTGTTGCCTAGGTAAAGGGGGCTGAAACATTTTTTTTTAAAAATGTACAACATCCACATAATAGTTGGAAGCAGCTCTAAAACAAACACCTCCCTAATTCACTGAATATAACAAGAAAGAGGAGGTCAACTTATTTTCCAAAGCACCAGCAGGAATTAAGGAGAAACTTCCTAACAATGAGGACAATTAACCAGTGGAACAGCTTGCCTTCAGAAAATTCAAGTGCTTCATCACTGGGAGGTTTTAAGAAAAGACTGGGCAGTCACCTACATGAAATGGTATAGGGTCTCCTGCTTGAGCAAGGGGTTGGGATAGAATACCTCCAAGGACCCTTCTAGCTCTATTCTGACTGAATTCCATATTGCTCCCAACAATCTGGATCCTTGTTTTACCAACCTCGTAAGGATAGAAGGCTGAGTCAACCTTGAGCCAGTCAGGATCGAACTCTTGGCAGTGGGCAGAGTCAGCCTACAATACTGCATTCTAACCACTGTACCATACAGCCCCTACAAACTGTATATTAGATTAGATGCAATGTTGGTTTCATCTAGACCAGGGTGTCAAACTCGCCCGCGGGCCGGATGCGTAATGTGCTGGCCACGCCCACCCCCAGTTTAGTGAAGGGGAAAAAGTTGTGATACATCATGTGATGACAACATGACGCCGCAAGTTTGATACACTGATCAAGACAGCTTTTCTAATGTAACTGACTCCATTTTAATGCAACTTCTTATTCAGAAGTCAGGAAGATGACCTTGATAGAGCTATGCAAGCTCTGTTGCCTAGGTAAAGGGGGCTGAAACATATTTTTTAAAAATAAATGAAATGGAAAGAAACTAAAGGGTTTGGGGGTTTTCCCCTACATATTTTCCATTACCAGATATTAAATGGCTTTGAAAATATATATATATATATATATATATATATATATATATATATATATATATATATATATATATATATATATATATATATATATTTGTTTTCTGAGGTTTTCACGGTGTTTGTATATAGGTCTTTGGTTGTTCGGGTTTTCTCCCGTGTAAAATTGGAAGTGTCTTGGCGACGTTTCGAAGTCTCATTCGTCATCTTCAGGCTTCAGCTTCGTGCTTCTGGGAGCAATGTGTGATCGCAGCTGTTTCTTCCTTTTAACTGCTAGTGGGGGTTTGAACTGATTGGGTGGGAGCTTGGCTGTGCTCTGATTGGATGGGTTTTTTTTCTGTGCTCTGATTGGCTGGGGGTGTGTCCTGTGTTGGTGGGGGCTTGGTTGTGCTCAGTCTAGTCTGTGCTGCAGGGGGATTTGAGCTGGTGAGCTGCATAGCTGTTGTTTGGCTTTGTGGTCGTGCTACATCTTCATAGTGGGTGTCAGTCTGCTGCATGAATGGATTGGAGGGGTTTGAAATGGCTAATGTTGCAGCTGCGGTCTGGCTTCTGGTCCTTGGTCGTGCTTCCTGATCAGTGTGGGTTTGGGTGTGCTTTCTGGGTGGATGTGTGGTGGTGACATCCTGTGTGGACCTCGTGAGTGTGGGTCTGGTGTCATTCCTCGTGTTAGGGACACGTTTGTCAATAAGGGCAGGTTTCCAAATGGCTGGTAGGCGGGAGGTATCATCTCGTTTGTTCATGCTGTGTGGGCGTTTTTCTATCTCGATGGCTTCTCTGATTATTCTGTTGTTAAAGTGTTCAGTTTTGGCGATAGTTCTGGTCTTTTTAAAGTCAATATCGTGTCCTGTGACTTTAAAGTGTTGGACCAGGGAAGAAGTTGGTTCCTCTTTTGAATGAGTTCTTGTGTTCTTCAAAGCGTGCACTTATTCTTTAGTTGGTTTGTCCAATGTATGTGGTGGGGCAGGCGGTGCATGGGATTTCATATACTCCTTGATTTTCTAACTCAATTTAGTCTTTGGGGTTGCTTAGGATGGTGGATATTTTTGGTTTGTGCAGAATGCTGTCTTGATGTTATGTTTGTGGAGGATCTTGCTGATTCTGTCTGTGGTGCCTTTTATATATGGGAGGAGGGCTGTGCCATTTTCTTGCTCTCTGTCTTGGGTTTTAGTGGGGGTTCTTTTGGATTAGTTTGGTAATCTTATTTCTCTGGAATCCATTGGATGTTAGTACGTTTGTGAGAGTGTGTAGTTCGGTTTTAGGTGTTGTTCGTCAGCTAAGCATTTTGTTCTAGAGATGAGTGTCTTGGCTACGGAGTTGATCTGTGCTGGGTGGTGGTGTGAGAGTGCATGCAGATAGCGGTTTGTGTGTGTTTTCTTCTGGTAGATGGTGTGTCCTAGGGAGCCATTGGGTTTCTTGTAGACTAAGACATCTAGGAAGGAAGTTGGTTGTTAACTTCTGTCTCCATGGTGAACTGTATTTTGGGGTGTAGGCTATTGAGGTGTATGAGGAAGTTGTCAAGTTTTTCTTTCCTGTGTGGCCAGTTTATGAAGGTGTCATCTACGTATCTGAGCCAGAGTTTGGGGTTGGGGTCAGATTTTCTAGTGCTTGGGTTTCAAAGTGTTCCATGTAGAGGTTGGCAATGACAGGTGTGATCCCATGGGTGCGCCTTCTATTTGTTTGTATTTTTGTCCGTTATAGATGAAGTATGTGTTGGATAGGCAGTGGTTGGTCAGATCTAGGATGTGCTTGAGGGGGTTATATTTGTTTTGGATAGCTGTCAAGGCTTCTTTGATTGGCACTTGGGTGAAGAGGGATATGACATCAAAGCTCACGAGTAGGTCGCTGGGCTGTAGAATTATTTCTAACTGAGTTTTCTTTTCTTTTTAATTATTTTTATAAATTTTTAACGTTACAAACAAAAAGAAAATACATTATTACACCCTTGTGCTATACATAAAAAGGAAGATTTGGGTCTTCGGATATATCCTCATGATTGCCAAAATCCACATTCTCAAGGTACAGGTACCGAAGCATCCAATGTTCCAAGCGCATAGTCCACAAATGGTTTCCAAGTCTTCCAGAAAATATCTTCTTTATACACACCACTTCTAATTTTAATATCACATGTCATTTTATCATTTAAAGCTAATTTCCACATTTCAGAATTCCACTCTTCTATTCTAAAATCACATCTAGTTTCCAATATCTAGCTATTATAATTCTACCTATTATAATCATAATTCTAATCAATTCTTTTCATATTTTGTTAATTCTATTTCCTTAATTTTTTATCCTTTTGTGACAATCTTACTGGAGTCAAATACCATTTCCAAACAACTTTATAATTATGCTCTTTAATCCTTATAGATAAAGTTCTCATAATTCTACTATTCCAATTCACATTCCAATCTGACTCTGGTATTTCAATATTAAGATCTTTTTCCCAATTTGTCCTCATCACTCTTTGTAATTTTTCATCAGAATTTATAATCTTATAAACCCTACTAACGAGTCCCTTTAGCCCAATTTCATCTTTCATAATCCGAGATACTAAATATTCAAATTCAGTTTCACATCTATTTATCGAATAATTTTCCTTAATTACCAACAATAATATAGTTTCCACTCTCAATGTTATTACTTTCCCCATCATTTCAAATATCATTTTCTCCAATTGTTGCCAAAACTTTTAACCTTATCACATTTATACCACATATGTTCATAAGTCCCCAATTCCATCTCACATCTCCAACATTTTTACTAATTTTTTATCCATTTGTGACAATCTTACTGGAGTCAAATACCATTTCCAAACAACTTTATATTTATGCTCTTTAATCCTTATAGATAAAGTTCTCATAATTCTACTATTCCAATTCAATTGTCTTCCCCAAAAAGATTATATCCGGAATTAAAGTTTTAACAAATTTATTCCACATTTTACTTAATCCCTTTAACCAATAACTTCTTTTTTTTTTTTTTTTTTTTTTTAATTATTTTTATAAATTTTTAACGTTACAAACAAAAAGAAAATACATTATTACACCCTTGTGCTATACATAAAAAGGAAGATTTGGGTCTTGGATATATCCTCATGATTGCCAAAATCCACGTTCTCGAGGTACAGGTACCAAGCGTCCAATGTCCCAAGCGCACAGTCCACAAATGGTTTCCAAGTCTTCCAGAAAATATCTTCTTTATACACACCACTTCTAATTTTAATATCACATGTCATTTTATCATTTAAAGCTAATTTCCACATTTCAGAATTCCACTCTTCTATTCTAAAATCACATCTAGTTTCCAATATCTAGCTATTATAATTCTACCTATTATAATCATAATTCTAATCAATTCTTTTCATATTTTGTTAATTCTATTTCCTTAATTACCAACAATAATATAGTTTCCACTCTCAATGTTATTACTTTCCCCATCATTTCAAATATCATTTTCTCAATTGTTGCCAAAACTTTTAACCTTATCACATTTATACCACATATGTTCATAAGTCCCCAATTCCATCTCACATCTCCAACATTTTTACTAATTTTTTATCCATTTGTGACAATCTTACTGGAGTCAAATACCATTTCAAACAACTTTATAATTATGCTCTTTAATCCTTATAGATAAAGTTCTCATAATTCTACTATTCCAATTCACATTCCAATCTGACTCTGGTATTTCAATATTAAGATCTTTTTCCCAATTTGTCCTCATCACTCTTTGTAATTTTTCATCAGAATTTATAATCTTATAAACCCTACTAACGAGTCCCTTTAGCCCAATTTCATCTTTCATAATCCGAGATACTAAATATTCAAATTCAGTTTCACATCTATTTATCGAATAATTTTCCTTAATTTTTTGTCCATTTTCTATCTGTATTTTTCAAACCAACTTAACCCTAATTTTTCAATAATTTCTTTATTCCTCCTTTCATTTTCCATAACTTTTATCCAATCTCTAATAATTTCTATATTTTCATCTTTAATCACTTCATTACGTCTTATATTATTTTTAATCGGCCAATTTCCAATTGTCTCCCCCAAAAAGATTATATCCGAATTAAAATTTTAACAAATTTATACCACATATGTTCATAAGTCCCCAATTCCATCTCACATCTCCAACATTTTTTACTAATTTTTTTATCCATTTGTGACAATCTTACTGGAGTCAAATACCATTTCCAAACAACTTTATAATTATGCTCTTTAATCCTTATAGATAAAGTTCTCATAATTCTACTATTCCAATTCACATTCCAATCTGACTCTGGTATTTCAATATTAAGATCTTTTTCCCAATTTGTCCTCATCACTCTTTGTAATTTTTCATCAGAATTTATAATCTTATAAACCCTACTAACGAGTCCCTTTAGCCCAATTTCATCTTTCATAATCCGAGATACTAAATATTCAAATTCAGTTTCACATCTATTTATCGAATAATTTTCCTTAATTTTTTGTCCATTTTCTATCTGTATTTTTCAATCCAACTTAATCCTAATTTTTCAATAATTTCTTTATTCCTCCTTTCATTTTCCATAACTTTTATCCAATCTCTAATAATTTCTATATTTTCATCTTTAATCACTTCATTACGTCTTATATTATTTTTAATCGGCCAATTTCCAATTGTCTCCCCCAAAAAGATTATATCCGGAATTAAAATTTTAACAAATTTATTCCACATTTTACTTAATCCCTTTAACCAATAACTTCTAATTACACATTTTAAATTTGCTTTATCTAAAACCACCTTGATCCAAATTTCTATATCCCTTAACTCTAAGTCTCTCAATGATTATCTTCACCTTTAAATATTTTTACCACTATCCGGATACCATATGCACAGTAATAATTAAATAATTTGGGGATTCCTAATCCACCTTCCTTTTGATTTTGATACCACATTTTCTTCACTAATCTAGGTCTTTTCCACCATTGCAAAATTTATCCAATTTTTCTGATATCCTTCAATATCTTTCTCTGTCAAATTTAGTGGTAGCATCTCGAATAAAAAGTTAAACTTGGGCAGCAACATCATCTTACACATTGCAATTCTACCAAACCAAGACAACTTTAAAATTTTATATTTATCTATCTTCTTCTCAATTTCATTAATCACCACATCATAATTAAGTTTTTCAATTCTTTAACCTTGAGTGAGAGCACTATACCCAAATATTTCAATGTATTTTAATCCTTATCCCAAATTGCTCTTGCATATTCTCAGACTCATTACCATTACTATCCATCAATAATTCTGACTTTGACCAATTTACTTTCAGACCTGTCATTTCCTCAAATTCTTTCAAATGCTTATATATCTTTTCAGGTCTTTCTCTATATCCCTTAACTCTAAGTCTCTCCAATAGTTATCTTCACCTTTAAGTATTTTTACCACAATCCGGATACCATATGCACAGTAATAATTAAATAATTTGGGGATTCCTAATCCACCTTCCTTTTGATTTTGATACCACATTTTCTTCACTAATCTAGGTCTTTTCCACCATTGCAAAATTTGTCCAATTTTTCTGATATCCTTCAATATCTTTCTCTGTCAAATTTAGTGGTAGCATCTCGAATAAAAAGTTAAACTTGGGCAGCAACATCATCTTACACATTGCAATTCTGCCAAACCAAGACAACTTTAACATTTTATATTTATCTATCTTCTTCTCAATTTCGTTAATCACCACATCATAATTAAATTTTTTCAATTCTTTAACCTTAAGTGAGAGCACTATACCCAAATATTTCAATGTGTTTTTAATCCTTATCCCAAATTGCTCTTGCATATTCTCAGACTCATTACCATTACTATCCATCAATAATTCTGACTTTGACCAATTTACTTTCAATCCTGTCATTTCCTCAAATTCTATCAAGTGCTTATATATCTTTTCAGGTCTTTCTCTGTATCTTTCAAGATTATCAGAGTATCATCCGCATACAAATTTATCTTATATCCCTTATACCCTTCTAATTCTTCGTCTGTTTCTATCATTTTTGTCAAAATTTCCATGACTAATATAAATAGAGTTGGAGATAAGGGACAACCCTGTCTCGTACCCGCTTCCAGTTTAAACTCTTCTGTTAACATTCCATTTACTTTCACTCTTGCACTACTTTTTTGATACAATTTTGAAATAACATGCATAAACTTACTACCAAATCCTAATGCTTCAATAATTATTTTAATAGTTTCCCACTGTACAGAATCAAAAGCTTTAAAAATATCTAATGATAATATACTTATTTTATCACCATTATATTCAGCTACATCTATAATATTTAATACTCTTCTAACAATATCACTCATGTATCTACCCTTCACAAAACCTACTTGATTATAACTTATATATCTATCTATAAATCTATTTAATCTATTACTTATAATAGCAGTAAATATCTTTGCATCCTGATTAATTAAAGAAATGGGCCGATAGGACTCAATCCTTTCTAAATCTTTATCTGGTTTAGGAATTAGGGATATCACCGTTCTATTCCATGACGAAGGTACTTCCCCACCATGTAATATTCCATTAAATAATTTTTGCAATCTTGGTATTATTAATTCTTTAAATTCTTTATAAAACTCAACAGGTAATCCATCCTCACCTGGAGCTTTCCCTAATTTTAATTTTTGTATTATTCCATTAATCTCATCTTGTGTTATATCTTCTTCCATCAATTCCTTATATGTTTGATCAATTTTCACCACATACTTTTCTAAATAACTTTGCAATTTTCCCCGATTAATTGGTTTCTTTGAATATAGATTCTGAAAAAAATTTCTAACCACTTCACATTTCTCTAATTTTTTATAACATCTTATACCTCTATCATCTATCAAAACTCCAATTTCTCTCTTCTCTCTTTATTTTTCGCCATCTTTGCCAATAATTTAGAATTTCTATTACTAAATTCAAAAATTCCTATTTAAATATCTCAAATTTCTTTTACTAACTCTGTATCTTCTTCTATCATTTTATTTCTTAACATATTAAGCTCCTGAAGAATTTTTTTCTTTAGTAAGCAAAATTGATTTTCCAATTCTTTAATCTGATTTTTATCTCTTTCCATTTTAATTTTATAATTTTTATATTTCCTACTTGATAATTTAATACTCTTCTAACAATATCACTCATGTATCTACCCTTCACAAAACCTACTTGATTATAACTTATATATCTTTTCAGGTCTTTCTCTATATTTTCAAAATAATTAAAGTATCATCCATACAAATTTATCTTATACCCTTATATCCTTCTAATTCTTCATCTTTTCTATCATTTTATTTCTTAACATATTAAGCTCCTGAAGAATTTTTTTCTTTAGTAAGCAAAATTGATTTTCCAATTCTTTAATCTGATTTTTATCTCTTCAGTTAATATTCCATTCACCTTCACTCTTGCACTACTTTTTGATACAATTTTGAAATAACATGTATAAACTTATTACCAAAGCCTAAAGCCTCCACAATTACTTTAATAGTTTCCCATTGTACAGAATCAAAAGCTTTAAAAATATCCAATGATACTATACCAATTTTATCACCATTATATTCAGCTACATCTATAATATTTAATACTCTTCTAACAATATCACTCATGTATCTACCCTTCACAAAACCTACTTGATTATAACTTATATATCTTTTCAGGTCTTTCTCTATATTTTCAAAATAATTAAAGTATCATCCATACAAATTTATCTTATACCCTTATATCCTTCTAATTCTTCATCTTTTCTATCATTTTGTCAATATTTCCATAGCCAATAAAAATAATGTTGGGGACAAGGGACATCCTTGTCTCGTACCTGCTTCTAATTTTATCTCTGATTAATTAAAATCCCCAGCGACAATTATTTTCCCTGCTCTTTCTATTTCCAAAATTTTTGTTATTTTTCCAAGAAATTCTTTCTGTTTTTCATTTGGTAAATACAAATTAACAAGTGTCACTTCTTCTTCGTTTATATTTCCCACAATTATTATATATCTTCCTTCTTCATCCAAAATTACCTCATGATTGCCAAAATCCACGTTCTCGAGGTACAGGTACCAAGCGTCCAATGTTCCAAGCGCATAGTCCACAAATGGTTTCCAAGTCTTCCAGAAAATATCTTCTTTATACACACCACTTCTAATTTTAATATCACATGTCATTTTATCATTTAAAGCTAATTTCCACATTTCAGAATTCCACTCTTCTATTCTAAAATCACATCTAGTTTCCAATATCTAGCTATTATAATTCTACCTATTATAATCATAATTCTAATCAATTCTTTTCATATTTTGTTAATTCTATTTCCTTAATTACCAACAATAATATAGTTTCCACTCTCAATGTTATTACTTTCCCCATCATTTCAAATATCATTTTCTCCAATTGTTGCCAAAACTTTTAACCTTATCACATTTATACCACATATGTTCATAAGTCCCCAATTCCATCTCACATCTCCAACATTTTTACTAATTTTTATCCATTTGTGACAATCTTACTGAGTCAAATACCATTTCCAAACAACTTTATAATTATGCTCTTTAATCCTTATAGATAAAGTTCTCATAATTCTACTATTCCAATTCACATTCCAATCTGACTCTGGTATTTCAATATTAAGATCTTTTTCCCAATTTGTCCTCATCACTCTTTGTAATTTTTCATCAGAATTTATAATCTTATAAACCCTGCTAACGAGTCCCTTTAGCCCAATCTCATCTTTCATAATCCGAGATACTAAATATTCAAATTCAGTTTCACATCTATTTATCGAATAATTTTCCCTTAATTTTTTGTCCATTTTCTATCTGTATTTTTCAAACCAGCTTAACCCTAATTTTCAATAATTTCTTTGTTCCTCCTTTCATTTTCTAAAACTTTTAACCAATCTATAATAGTTTCTATATTTTCCTCTTTAATCACTTCATTACGTCTTATATTATTTTTAATCGGCCAATTTCCAATTGTCTTCCCCAAAAAGATTATATCCGGAATTAAAATTTTAACAAATTTATTCCACATTTTACTTAATCCCTTTAACCAATAACTTCTAATTACACATTTTGAGTTTACTTTATCTAAAAACCACCTTGATCCAAATTTCTCTATATCCCTTAACTCTAAATCTCTCCAATGATTATCTTCACCTTTAAGTATTTTTACCACTATCCGGATACCATATGCACAGTAATAATTAAATAATTTGGGGATTCCCAATCCGCCTTCCTTTTGATTTTGATACCACATTTTCTTCACTAATCTAGGTCTTTTCCCACCATTGCAAAATTTGTCCAATTTTTTCATATTTTGTTAATTCTATTTCCTTAATTACCAACAATAATATAGTTTCCACTCTCAATGTTATTACTTTCCCCATCATTTCAAATATCATTTTCTCCAATTGTTGCCAAAACTTTTAACCTTATCACATTTATACCACATATGTTCATAAGTCCCCAATTCCATCTCACATCTCCAACATTTTTTACTAATTTTTTTATCCATTTGTGACAATCTTACTGGAGTCAAATACCATTTCCAAACAACTTTATAATTATGCTCTTTAATCCTTATAGATAAAGTTCTCATAATTCTACTATTCCAATTCACATTCCAATCTGACTCTGGTATTTCAATATTAAGATCTTTTTCCCAATTTGTCCTCATCACTCTTTGTAATTTTTCATCAGAATTTATAATCTTATAAACCCTACTAACGAGTCCCTTTAGCCCAATTTCATCTTTCATAATCCGAGATACTAAATATTCAAATTCAGTTTCACATCTATTTATCGAATAATTTTCCTTAATTACCAACAATAATATAGTTTCCACTCTCAATGTTATTACTTTCCCCATCATTTCAAATATCATTTTCTCCAATTGTTGCCAAAACTTTTAACCTTGTCACATTTATACCACATATGTTCGTAAGTCCCCAATTCCATCTCACATCTCCAACATTTTTTACTAATTTTTTTATCCATTTGTGACAATCTTACTGGAGTCAAATACCATTTCCAAACAACTTTATAATTATGCTCTTTAATCCTTATAGATAAAGTTCTCATAATTCTACTATTCCAATTCACATTCCAATCTGACTCTGGTATTTCAATATTAAGATCTTTTTCCCAATTTGTCCTCATCACTCTTTGTAATTTTTCATCAGAATTTATAATCTTATAAACCCTGCTAACGAGTCCCTTTAGCCCAATTTCATCTTTCATAATCCGAGATACTAAATATTCAAATTCAGTTTCACATCTATTTATCGAATAATTTTCCTTAATTACCAACAATAATATAGTTTCCACTCTCAATGTTATTACTTTCCCCATCATTTCAAATATCATTTTCTCCAATTGTTGCCAAAACTTTTTAACCTTGTCACATTTTTACCACATATGTTCATAAGTCCCCGATTCCATCTCACATCTCCAACATTTTTTACTAATTTTTTTATCCATTTGTGACAATCTTACTGGAGTCAAATACCATTTCCAAACAACTTTATAATTATGCTCTTTAATCCTTATAGATAAAGTTCTCATAATTCTACTATTCCAATTCACATTCCAATCTGACTCTGGTATTTCAATATTAAGATCTTTTTCCCAATTTGTCCTCATCACTCTTTGTAATTTTTCATCAGAATTTATAATCTTATAAACCCTGCTAACGAGTCCCTTTAGCCCAATTTCATCTTTCATAATCCGAGATACTAAATATTCAAATTCAGTTTCACATCTATTTATCGAATAATTTTCCTTAATTACCAACAATAATATAGTTTCCACTCTCAATGTTATTACTTTCCCCATCATTTCAAATATCATTTTCTCCAATTGTTGCCAAAACTTTTAACCTTATCACATTTATACCACATATGTTCATAAGTCCCCAATTCCATCTCACATCTCCAACATTTTTACTAATTTTTTATCCATTTGTGACAATCTTACTGGAGTCAAATACCATTTCCAAACAACTTTATAATTATGCTCTTTAATCCTTATAGATAAAGTTCTCATAATTCTAATCAATTCTTTTCATATTTTGTTAATTCTATTTCCTTAATTACCAACAATAATATAGTTTCCACTCTCAATGTTATTACTTTCCCCATCATTTCAAATATCATTTTCTCCAATTGTTGCCAAAACTTTTAACCTTATCACATTTATACCACATATGTTCATAAGTCCCCAATTCCATCTCACATCTCCAACATTTTTACTAATTTTTTATCCATTTGTGACAATCTTACTGAGTCAAATACCATTTCCAAACAACTTTATAATTATGCTCTTTAATCCTTATAGATAAAGTTCTCATAATTCTAATCAATTCTTTTCATATTTTGTTAATTCTATTTCCTTAATTACCAACAATAATATAGTTTCCACTCTCAATGTTATTACTTTCCCCATCATTTCAAATATCATTTTCTCCAATTGTTGCCAAAACTTTTAACCTTATCACATTTATACCACATATGTTCATAAGTCCCCAATTCCATCTACATCTCCAACATTTTTTACTAATTTTTTTATCCATTTGTGACAATCTTACTGGAGTCAAATACCATTTCCAAACAACTTTATAATTATGCTCTTTAATCCTTATAGATAAAGTTCTCATAATTCTACTATTCCAATTCACATTCCAATCTGACTCTGGTATTTCAATATTAAGATCTTTTTCCCAATTTGTCCTCATCACTCTTTGTAATTTTTCATCAGAATTTATAATCTTATAAACCCTACTAACGAGTCCCTTTAGCCCAATTTCATCTTTTATAATCCGAGATACTAAATATTCAAATTCAGTTTCACATCTATTTATCGAATAATTTTCCTTAGTTTTTTGTCCATTTTTCTATCTGTATTTTTCAAACCAACTTAACCCTAATTTTTCAATAATTTCTTTATTCCTCCTTTCATTTCCCATAACTTTTATCCAATCTCTAATAATTTCTATATTTTCCTCTTTAATCACTTCATTACGCTTATATTATTTTTAATCGCCAAATTCCAATTGTCTCCCCAAAAGATTATATCCGAATTAAAATTTTAACAAATTTATTCCACATTTTACTTAATCCTTTAACCAATAACTTCTAATTACACATTTTAAATTTGCTTTATCTAAAACCACCTTGATCCAAATTTCTATATCCTTAACTCTAAGTCTCTCAATGATTATCTTCACCTTTAAGTATTTTTACCACTATCCGGATACCATATGCACAGTAATAATTAAATAATTTGGGGATTCCTAATCCACCTTCCTTTTGATTTTGATACCACATTTTCTTCACTAATCTAGGTCTTTTCCCACCATTGCAAAATTTATCCAGTTTTTTCTGATATCCTTCAATATCTTTCTCTGTCAAATTTAGTGGTAGCATCTCGAATAAAAAGTTGAACTTGGGCAGCAACATCATCTTACACATTGCAATTCTACCAAACCAAGACAACTTTAACATTTTATATTTATCTATCTTCTTCTCAATTTCATTAATCACCACATCATAATTAAGTTTTTTCAATTCTTTAACCTTAAGTGAAAGCACTATACCCAAATATTTCAATGTATTTTAATCCTTATCCCAAATTGCTCTTGCATATTCTCAGACTCATTACCATTACTATCCATCAATAATTCTGACTTTGACCAATTTACTTTCAGACCTGTCATTTCCTCAAATTTTAATATCACATGTCATTTTATCATTTAAAGCTAATTTCCACATTTCAGAATTCCACTCTTCTATTCTAAAATCACATCTAGTTTCCAATATCTAGCTATTATAATTCTACCTATTATAATCATAATTCTAATCAATTCTTTTCATATTTTGTTAATTCTATTTCCTTAATTACCAACAATAATATAGTTTCCACTCTCAATGTTATTACTTTCCCATCATTTCAAATATCATTTTCTCCAATTGTTGCCAAAACTTTTAACCTTATCACATTTATACCACATATGTTCATAAGTCCCCAATTCCATCTCACATCTCCAACATTTTTACTAATTTTTTATCCATTTGTGACAATCTTACTGGAGTCAAATACCATTTCAAACAACTTTATAATTATGCTCTTTAATCCTTATAGATAAAGTTCTCATAATTCTACTATTCCAATTCACATTCCAATCTGACTCTGGTATTTCAATATTAAGATCTTTTTCCCAATTTGTCCTCATCACTCTTTGTAATTTTTCATCAGAATTTATAATCTTATAAACCCTACTAACGAGTCCCTTTAGCCCAATTTCATCTTTCATAATCCGAGATACTAAATATTCAAATTCAGTTTCACATCTATTTATCGAATAATTTTCCTTAGTTTTTTGTCCATTTTTCTATCTGTATTTTTCAAACCAACTTAACCCTAATTTTTCAATAATTTCTTTATTCCTCCTTTCATTTCCCATAACTTTTATCCAATCTCTAATAATTTCTATATTTTCCTCTTTAATCACTTCATTACGCTTATATTATTTTTAATCGGCCAAATTCCAATTGTCTCCCCAAAAGATTATATCCGAATTAAAATTTTAACAAATTTATTCCACATTTTACTTAATCCTTTAACCAATAACTTCTAATTACACATTTTAAATTTGCTTTATCTAAAACCACCTTGATCCAAATTTCTATATCCCTTAACTCTAAGTCTCCAATAGTTATCTTCACCTTTAAGTATTTTTACCACTATCCGGATACCATACGCACAGTAATAATTAAATAATTTGGGGATTCCTAATCCACCTTCCTTTTGATTTTGATACCACATTTTCTTCACTAATCTAGGTCTTTTGCCACCATTACAAAATTTATCCAGTTTTTTCTGATATCCTTCAATATCTTTCTCTGTCAAATTTAGTGGTAGCATCTCGAATAAAAAGTTGAACTTGGGCAGCAACATCATCTTACACATTGCAATTCTACCAAACCAAGACAACTTTAACATTTTATATTTATCTATCTTCTTCTCAATTGCATTAATCACCACATCATAATTAAGTTTTTCAATTCTTTAACCTTAAGTGAAAGCACTATACCCAAATATTTCAATGTGTTTTAATCCTTATCCCAAATTGCTCTTGCATATTCTCAGACTCATTACCATTACTATCCATCAATAATTCTGACTTTGACCAATTTACTTTCAGACCTGTCATTTCCTCAAATTCTATCAAATGCTTATATATCTTTTCAGGTCTTTCTCTACATTTTTCAAAATAATTAAAGTATCATCCATACAAATTTATCTTATACCCTTATATCCTTCTAATTCTTCATCTTTTCTATCATTTTGTCAATATTTCCATAGCCAATAAAAATAATGTTGGGGACAAGGGACATCCTTGTCTCGTACAGCTTCTAATTTTATCTCTTCAGTTAATATTCCATTCACCTTCACTCTTGCACTGCTTTTTGGTACAATTTTGAAATAACATGTATAAACTTATTACCAAAGCCTAAAGCCTCCACAATTACTTTAATAGTTTCCCATTGTACAGAATCAAAAGCTTTAAAAATATCCAATGATACTATACCAATTTTATCACCATTATATTCAGCTACATCTATAATATTTAATACTCTTCTAACAATATCACTCATGTATCTACCCTTCACAAACCTACTTGATTATAACTTATATATCTATCTATAAATCTATTTAATCTATTACTTATAATAGCAGTAAATATCTTTGCATCCTGATTAATTAAAGAAATGGGCCGATAGGACTCAATCCTTTCTAAATCTTTATCTGGTTTAGGAATTAGGGATATCACCGTTCTATTCCATGACGAAGGTACTTCTCCACCATGTAATATTCCATTGAATAATTTTTGCAATCTTGGTATTATTAATTCTTTAAATTCTTTATAAAACTCAACAGGTAATCCATCCTCACCTGGAGCTTTCCTAATTTATTTTTGTATAACTCCATTAATCTCATCTTGTGTTATATCTTCTTCCATCAATTCCTTATATGTTTGATCAATTTTCACCACATATTTTTCTAAATAACTTTGCAATTTTCCCGATTAACTGGTTTCTTTGAATATAGATTCTGAAAAATTTCTAACCACTTCACATTTCTCTAATTTTTATAACATCTTATACCTCTATCATCTATCAAAGCTCCAATTTCTCTCTTCTCTCTTTTATTTTTCGCCATCTTTGCCAATAATTTAGAATTTCTATTACTAAATTCAAAAATTCCTATTTAAATATCTCAAATTTCTTTTACTAACTCTGTATCCTCTTCTATCATTTTATTTCTTAACATATTAAGCTCCTGAAGAATTTTTTTCTTTAGTAAGCAAAATTGATTTTCCAATTCTTTAATCTAATTTTATCTCTTTCCATTTTAATTCTATAATTTTTATATTTCCTACTTGATAATTTAATACTCTCCCCTCTAAACACAGCTTTCATCGCATCCCAAACAATTTCAAATTTAACCTCCCCATTATCATTTAATCTCCAACTTTCCTCCAATTTTTTAAGTATCCATTTTTTATCCTTTTCATTTTTATACAGTTTCTCCTCATATCTCCAATAACTTCTTTTTTTCTCAAAATTAAAATCTAAATCCACCATAACTTCTGCATGATCAGAATCTTTAAATTCCCACATCTACCTTATCCACATTATTCAACAAATCTTTAGAAAGAAAAATATAATCAATTCTAGAATATGTATTATATATCTTAGAGAAAAAAGTATATACTCTTTCAATTCCTTTGACCTCTCTCCACACATCCACTATGCCCGTTTGAGCATCCACGTATTTAAAATCCCCATTTTATTTGCTCCTCCACAACGAGTGGGGTTAGTACTATCTATTTTATCTCTGATTAAATTAAAATCCCCAGCCACAATTACTTTCCTACACTTTCATTCTCCAAAATTTTTGTTATTTTTCAAGAAATTCTCTTTGTTTTCATTCGTAAATATAAATTAACAAGTGTCACTTTTTCCTCATTAAGATTTCCAACAATTATTACATATCTTCCATCTTCATCCAAAATTACCTGATGTTTTCAAAATACACCCTATCTGATATCAGTGTTGCAACTCCTCTAGCTTTTGAAGTTCCAAATGCTTTTCATATATTTGCATACCTTTTATATACATTCTATTTGAATCTTCAGATTTCTGATGGGTTTCTTGTAAAATAAAATTTCTGGTAAATCTCTTTTAATCTTAAATTCCAATCTTCTTCTTTTTATCTGATTCCCTGTACCCTTCACATTCCATGACATTATTTTTATGACTCCCATTTTAACTGTAAATTTTTCAATCCTATCCCCCCCCCTTCCTTTCTGTGCCCAAACCCAACATTAAACTCCCATATAACCAACATTTAGCATAAAGAAAACAATAAAAAAAACAGAAAAAGACAGAAAACAAAACAAACAATAGAAAACAAACAATCTTCTTCCCCCACATCCTCGTCGGTTTCGCCTCCATAAAGAGAATGGGGGAGAGGGGACGTGCCAATGTCCGGGTCACTTCTTTCGGGCTATCTATTTAAATTCATCACTCAAGAAAAAAGAAAGTGATGGCTCTCTCCCGCATTCGGCTTCGCATTTTCCAAGACTCTTATCTGCTTCTTCTCCTGCTGTATCCTCACGACTTTTCTTCTGTTCAACCAACACAGATGATATTTCTTTCCTCTTTAACCCTTTAGGGTCTTGCCCCCCAATAGCCCCTTTTTCTTCTTCTGAGGTTGATGTTTCCACATGTATTCCACCCATCTGAAGCATTTGATCTTTTATCTCCATTAAATCCTCCTCCTTGATCAGTCCAAGCTCCCGTAAATATAATATTGCATCTATGTCTGGGGTAATTGTACGCATCCTTCCTTTATAAAAAAATTTCAATTGTTGTGGTGGCCTCCAGTTATATCTAATTCCATTATCTCTCAAAACCTTTGTAATTGGTTTAAAAAAAAATCACCATGCCTTTTCTTCTCTTGATATATCCGGGAAGACTTGAATAGTCTTCCCTTCAAACTTCAAAGCATCTCCCATCTCTCTCACCTTGGCCATAACTTCCAGCTTATCACCAAGATTTGCAAACCTGACAAGCACATTCCTGTTGGAGCCATTTTGCCTTCTATAGCCAATTCTAAAAACACTTGCCAGATCTGCTATTGTAAATGTAATTTGCGTGTCAAGATCATTAATCCATTTTAAAACCCGCTGTTTCAAATTATCTACCTTTTCTTCTGGAATCCCTCGGATAACCAAATTATATTTCCTCATCTCTTCTTCCAAGAGACAAATTCTCTTGTCTTGCTGCTCATTTTTGTAAAATATTTCACCAATTTGCCGATCCACTTTTGCCTCATGTACATGAATCTGCTCAAGTTCATCTTTAATAATTGTCATTTCCACTGTTTGCTTTGCAAAATTTTCATTCATTTCTTGTTTCATTTTTTTCATTTCCAATGTCATTTCCAATGTCATATTATCCATACGCTCCGATAATCCTGCTATTTTTTCCCCAATTTTGTTTAAAGCTGCAACAACTTGCTGCATTTCTGAAGGTTGTTGAGTCATTTTAAAAAGTTTTTAAAAAGTTTTCAAACTAGTATTTCAAACCACTTTTGCAGAGGGTCTTAATGAAGATCAAGGGACAGCAATTTTTTAATTAGAGCCGAAGCGGCTTATTTTGCACTCGAAAGCTTATCTCCCAACAGCTTGTGACTCATAGTCACTCCACAGAAAGCACAGATAACTTCACAGCTTTTAAACAATAATCAGCACCATTTTTTCTCCACGTCAGCAAAGGAAAAGAAAGAAAAATTTACTGCTTCATTCCAACTTAAAGTTCGGAGAAAAATCCTCTCCTTTATTGTCTGTGATCATAAAAGCACATAAACAAGCTGTTACTTTCCTCTCAGAAAAAATTATCCATCAGAAGACAATGCCCAGTAAAATCCTGCTGCTCCGGTCAAGTTTCCCACACAAAAAATCAATTTAATCTTCAATTAAATTCTTCTCCTTGACAAATTCAGTCTTTAATATTCACACCTTGACCTCAGCAGTAAAGCACAGAACACGATATTTATAATAGGAAAAGCGAAAGACAGCACTCGTGTCTGCCGTGTCTGCCGGCCGGCCGGTCAGCCCCACGCTGTAAAAACTCCATAATTCAAGCAGTTTCAGATGACCTACCGGTTTTAAATTCAGTCTGCTGGGCTGTTAACACTTTCACTTCACGATTTATTAACTTTCATCCGTATCGGTGCATTCCAAACACATAAATCCTCATAAATCTTCATTAATAAGCCCTGTGAAGTGAAGGAAAGGTCCTTACCCCACCACGGTCATGGCCACGCCCCCTCGGATGGCTGTCGTTTGAAGATCATTTGGCGGCCGTCTCCAGGAGAGCTTTTTACCAGGTGCGCTTGGTCCGCCAGTTGCGCCCCTTCCTTGACCGGGATGCCTTATGCACGGTCACTCATGCTCTTGTCACCTCTCGTTTGGATTATTGCAATGCTCTCTACATGGGGCTCCCCTTGAAGTGCACCCGGAGGCTTCAGCTAGTTCAGAATGCAGCTGCGCGGGTGATTGAGGGAGCCACACGTTGCTCCCACGTAACACCACTCCTGCGCAGTCTGCACTGGCTCCCTGTGGTCTTTCGGATGCGCTTTAAGGTTTTGGTTACCACCTTTAAAGCGCTCCATGGCTTAGGGCCCGGGTACTTACGGGACTGCCTGCTGTTACCTTACGCCTCCCACCGACCCGTACGCTCACACAGAGAGGGTCTTCTCAGGGTGCCGTCCGCCAAGCAATGTCGGCTGGCGGCCCCAGGGGAAGGGCCTTCTCTGTCGGAGCTCCTACCTGGAACGAACTTCCCCCTGGTTTGCGCCAATTACCTGACCTTTGGACCTTTCGCCGTGAGCTGAAAATGCATTTATTTATTCAAGCGGGACTGGCTTAAATTTTTAATCTTTAATAATTTTAATTGGGGTTACTATTTATGAATTTTAAGGGTTTTAAATTTGATTGTTTTAAATTTCGGCCATTTATGGAATATGCTTGTTTTAAGTCTTTGTTTTAATTGTATATTGTATTGTTTTATAATTTGGCTGTACACCGTCCTGAGTCCTTCGGGAGACTCAGGTATAAAAATCTAAATAAATAAATATTTAGTATATTTTATACTCAGGTATAAAAATCTAAATAAATAAATAAATGTATTGAATGATGAAGAAAAGGTGATTTTTTTTTTACCCTTATTCTTCTAATTTCTTCTTCCTCCATGCCTTCTGAGAAGCTGTTCTGCAATAGTGTACAAGGAATAGGAGGGCTTCCAGGAGAAGAGAAAGTCACCTGCCCTTTTCCTCCAGTGATGTCTTTGCCACTTCTTGGCAGAGCTCAATTTGCATTCTATCCTACTCTGCCAAGTTAAACCAAAAGAGTTGAAATGAAGGCACAACTCCATCTTAAATATTAATTATATCATGAATGTTTTTAGCAATGTTACTTGCATCTCTGAACTGTGAGATGAGCAGCAAATAAGTTTGATAAACAAACAAACAAAGAAATCTCTTTGCACATATCAAACTATGGCAGGAAAATGACTTCCATATCATTCATGGCATGTTCTATGTCACCCTTGCCATGCACGTCACCTGCCAGCATTGGCCATGCATGATCTTGGTAAATTCCAGGTCACAAAACAAAGAACACCTTAAGCTTTTCTGTCAGTATTGATATTTGGGCTGAACTGGCTAAGTGTTTCTCTCACTAGAAAATTGGCAAAACTCAACAACTCAATCCTTTACACACACAGATGACAGCCATTCAAGTAAATATTCCTTTCAGGATACCTGAGAATACACCTATTAATAAAGGAAATATCCCTTCCTCTGACTGACACTTCCAGCCTCAATGTTCATAGAGCAGGAAGTCAGTTGATATGGTAAATGAGTGGGGAAAAACCCCCACAAACTCAGCTAGGTACCTAAGCATTCAGTGCCCCCTTTTGGCTATCCAGCTAATTACAATTTCCAATAATTCCTAGTGGGTAGGCTCTGTTCCTAGGGGGAACAAAGGAAAGGTATAAAGGTAAACCAACAGCCTAAAGGTAAACATTTGACAATATGAACTTCCATTGCAACCTTCAGTTGCTGTATGCTCTCAAATAAAGTTTGTCTCATCTCTAAGCAACTTGCCCTGTTCTATGAACAACCTGGCTAGATTTGAACCCAGAATTTTCTTCTAACAAAACCATGCTTCTAGGAAATGAAACAAGCCATTCTGTGTACAACATATTACTCTGATTTAACTGACTTTTTAGCTGCAAAAGTCAACTTTGATAATTGTTTCGGAAATTGAAAATGGACAATCAAAATGAGTGACTTTCTGGCGGGAAAGGTATGATGATGAATCTTCAAACGCAACCACTTCTATGTAGAATAATTAAAATGGAATGAAGCAGTAAATGGGGAACTGGTTTATGGAACTGAAAAGTGAAAAGAGCACAGAAAAAAAATCACAGAAAATGATTGGGAGGAGGAGAATATTGACTTACAAAATCAAGAGAAAGTTTCATAGTATTTATTGCACCATTGACTGTTGGAGATTAAAAGTTACAAAGCCATGCCTTTCTAAATTAAAAAAAAGGTCTGACAGCAACGAGGGACACATGTATCTAATTTCTAATTAAATATTAGGTTATTCAGCAATATTTGGAGTATTTAGAAAGGTAAAACCCCACATTGTAAAAAAGAAAAACAATGCTCAGAAACTAATCTAACGAAAGCATCTGGCAATAATAAAAATACACTTTACATTTTAAATAAATTGTATAATCTGAGATGGTATTTTATATATTATAAGTTTCAGTGTTTGTATATAAAAAACTTAAAGAGGAGGAAATAAACTGGAGAAATAAAGACTGATTATCAAATCGAATAGCTGAAGTCTGTGTTTTAAATTGTTCACATCTGTGTGAATTGCAATGGGGGCGTGACCCAAAATTTTACCAAACTGTACTTTTAAGATCAGTCTGTTTTTAATTATTGCAGTTTCACAGCTAAAATTCAAAGGCAATTTTAAACAACTAGCCTTCAAACCAAATGTTTTATCATTCGAGCATAATTATTCTTATTGAATGAATACTTTACTCAATTTTTGTACAAGAGCACACACTTTTACCCAATTGAATGAAGCTTTTGAATCAGACTCAAAAAACCCATTTTGAACCCCATCCAATTGCCTCCACTGTTGGAATTAATTCACAAATTCAAATCAAATTAAATTGACTGTTAGAACTTAGTAGTAACTTTGAACCCAATCTTGGCTGGTTCATATAGTCCTAGAAATTACAGATGCTACATGGGAACAGAACCAAGATCCACTACACTAACATTGACTAATTGTTTAAAACTGGACTGCATTAAGAATTTTGAACATTTTCCTCCCAAAATGTTTATGATACTTGATATCAAGAACTTCCACCATCATCTAACTTTAAAGAACTCTTTGGCAAGTTGTCATCTTCCTCCAAGAAATCTCATTCACCATTGCTTAATATAGGTGGATGTCACCAAGGTTTATTTATTTATTATTCATATTTGTATACCGCCCTATCTCCCGAAGGACTCAGGGCGGTTCATATATATAGGTGAATATAAGTCTAATTTAAATGCTATTCTGACAGCATATCCAGAGCCCCAGGGAAATAAGACAATAAGAATAGTTCTACTGAATCAGGCTAAGGCCCATCTTTTTCCAGGATGTTCACAAGCAAGAGAGAGAGACAAAATCCTTCTTATGCATTTGTTCCTCTTTTTCGGGCTTCTGTAGAAATATTGCAGTTAAATCAGATACTACTGGTGCTTGAATATAATGGGCCTTGGTATACCTGTCCTTCATATATTTATGCAGTCCTCTTTTAAAGTCATCCAAGTTAATGGCCACTCTCTGTGTTGTCGTAATGATTTCCAAAAGTTAATTATATGTTTTCTTTTATCTTTTATCTGTTTTCTTTCATCTGTTCCAAAGAAGGGCTTTTTTAAAAATTCTAACTTTACTTCAATCATCTCCATCCAATAATCCTAGTGTTTTAAAGAGGGGAAAACTATTTCCCCTTACATTTTTTCCATCTCAGGCATCTTTTTCTATCATTCAATCTCTTTTAAAATTCACAATCCCAAATCTTCCCTTTTCATGTAAAGAAGATATTTCAGCTTCCTGATCTTTTGGGTTACACTTATCAGCCCTTTTTGGGCTCTTTTTCATCCTTTTTTTTCAATACAGTGATCACTATTGTATATATTGTTGGAGATGCTATACTGAAGTATACTGTAGTATACTGAAACATTCTAGAAATATACATTTCTTTAAGAGCATTATAAAGCTTGCAGTTTTATGTCAAGTTCCTTTTTTTTATAATGAACCTAGTATGGAATTTGGCTTTTTTGGCTACGCTTGGGACTCTGATAAATCTGTGCTTACATGGAATTACTGTATGTCCTTGATCTCTGGTTTAAACAAACTCCCTGGGAAAATGAGTGGCAAAAATGTCTTCTCCTGTGATGTAAGAGCTTGATATCCTCACTTTGGTACTGTTTACCGATTAAAAGACCTGTTGCCCAAATAATCCTGCAGCTATTATTACACCAGATGTGGAAGATGGATGAGAATAAGAACAACAGTGACTAAAATATTTCTTGGCACTAATAGTCTCTCAGAATTGAGGCAGTTGTTTATTTATAAATGAACTGTGTTTTATTTTAAAGTGAATCATACCTTAAACATATGGGTTTTTTTAAATGAGGATATCTAGTCCCAAAAACATAGCATAAAGACTGTATAGTATGTTTGAAAATAAACAATATACTCCTATTCTAAGATTATTATTATTTTAACACACTAAACAGCTAGAAAGGATACTCTCTGGGGATACATGATAATCATATGTTATGAACTGCTTCTCTTATGCTCCATAAAACTGACTATAAGGGGACATATGATGTTTTTAATTAAGATTCTCAACGCATTTTTGTTCATAAAGAAACAACAAATCTAATGATTTCTAAGTAAATAACAAGTGCACTTAATATTTTCTTTTATCCATATCCTTTACATGTATTTATAATTATGTTTACACTTGTATCTGTCATGAAATACATTCTTGATAAAATAAATAAAAAAATTATAATAAATATTGCAAAATAATGAAAAGACAAGCAAAATATTTGTCCATCCTAGAAATGAATTCAGAATAATGTGGCTTTCTATTTATGGGATATGTAAATGCTCTGCCTGACTTGGGAAATCAAAGGAGCTTCATTCTGAGCTAATACTATATAGCAGACCAAAAGACACCTACCAGACTATCTTCTGCTGTATGATCAAGCCATTGGAAACTCTTCACAATGTCTGATGTTTTCAGGAGCCCAGGGTGAGTAGACATTTAGTCCCTACAATTGAGAGGCAAAGCTAGGAGAATTGCAAATAAATATTTTTCCCCATATGTAGAGAACCAAGAAGGAAAACTGTCATATTTCTGTGGATTATTAATCTGTTAGTAACGAGCCTATGTTACAATTACCTAGTGAAAGTGCTGAGGACACTTCCAAAGCTGGTGCAGTGATTTTTTCCTTTTTTGAGAAAAAAGTTCAAAAAATCTATTCAAACCATTCTGATTATGTATCCCTATATTGAGTGTTAACTGTCTTTACTCGTATATATTTGCTATTCAAGTTACACTTAAAAATGGAACTTGTAGTGACACTTTATGTGACATGCAATTAAAAGTTAATCAGAAGTACCATGCTTTGTCTAAATTGTTCTTAGACAGGAAGTATCATGACTTCTCTCTGGAGTCTCATTTTCTCTGGAGAAAATTCAGATAAGCATAAGATTTAACTTATCTTTTCTATGTAAGAATCTTTTCTGCTTTTTCCCTATGGCTACAGTTGTTCCTAGCTATATGACTCAGCTCTGTCTGTATTTAATTCTTTTGAACTATATCAGGGGTCTCCAACCTTGGTCCCTTTAAGACTTGTGGACTTCAACTCCCAGAGTTCCTCAGCCAGCTTTGCTTAAAGGCACCAAGGTTGGAGACCCCTGAACTATATAATAAAAACCATCATTTTATTAGAAAAAACAGACCTTTAAATATATATTTTTACATTTTCATTCAGATTTTATAATTCAATTTAAAATTGAATCGGCTACTATTCATGCTAGTAGCATGAATAGTAATTAATAATCTATTAATTTTAATAATTAATAATTAATATAATTAATTAATTAAATATTGTTAATAATTAACAATTTAAATTGTTGCATAAATTTAATTATCATAATTACTTATTATCAAAGAATATATAAGCCTGTTTGGAACATGACAACCACATTTCTCATAGCCATTGGCATGGATCTTAGTGTGAAAAAATCCTTGGAGAGTAAAGAAAGCATTCTAAAAATACTGTAGAAGTGACCAAAGGTTTTTTTCCTTACTTCAATTAAAAGCCTTCTGGAGACCCCTCAATGCAGACGATTGTCTGCATTATCTGCAATTTTTTGTTGTAGAGAATGCTGGCTTGGGCGATTCATGTTTGATATGTTTCTGGTGTCCCAGACTGAAAGTTTTTTCACTTAGGCCTCTCTGGGTCTCGTCTGTGGGCTTTGGCATTTCAGCCAGATTGCTATGACACTTAGGCCAGTGAAGGGCGGGCTGGCTTGCCCTGCAAACCTGTACTAGGTGACCCTTCCTCTCACAACGCCAACAGATAGCATCTCTAAAATGACAAACAGCTCTCTGGTGTTGTCCCCCACAACTAGTGAACCTTGGTTGTTTGTTGTCAGTCTCGGGGTTTCTTTTCCTGTCTGTGCAAAACACTTCCTCATCACTGTCTTCGGCATCTTCATCCAGGACAGCTTCCTTATGAATGGTCACTGTTTTCGGAGGTGCTGGGTGGTGGTGGTCTGTCTTTGCAGGACTCTGCTGCCTTATTCAATGCTTCTATCGCTCTTGCTTTGTCTAGGGTGACATGTAGGGTGAGGTTTGTCTTTGCCAGTAACTTGTGTTGCAGCCGAATATCTCGTACGCCACAAATGAGTTGATCTAGAAAATGTCATCTAGATGCCAGTGTGTGGCCGCTTTTTGTAATGCCGCAATGTACTGGTTGATCGATTCCCTGTTCCTCTGGTTTCTTTGGTGGAAATCATGTCACCGCAGCACCTTCGATGGTACCAGGGCATAGTGTGTTCTGCAGTACTTGCCAGGGTACCGATTGTACTGGGGTTGGCTCCAATAGGGACTTGGCTATGTTGAGAATGTCATGCCCACAGTGGCTGAGAAGAGACCTCTTTTCCTGTTTTCCAGACAATCTGAGGAGGTTGTTTACCTCAATGAAGCATTGAAACATGGTCATATAGGAGCCCCATTGCTCCAGTGCTGGTGTTGGTGGGGTGAATACTGACATTGTTGCCAATTCCTGCATTTCAAATTTGGCGTGCAAGATGGCTACCGCTCCGATGTGTGTTCCCGCCTGGCTGGATGTAGTTGTCAGCTCTTTTCCCTCCATCTACTTCAATCCCACCTTCATCGCCAGTGTTAGATAGGGTGAATGAAAAGAAGGGAAGCCAGGCTCATACAACTGTTCTTTATTGTAGATCTTAACATCCAGCAATGTTAAGATCTTAACATCCAGCATTCCTTATATAGGGAGCTATCAGGTGTCTCAACCGATCAGGTTCAAGTATTTTTCCCACTCATTCAGCAGACCTGAGTGAAACCTATTGCTTCATTATTAGTATCTAACAATTACTATGTTAGACTACAAGGCAAATAGAAGGCTGGATTACTGGTTTAGTATTATTTAGCCTAGTCTCCTCTCAGTTTCTGCTATACTTCCAAGAGATAATGATTAATTATCTATATGATGCAGGCTGTCATAGCTGGATAGATGTAGACAGATCAAGCTTTCTTTTCCCCTTTCATACATGTCATTATCCTATAAGAGATATTACAAAGGGTTGAGGCAAACAAGGATATTTCATAATAAAGGAATCACAGCATGCATAAAAAGGCAATTTGCTAAATTATTTAAAACAAGTAAAATGATTGCTTTTCAGTTGCATGCTTTAAAATCACAGATTTAATAAGTAGCATGGAGTTTAGGGACTATGAATAATGAATAAGAAAAAGATTTCTGGGTCTGAAGTTTTTGAAAGGATCGGCCAATTTTATTTATTTATTAGCAAAAATATATATTGCCCCATCCTCATCATTCAATCTAGGTGATGTACAGATGAATCTCAGGAAAAAGCAAGTAATCCCCAAATAAAATAGTAAGGACAAGCTTCATCATAGAGTTTCATGAGGACAAATGTTGACAATAAGCAAGAAATATTTGCTTCTTTCCTATGTGCATTTCTTTAGAATCATAAAAGAAGAAAGGAACTGTGTCTTCAAAAGAAAAGTTTGTCAGTGAAAAATATTAATGTCTTTTCTTGGTTGAAAAGATATTTGCTAGTAAGAATGGTAATCAGTAATTTTGCACAATATCCCATACACATTTTAATGCTGTCTCCTCTCTATCTAGGTGAGGGCTATTGATTAGCCTAGCATCATACTGTGACTGTATACCATATTTACCTAGTCAGCTGACATTGGCACTGGCCATTGTTATTAATCCAAGGTTCTTCTGCAACATCTCATCACATGAGAATACTGGTAGCCATACATAAAAAGGCATTTTCAGTACTGCCCTCCATCATTTGAAATGCTGCCTTAAGAAAGGACTGCCCTGGGTTTTGCTTAAATATGTTCCTAGTATCATGCAAACAAAAGTGAGAAGTTTTATTCCCATGGTATTTTTTAAAGATGCCCTTCGGACTCTTTAATTGTGTTTGATTACTGCATTATATTATATATTTAAAATTATGATACTGATTATTTTAACTTGTGATTATTTGAATTGTCTTATGCAGCACCTTATATGCAAAATATATCAATAAATGTTTTCTACCATTGGCTGCTTCCTTCATCTTCTTTAGTTAGGCAAGTGATGCTATTATTTGGGTAACATAGCATGAAACAATCCAGATCCAATGGGAAAAATAAAACACACTTTAGTCAATAGATGCTGAGGCTCAATAACTCTCTACGATATCAAATACTACATCTTCTTTTTTAAAATAAATTCTTAGCTTATAAAATCTTTCTCAAGGCACCCTCAGGATGCTTTTGGCTAAGAATGTTTTTATAATCTACAAAAGCATGGCTGTCTTCCACTTCTTCAATTGTTATCTGAGTCAGGTTTACTGATTACATTACCAAAGGATCTAGTTTTGGTCTAGTAAGAAGTATGTGAAGATTACCAAAGGGAATTCACAGCCCATTAATATCCTACTCTGTCACCAGCTGTAGGGCATCATTGGAATTCCACAAATATTAATGTCAGGCATATATAAGTTATAAAAACCCTGCTTGTTTTTTTTTTTTTAATATGTGAGGAGTAAGCACACAAGGGGGGAAAACAATTTATCTCTTTGGTTGCAAAAAAAAATCATAACCTTCTCTCTGGAGGCACCTTCATACCACCGTCTATGACAATTCTATTTCCAAGAGGATCAGCCCCATCACCCTTTTAAGCATTTCCCAAGCTCCCTAATCATGTCCAGAGTTAAAAAGCCGCTTAAGCTTTATACTGATATTGCTCAAATGAAGTGCAAATATCTGCAAAAAGAAAGATGTCATTTCAGAGATATCAGTGGGTGGCAGCTTAATAATGCCTGAATGAGATTCTTGGCTCCTAAAAATGCTATTGTGTCGAAGAAGATTACTAAGTAGAGACATGGAGAGTAGTGTATTAGGTCCTGTCCATTAAGAAAAAGCAAAAAAGCCATTCTTCGACAAACAACGTGGGATCTTCATTGTTGCTGTCTGCTAGCTTCCTTAATTAAATCAAGTCATGGAGGCACATCTTTTAATTAACTGACACAGAACCTTAAAGATGAAAAATGTTATGCAAAAATATACCCAATACATGCACACAATTATTCTGTTGCATTCTACATTTTTGACCTCAAAATTCCTAGCAGGAATAATAAGTAGAGTGAAGGGGAAACAGATTCTAACACTTTCCAAGGAAATACTAATTAAAATTGCATTTACTTATGTTCAGGATTATTTGAAGGATGTACGTTTACTAGAACAGAGCAGTATGATTCCTATTGCCTGAACAAATTTGTCCTTGGGAGGACCAGGATGAATACAACAACTTCCACAGTAAGGGAATAAGCCAATGAAGGTAAGCCTAGTGAAAAACAGTATGAAGCCCCCTGACCTTGAAAAAGTGGATTCCGATTGAAACTGGAGACAAACCTCAGGAACCTTGTATAGAGAGCTTGCAAATAACAAAGTGAAGAAGTATGAGATGGTGCAGGGTTTCCTGCCTGGGCAGGGGATTGGACTAGAAGGCCTCCAAGGTCCCTTCCAACTCTGTTGTTATTATTCTTATTATAAAGGAAGGGTCTGGATGGGAGGTGAAGTTTTGCAGAGAATGACTTTAGTTAATCAAGACTGCTTAGCTTCAGTGAGGTCTGGATGGGGAGTAAAGGAACTTTGATTAATTAAGACAACCTCAGAGGAAAATTTTCCCACACCAATCTCCAGCTATGCTATTTCATTGGAAGTTAAGGAGGGGAAGCTCCTTGAAGAGATGACCAAAAAATGCCTTGAATCTATGCCAAGAGTATACACTTGGCAAGGTGACCCAAGATATAAATCAGGCATTGATATTAGGCAACAGCATCATCATCATCATCATCATCATCATCATCATCATCATCATCATCATCATCATCATCATTATTATTATTATTATTATTATTATTATTATTATTATTATTATTATTATTATTAAAAAGTTTATACTGCCCTTCTCCTGAAGGATTCAGGGCGGTTTACAGCCATAATAAAAAACAACAGCAATATACACATAAAACCATAATTTAAAAAACTTATTATACAAATGGTCGAATTAAAACATTTAGAATAAAACCCCAAATTTTAAAATGTTAAAACATTAAAACTAATTAAAATCCTATTAAAATCCTATGCCAGTCCTGCACGAACAAACAAATAGGTCTTCAGCTCTCGGCGGAAAGTCCAAAGGTCCGGCAGTTGCCGAAGTCCAGGGGAAAGTTCATTCCAAAGGGTGGGAGCCCCCACAGAGAAGGCCCTCCCCCTGGGGGCCGCCAGCCGACATTGCTTGGCGGACGGCACCCTAAGGAGTCCCTCTCTGTGCGAGCGTACAGGTCGGTGGGAGGCATTCGGTAACAGCAGGCAGTCCCTATAGAAAGATGCTAGAGGTAGAGTGTCACTTTAGTGACATAGCAGAGGTATCAATTCATATTGCACAAAAGGCAATAGTAAACAGTCTTGTCTTTTACCATGAAAGTCACGTAGATAAAAAAAAATAGTGATTGATGATATAGTGCTGCATGATGGGCCCCTCAGGTCTGATGGCACTCAACATGCTACTGAGAAACAGGTAAAGATCTTTTAGGGTAATAATGGTGTCCATGATATGGGTAGATTAATGGAGGTACCTATAGGTGCCTAGTTTCTTATGTTATTGTGCAGGGAAAGAAAATTGAAAGTTACAAAGACAGAATTAGAGACCGAAAACAGAATTCAAGAAACATGAGCATAGGAAATCTTCAAATGATGAAAAATGACATGAATTTATTATAGATTAATATCTTTGCACCAGTGTACTGAAATTACTGGAAATGGTCAGTCAAAATATGTTTCCCATTTAGGACACAAGAACAGAGAAGCAAAAACAGGTCTTTGGTGCAATGCAGTCAGTTACCAAGTAATATCAACTGAACTTCAAGCACTTAACCAAGTCCAGCTAGAGATACAGAAAAAGAAGTGGTTGATGAGGAGTGGAGGGGGTGAAGGTTGGTTGAGTTCACTTTGAAATTAACAGAACATGAAAGCAAGATATGCTGCTTGTGGGTTAGAGGCTGGAATGTCAAAGTGAGAAATATTAGGGAGGAAAGCATGACTGGCTTAAGAAACAGAAGGGAAGCAGAATGACTTATTAATTCATGCCAGTTCAAGAATTTATTCATTACTGATACAGTCTTTGAACAACCAAAATGTCACCTATATACACAGATATCATTAGGTGGAGTATACATAAATCAAAATGACTATATGAATGGTATATTAATGGTACAAGGAGGAAGAAAAATCAGTTATAAAAGCAGTGATATGGTCAAGGACTGACTGTGGAACAGATCACAAATTGCTGATCTGCAAGTTCCAAGTCAAACTAAAGCAGAAGAACCAATTTGCAGAGTATAGTTTTGGGCATATACCCACCATTTTGAAGTAAAAGATCAAAAATTGCTTTGAAATAAATCCTGAGTCTCATTGATATGGAGCTGGAGGAAGTGTAAATAGAACCAGAAAAGTTGTTAATGATGAATGTGAAAAGAGTCTAACAAATGTGAAGAAAGAGAAGAAAGCAAACTGGAAGCGCACATAAAAATGAATAGTAAAATTGCCAAGAATGGAAGAAAAACAAAAATCAAGAAAGGCAGAAATATCAGGAATGTAACAAAGAATTTCAGAAAAATATTAGAAGAGATGAAAGGCAGTATAATAATATCTGTAACGATAATGAAGATGGAAACAGATGTGGAACAAATATTTTCGGGGAAGAAAAGATTTCCAAAAGTTTTCGAAATACAGGCTGGGTGTTGAAATCCGAAAGCCTTAAAGTTGCCAAGGATGAATACCCCTGGTTTAAACACAGTACAACATTCTCTGGTTTATAGATATCTTCAGCAAGCCAAAATGCTCTCCCTTTATGCTCCCATAATGACAAAATAAAAACAGAATTTTAGAAATGTCTAAATTTATTAAAAAGAAAAAAAAATAACTATCACATTGTCATAAGTATTGAGACCCTTCACTCAGTATTTTGTTGAAGCACCTTTGGCAGCAATTACTTGAGTCTTTTTTGGTATGACTTGACAAGCGTTGCACACCAGGATTGGGGGATTTTCTGCCTTTCTTCTTTGCAAATCCTCTCAAGCTCAGTCAGGTTTGATGGGAACAGTCAGTGGTCCAGAGATGTTCAATAGGGTTCAAGTCAAGGCTCTAATTGGGCCACTCTAGTATATTCACAGAGTTGTTCCTAAGCCACTCCTGTGTTGTTTTGACTGTGTGCCTAGGATCGTTGTCATGTTGTAAAGTGAACCTTCAGCCCAGTCTGAGGTCCTGAGCACTATGGAACAGGTTTTCATTGAGGATATCCCTGTACCTTCTCCATTCAGCTTTCCCTCAAACCTGACCAGTCTCCCAAGTCCATATTGCTGAAAAACACTCCCACAGCATGATGCTGTCACCACCATGCTTCACTGTTGGGATGATATTGGGCAGGTGGTGCCTGGTTTCCTCCAGACATAACATTTAGAATTGAGGCCAACCATTCAATCTTGGTTTCATCAGACCAGAGAATTTTGTTCCCCATAGTCCGAGAGTCCTTAAGATGCAAAATCCAAGCAAACTTTCATGTGTTGTACACTGAGGAGGCAATTCCATCTAGCCATGTTGAAATCCAATTTTTTTTTTTACTACTGGTTCTGTGGGTGGACATGGTGTGGTTTGTGGGGCATGGCTTGGTGGGCATGGCAGGGGAAGGATACTGCAAAATCTCCATTCCCATCCCACTCTGGGCCAACCAGAGGTGGTATTTGCTGGTTCTCCAAACTACTCAAAATTACCTCTGATTTGAGCAGTTCTCCAAACTGCTCAAAATTTTCACTACTGGTTCTCCAGAACCTGTCAGAACCTGCTGGATTTCACCCCTGCATCTAGCCATTCTGCCATAAAGCAGATCAATGGAGGGCTGCAGTGCTGGTTGTCCTTCTGGAACTCTGTCCCATCTCCACATAGGATCTCTGGAGCTCAGTCATGGTGACCATTGGGTTCTTGGTCACCTTTCTTACTAAGGTCCTTCTCCCCCGATTGCCCAGTTTGACCAGGCAACTCAGTGCAGCAGAAATGTTATTGTAACCTTCCCCAGATCTCCTGTCTCTGTGCTCTGTAGGCAGTACACATGGTCAGCTGTGAGACCTTCTATAGAGAGGTGTGTGCCTTTCCAAATCATGTCCAATCAGTTTAATTTACCACAGTGGACTCCAATCAAGGTACATGAACATGTCAGCAGCAATCAAGAGAAATGGGAGGCAACTGAACTAAATTTCAAGTGTTGTTGCAAAAGGTCTGGATACCTATGCAAAAACTGAATATTTGTATTTCAGTTTTTACTTTTTAATAAATTTTCAGACATTTCTAAAATTCTGTTTTCACTTTGTCATTATGGGGTACTGAGTGTAGGTTAATGAGAAAAAAATGAATTTCAACAACTGTAGAAACAAAATTTACAAAAGTAAATTAAATTAAACTTAAATACATTTAAGTTAATACAGTTCGTATAAAAAAGGATTTTTTTCAATGGTTCAAGAACATTTTTGCCTGCTAAATGAAACTAGAGCTAAGGTTATTTGTACTCTTTGTAACTGTTTAAGGAATGACAAGCCCACTGAGGCAGATTTGTATAAATGTTTGTTCTCTTTTAATTTCATTATTATATTTCTTCTTGTTTTGCTTTTCTTACCTTGAGACATATACGGTAAATGATACCAAAGAATAAAGCAGTAGTACTCCTAGATCAATTGCTGAGATGAGAGACTCACGATTAGGGATAGATGAGAGGGATGGTGATAAAATCTTATCAACAATTGTGAGCTTCTTTGTAAAGAAAATAAACAGTATGATTTTTTGAAAAACAATAATATGAAAATGGCAGAGTTCTTCATCAAAAGACACTGATTTCTAACTTGAATCTAAGCTTGTAACTACTAAATTAAGTTTAAAACTTTTTTAAAAATATCCCATCTTTGCCAGGCAGACCCAGAATGGTTTTCTCTTCCTGGAATAACTGACTTTATTAAACTTCAGGTTGAAAACTTCCTTATTTTGTTTTCAACAAAACACACAAATTTATTCATGAACAAGACACAAAGAAATTGATTTTTTAACAATCCATAAAATTCAGCCTGTATATATTTCCCTTTTTTCTGGACTGATGCATACAGACACCTTTAATATATTTTAGAAGCAAATGTGAAAATTTAGCAGTAATATTGCTTTGAAGCTTTGAAACATTTTTAGTAGATGTTTTAACCTATCTATCATTATGATACTAACATCTCTCCTGTAGCGTTTTTCAACATCGACAAGTGTAGATTTCATCTCTGGATTTCTTCAGCCAGCATAGTTATAAATTTCTGGGACTAGTGGGTCCACAAATCTTCAAGTTGCCAGGCTTAAGCAATACTGGGAGAGTGAAGAAAGGTGCACCTTATGGATAAAAAAAACTCCTACTGATTTGATGCAGCATGTGAACTCAGGCATTTGATTTGTAAATTATAGTTCATGGCTCAGTGTTGTGTAAACTGGGCCTTATTAAAGAAACGGTGGTTAAGGCAAATTTTGATCTAACATGAACCTACTTGTTCACTGTATAAGTCTCTTCCCATCTGGCTTTCTATCCTTACAATGAGCCACCTAGAGTTACCTTAATGAATGAAACAGTGATTGGTAAATAAATAAAGCAATTCTGATTATCCCATACATAGCGTTCTTCTCTACAGCTGGCATTTGGGATCAATTTTTGCACTGCTGTATGTGGAGGTGTTTTAACTGCTCTACCCCCAGTGACACACTTTGCTTCTGAATGCTCTCTATTTAATTTTTATTTTAATTCACTTTAAGCACTGATCCTCTTATGCATTTTTAATCATATGCTTAGTCATACAACACACAGTGCCAGCCCCATAATGGGCTAACCTAGGAAGAACAAGTTAACAGAAGAAATTATAATGAGCCGCATTTGGAAAGAAGAGATTGAGTTATTTCCTCTGATTACGGTCATATCTTTCAGGGGAAGGAAGTGGAAAATGTCATTAGGATTTCCAGCCTGATTGCAAACATGAATTAAATCAGTAGCTGTAGCAAATGCTGGTGGTGGAATGGCCATTTTCACCACCTCCAAAGGGCTACTATAGATCTGCAGGAGAAACAATGGAAACGTTTTCATTTCTTTTCTGAATTTCAGCCACCTTTCTCTTTCTACAAGTTCTTTGGCTTACCATAATTATGAAACAATTAGCTAAACAAAGCCACTTCATGCATCCTGAACTTGGGAGAACATTAAAAAGTATATTGATTACTTCTAATTTACTATTTGATTGCTCCTTTGTCAGCATTTACTGGTTTTATCAATGGAAAGCTTTGCCTGGAGTGTCCCTCTAGGCATAATACCATGCAAGTACTTCAGTGTATTTAAATGCTTACATTAAAATAATTTTGAGTATTAACAGTGCAGATCTACTGTAAACAAGCCTGAGGAGAGGGGGGTGCCCATGGAGAGGGGTGCCCATGGAGCTCAAAGAGAGCCCACAAAGGGGAAATTTTTTAAAAAAATTTACAAAACCAAATTTTTAAAAAGAAAAGCAATATTGGATATATATTTCGTACTCTATACTTTGTGTGTGTAGCAAAACTGCCTTGCAGCCTTGTTTTTTGTTTTTTTTAATTTGCATTTATATCCCGCCCTTCTCCGAAGACTCAAGGCGGCTTACACTATGTTAGCAATAGTCTTTATCCTATTTGTATATTTATATACAAAGTCAACTTATTGCCCCCAACAATCTGGGTCCTGGTTGTTTAACATAACCTTTATTAATCTGAAACTTAGTGAACAGTTATTTATGTAATTTATTGAATTTTAATTTCGTTACTTATTATTTAAGTTTTCAAGTTTAGTTTCATTTCATTTATGAATATATTTTATATTTCATTTCAGTTTATGAATGGTTATAAAATGTCATCTCAAAAATCTGGAGCTCAAAAATACAAGGAAAAAACAGAAACATGATGAGATTAATAAAAAGGGGTAACAAACGCTTTTTCAATTTGGTGTTAAATGCAAAACAAGTGAAACTAACCAAAATGAAACTTTAAATTCAGAACAATGTGAGACAAGTGCAGGACTGAAACAAAGGTCGGAATCTCAGTTTGGATTGTTTATATACTAATGTGTATTACTGTTTTTATTATGTTTTATAGAAGTACCTGTCCTTTTTTTAATATATTTGCAAGTATGTTTGAATGTAATTAATAAATGTATACTTTGAAACTATGGAAAATGGAATTTTCTTTTTTTACAGATAGTACAAAACGTGCTAAGCAGGGGTGGGTTCTACTTACATTTACTACTGGTTCACAACAGGACTGCACACGGACGGCTAATGCGTGTGTGCAGATCACCCGTGATGATGTTGTGGTGGGTGGGCAGAGCCTCCCACCGGTTTTACTACTGGTTCTATAGAACCGGACCGAACCTGGAGCAACCCACCACTGGTGCTAAGAATAGTTATCAAGACATAAACAATTTGACAGTGTCTAATTTTCCTCCTCTTTCAAGCAGAATATTAAGTTCACAACAATGTGCCTCTTCCACCTCCAGTATATATCATGCTAAATGAGCAAAATTATTCATGTTTGTTACTTTATTATGCATTCAGCTGAATGTGTTACATTAATTAGGGCATCTTGATTTAATACATGCAAATACATTTGGTTACAGAAACTTTTTATTTATAGAATGCCATTTTTTGGAAGAAATTTGCAGTCTTTTTTTCCCTTTCCTCGTGAAAAACATTTCAGCTTTGCACTAGTAAGTCCCAGCAGGAGCTGTTAAATGTATCAAATGGAGCATTATGCATGGTAGGTTTACTCAGAAGTACAACCTCTTAAAGATTCCCAAATGAAGGAATATGGCTGATAATACAGTCCAGCACATATGTACTCAGAAATAAGTCCCACTCTAAGTTCAGTGAGTCATACTCATAGGCAACTGCTTCTACTTATTGTAGCCTTCTGGCATTTTGTCTGACACCTTTTTATTTAGTGTTATTATGCTTTGTCATTTTGGCTGCTTCTTTTAAAAGATACTAAATTGCAGCTTTAATTCATTTTAATAGCCATATTGAGATCTGTGAGGAAAGTTTGGTTATACAGTAAATGTTCCTAAATTAGAAAGATTGCTAGAATCACTATAGGTTCCTGAAAAGATGTTCCAAATATCTTCTGAAACCCACATCTATTAAATTGGTAAAAGCAACCCAATGTTTTTGCTGCTGAAATACAAATAGGTGAGAACTTCAGAGCTACTGTAGCTTTAAAGAGAATTTAAGAGAAAAGAGAAATTTAAGAGAAAGAGAATGTTTTAAAAAGCAGAAATATTGTGTACCCATTAAACAATTCAATTTAACAGAGTAATTATTGCCCACTGTGTATTTTATCCTGGTAGAAAATCACAGCGTACAGAGATGAGGAATGTCCTATGAACACTTTTTTTAAGAAAACAAGTTTGATTATGCTTGCTCTCAAAGATTTAGGGAGCTTTTCCATAGATGCCAATAGTAACCTTTGAGAGGAAAAGGAAAAGGCAATTAGGAGAAAATTATCTTGATGTAATTCAAAAGCTGGATATAATAATATGTTTTAATGCCAGGACTAATTAAATATATATTATGATGGTAGTTTCTAGGAAAACACATGCATCTAAATACATATAAATTATGTATGTCAGAATTTCCTTCAAACTGTATAGTTTATATTTCTGCATTGATTGACCTTTTATGAATATTTTCCTGTATCAACATTGCTTTACTTTGTAGGCTGCCTAAATGGAAATGCTGTTTCTACAGGATGTTTAAGGAACTTTCAAGAGATGGCGAAAACAGCACTGACATGTTAATAATAAGTGAAAGGTGTGGGGAGGACCCAAGGCATTTAAATAATGTGAAAAAAGCTAAGAGGCTAGCAGTTTTCTGCAAGAGGGTTGCTTATTGATTAGGTCAACATACACACATATTTATACCATGCAGATGTTACAAATCCTGCCAGTTAAGATAGCGAGAGGTATAAGCCCCAATTTTTTATAAAAACTGGAAAAAGACTCCTGATCAAAATTCTTGAGAGACATTGCCATTTATTACATAATGAGCTTTACAGACTGATGCTGCTACTTAATATAAGGTGATTTCTTATGTTCTTCTTTTCCTCACCTTGGTATGGAATAATATGTTTACATAGAATGTCCCAATGTCCATAGCTAGTCATACCCAGTTCTTAAATACAGTGGCTGAAGGACTGATGGGCTATATTTTAGAGAAAAAAACATTGATGTTCTGGATTTAAATTGTTGCTACAAGACTGAAAAGGACAGCCAGATAAGCTATGTGGTATCATTTAGAGGACATTTCTGAACCTTATCTGCCAGTAATCTGGAATGAACTACTCAGTTCTCCTCCAATGGCAGGTCAGGGAAATATTCAAGAAGATGTTCCTTTTAAGGAAGATGAGCTGGTCCATAAAGAAGCTAGATATGAGTGATAACGTGCCATCATACCACCTGCCCTGAAGGACATCCTCTTACTCACAGCCCTAGTTGATAAGAATGTACCAATGGGCATTGGTTGTTGTGACCCGCCAGCAGCCAGCAGAGCTGGCAGTAGATTTGGACAGTGAGGAGGTTGGGGAGGAACATGGGCCAGTCCTGGAGTCTGGGGAAGGCTCTGATGAGGGCTCTGTGTCAGACGCAGAGAGGGGACCAGGGCCGTATGCCAGTTATCAGTTGCCAGCTATCAGAGTCAGACATCAGTGAAGCAGATGAACAGTTGAAGCCTGTTCCCAGTGTGCCATGGGCAGAGTTGCCAGATGAAGGGAACAGCTAAAGATCAAGGGTCAACTTTTTGCCATAAGATCTCTCCTATCGCAAGTACAAGATCTTCCCTCCCACAAGGACAACTGTGATCCCTTTGATACCAGAGAGGAGGAGGACGCTTCTGGCCTACCTTTTTGGTTTGGTCGGGCTTGGCTCCCTAATTGCGGCGATGTTGGCCGCGCCTGCCCTCCCCCTGTGTGTTGGGGATTTTGGGACGTACAACAACTTTCGGGCATTTTTTGATCTCTTGGGGAGCCGTCAGGAGCTGATGGGCTGTATTGGAGTCGGATTGGAGTTCTGGGAGCTGCTAAGAGTGGATGGGAGTGCCATCTGGAAACAGCGATGGACGTAGAGGGTGGCTTGATGGCGGGCGTGGAGCGCCCCCCCTTCCCCCCCTTCTCTTGGCACCGGGATGTTCCTCTGGACAGATTGTGTTATCTAAGTCCTGGGCTATTAGTCGCTGATTATGGACTTACTAAGATTGTACCATGGTTTGATGGTTAGAGTATATGTTACATCTTATATGCTACACGTTACATCTTATACCCCACTTGTACCATGGAGATTGACTGTCCATTTTTACATCTTATGTCATCTTATATCTGGATCCTAATTTGAGAGTTACCTCAGGAGAACATCCCTGTTAACATCTCTGCCAGCCTGGGACGATCTATCTTCTGCTGACTTTTACTGTACTGTATGCGCTATTCTAGAACTGAACTCTTGCACCTGCGAGGTGCCCCGCCTCATGGAACGGCCTGTTACATTATCAAGGCCGGCCTCTATGACGGGTCTTGGGACCCACAGAGGTGGCACGAAGAGGAGGAGCCTTTGGGGTTTTAGACAGGGCATTTTAAGGGGTGGGAGGGTAAGGACGGGTGTTGGGGGAAACCCGTTGGGGGGGTCCAGTCCCTGCGAGTGCTCGCAGCGGTAAGTTAATAGGTTCGGAGGTCACGGGGGGGGATTGTGTTCCGTTGGTTGAGGGTGGTCCTATTTGCACGGTAAGTGGGAGGGGCAGATATGACGGAAGTGGGGGCTCATATCGTTCTGTGGGGGCGTGCGCTCGATGTTTGAAGGCGACCGCGCGCCCCGAGCCCCCAGACTTCTCCCGTTTCCCGGATGGTCAAGACTCTCAGAGCCTGGGCCTTCGACTGATCCTGTGCAACGCACGGTCCGTGGCCAATAAGGCCCCCCTAATTCATGATCTTATCCAGGGGGGCGCCGCGGACCTTATGGGCGTTACGGAGACCTGGTTGGGTGCAGAAGGGGGCGTGCCCCTTGTTGAGATGTGCCCACCGGGCTTCCGTGCATTCCATCAGCCGAGGGCTCAGGGTAGGGGTGGGGGGGTGGCGGTTGTGATTAGAGAGAGTCTGGAGCCGAGGGAGACCACTGTACCTCAGATTGCCGGGTGCGAATCCCTCTTGGTGAGATGGGGTCATAGGTGTCAGATGGGCTTGCTGGTCGCGTACCTGGCTCCTTGCTGCGTGACAGCTGCCCTGCCCGAGCTCCTGGAGGTGCTTGCTGGGGTGGCAGTTGAGACCCCCAGACTTTTAGTCATGGGGGACTTTAACTTGCCATCTTCCGGCTCGTCATCAACAGCAGCTCGGGAGTTCATGGCTTCCATGACGGCCTTGGACCTGACCCAAGTAGTTGATGGCCCTACTCACATTGGGGGAGGCACTTTGGATTTGATTTTTGTCTCTGGTCAGTGGTCGAGAGATCTGGACTTGAAGGAAATAGTCATTGAACCTTTGTCATGGTCAGATCACTCTCTCCTTCGCCTGGACTTTCTGACCGCCATTCAACACCGCAGGGAGACGGAGCCGTCGTTGGTTCCGTCCCAGGCGCCTGGTGGACCCGGAGAGGTTCCGGACGGAGCTTGGGCCACTTCCTGAGAGTCTGGCTCACGGCACGGCTGAGGAACTTGTTGCGGCCTGGGAACAGGCCGCGCGGGGCCCTAGACCGTGTCGTGCCTTTGCGGCCTCTGACCCGGCGCAGGTCCCAACCGCCCTTGGTTCTCCGAGGAGCTGAGAGGATGAAGCGCCGGAGAAGACGCCTAGAGAGTTCCTGGAGGTCTAGCTGCTCGAGGCTGATCGGACACTAGTGAAGTCCTATAATAGGACTTACCTAGTGGCATTGAGGAAGCGAGGCGTAGCTACGCCTCCTCATTGCGTCGGCAGATAACCGCCCAGCTGCCCTGTTTCGGTGGCCTGCCCTCCTTCACCAGGGGGAGCGGGATGACCCGTTGCAGGGACGTGCTGAGGAGTTTAACGGTTATCTATACGATAAAATCGTTCAGCTTCGGGACGGTCTGGACCAAAATTGCGGCGACTCAGGTGAGGCGACTGAGGGTGGTCTTGGTGACATTTTGTGGGATGAGTTTGACCCTGTGGCTCCCGAGGACATGGACAGGTTGTTGGGTAGGCTGAATGCCACCACGTGTTTACTGGACCCGTGCCCCTCCTGGTTGGTGCTGGCCACTCAGGAGGTGACACGAGGCTGGCTCCAGGCAATTACGAGTGCCTCCTTGGTGGAGGGAGTCTTCCCAGCCGCCTTGAAAGAGGCGGTGGTGAGACCCCTCCTCAAGAAGTCTTCCCTGGACCCGGCTGTTTTAGGTAACTATCGTCCGGTCTCCAACCTTCGCTTTGCGGCGAAGGTTGTAGAGAGTATGGTGGCATATCAGTTTCCCTTGCACCTGGAGGAAACTGTCTATCTAGACCCGTTCCAGTCCGGTTTCCGGCCCGGCTACAGCACGGAGACGGCTTTGGTCGCGTTGGTGGATGATCTCTGGAGGGCCAGGGATAGGGGTTGTTCCTCTGCCCTGGTCCTATTAGACCTCTCAGCGGCTTTTGATACCATCGACCATGGTATCCTGCTGCGCCGGTTGGGGGGATTGGGAGTGGGAGGCACCGTTTATCGGTGGTTCTCCTCCTATCTCTCCGATCGGTCGCAGACGGTGTTGACAGGGGCAGAGGTCGGCCCGAGGCGCCTCACTTGTGGGTGCCGCAGGGGTCGATCCTCTCGCCTTCTGTTCAACATCTATATGAAGCCGCTGGGTGAGATCATCAGTGGCTTCGTGAGGTACCAGCTGTACGCTGATGACACCCAGCTGTACTTTTCCACACCGGCCACCCCAACGAAGCTATCAAGTGCTGTCCCGGTATTTGGAGGACGTACGGGGCTGGATGGGGAGAAACAGGCTCAAGCTCAATCCTTCCAAGACAGAGTGGCTGTGGATGCCGGCATCCCGGTACAGTCAGCTGAGTCCACGGCTGACTGTCGGGGGCGAGTCACTGGCCCCGATGGAGAGGGTGCGCAACTTGGGCGTCCTCCTGGATGAATGGCTGTCTTTTGAAGATCATTTGACGGCCGTCTCCAGGAGAGCTTTTTACCAGGTTCGCCTGGTGCGCCAGTTGCGCCCCTTTCTAGACCGGGATGCCCTGTGCACAGTCACTCACGCCCTCGTGACGTCTCGCCTGGATTATTGCAATGCTCTCTACATGGGGCTCCCCTTGAAGGGCATCCGGAGACTGCAGTTAGTTCAGAATGCAGCTGCGCGGGTTATAGAGGGAGCCCCTCGTGGCTCCCGTATGACATCTATCCTGCGCAGACTGCACTGGCTACCTGTGGCCTTCCGGGTGCGCTTCAAGGTTTTGGTAACCATCTTTAAAGCGCTCCATGGCATAGGGCCGGGCTACTTACGGGACCGTCTACTGCTACCAAATACCTCTCACCGGCCCGTGCGCTCTCACAGAGAGGGACTCCTCAGGGTGCCGTCAGCTAGGCAGTGTCATCTGGCGACGCCCAGGGGAAGGGCCTTCTCTGTGGGGGCTCCCACCCTCTGGAACGAACTCCCCCCAGGACTCCGTCAACTTCCAGACCTCCGAACCTTCCGTCGCGAGCTTAAAACATACTTATTTATCTGCGCGGGACTGGACTAGTTTTTTTTTTTTTTAAATTTTTAAATTTTATAGGGGTTTTAATTGGTCTTAATATTTATACTATTTTAATAATCTGGCTTTTTGAATAAGTTTCTTAATGGTTTTTTAATCTGTATATATATGTTTTTTATCTGCCTGTGAACCGCCCTGAGTCCTTCGGGAGATAGGGTGGTATATAAATTCGAATAAATACAAAATACAAAATACTTGGGAGTAAGGCCACAGGTGGACAATAAATGGCCCCTCCCAGAGGAAATAAAAGAGGAGCAAAGGGGGAGTGGAGTTTGCAGGAGACAATTAGTTCGCTCAATTGGTCTATGACTCTCAGAGATTTCTTGCCAAGTTTTGAAGATATGGGCCTGGCAGCTCTCCAAGCCAGATAAGGTATGTGATTGTAAATTCTCCCTTGAAAGACTTTGCTGGATGTGAATGAGAAGAATTCACAGTGACTTAATAAAAAGGGTTTTTTGTCAGGACAAAGAGTCTGCTTCATGCTCTTGGAAAGCCTAGGTCAGAACTTGATTGCCCAAAATTAGACCTACTCTCAATTTTCTGTGTCTAACTCAAATAGGAGAAAAAAGAACATTATATATAGTTGGCTAAAAACACCTCTTTTTATGGCAAAGTTCCTCAAGTCAAAATTGTCGCATCTGGATCTGCCGAGCAAAATTCCCAGGTGGTCAGATCAAAACTTGGGGCAGAGCTCGAACCCTAGCTGCAGCTTCTGCTTCAAGCTGAAATGTAGTTTTTCTGGCTGCCACATGAGCCACTATTACAACTACATGCATTTCCCACCAGATATTATCATGGATAATCATTTCCTTCATCCTTTGGTTACCCTGGCTGGTAAGCATAATGTCTGCTTGAAATCCAAATATTTCAGCTGCTATATAAACTGAGAGTGACTGTTGCATATTCTTCTGTTTACCTAAGAGAACAGAAGTTCACCCAAGAACTTCTCAAAGAAAAGAATTAGAAGCAGAACATGGCTCAGCTTGGGAGTTTTTAATCTTAGATGTTAGCCATAAAGAAGAATTGCTGAAGTGCAGAAACTATCTTTAGCTCATCATAAACCTTTTAAAAAGGAAGTAATAATATAAAATTATGTGCATCTACATACACATGCTATAAGAAACATTTTGCTCATAATAAATACTGTATTTTAAATAATGTAAAATAAAACAGAATACTACAGCCAATATCAGCTCTTTCATATGAATACACTTGTGCAAAAAATCCAGGTAATCCTATGAAGAATCTTCAGTGTGTTTCTTGACAATCAGGTAATAGCTTTTAAATTATCTTTTCTATTACCTGTCATTTTAATTAACATAGTAAACACAGCATTCCTATCCATAGGTAGAAACATAGCAACGTGTATCCCATCTATTTATTTTACAACATGCTGTCCACAATCGGAGTGAATGGAAATAAATAAGGATACTTTGAATCACCCTGCTCATCCCTTCCTTATCTCCATGGTTTCATCTTCTTGTGGGCTTCAAGAAGTATTATTCAAAAATATCAAGGAAGGAAGGAAAATAATCAAAGTCTCTTAAGCAAAACAAATCACTTCATTAAAATGTGACCTCTTTGGCAGATACGGTGAACAAACATGCATATCTATGATAAGTAGCTGCTTTTTATGTTTGAACTGTATATTCTGACATCTATTATGTATTCCAAAGGATAAGAAATATTATCAGGGTTTGCAACCCCTAAACTTTTTAAAAATAATTGAAAAGTACAAACCAAGTGCCTGAAGCAGAATGTTTTGTGCTACAGCAAAGTCACATTTCTCAGATAAATAATATAGAGATAGAAAGAAATAAGAAAGGCACATCTCCCAATATTCTTCACTACCTTTGTGGCCTTTAGTTTTCCACTTCTCCAAGAGAAGCGTGGCCAAAGTTCATCTCTGTGGAAAAAACCAGAAAGGATAGTTTTTCCCTTCCTTATATTTGCTCTGATGCATTTTAATCGTTTATGTTCAGCATGGATAGATAACTCCTATAGTATGGATTATTCATAAGGCTATACCTGGAAATGCCTATTTTCTTTTCCTGTCAACTAAGCTTCATTTTTAAAATCTTCCATGGTGCTTGAGAATTTCTTTCAAATTTCCATTAGGGCTTTCACTGGCAATGTTGGAGGGTGAAATCAGAGTCAGAGGCTGAAGAAGCAGACCAGGCAAGCTGTCAGCCTCCAGAGTCAGCAGTGAATCAGGTCCCTGTGGCAGCTTCAGGAGACACTGAGCCTGAACAGATGTGACATGATTCAGATAATGAGAGGCCAGATTCTGGCAGGGGACCTAACTGAAGAACATAGTAATGGCAGCTATGAAGGGCAGAGTAAAAGCAATGAAAGGATTAGGGCAGCAATACCCAAAGCATAGGGTGGCTCAGTGGCTAAGATGCTGAGCTTGTCGATCAAAAGGTGTGGCAGTTCAGCAGTTCGAATCCCTAGTGCCGCGTAACAGGGTGAGCTCCCGTGACTTGTCCCAGCTTCTGCCAACCTAGCAGTTCAAAAGCACGTAAAAAATGCAGGTAGAAAAATAGGGACCACCTTTGGTGGGAAGGTAACAGCGTTCCATGCACCTTTAGCATTTAGTCATGCTGGCCACATAATCACGGAGGCGTCTTCAGACACTTCTGGCTCTTCGGGTTTGAAATGGAGATGAACACCGCCCCCTAAACCCAGAAACGACTAGCACCCATGTGCAAGGGGAACCTTTACCTTTACCCAAAGCATCTCAGTCCCTGGAACTATGTAAGAGCAGATTCCCCAAGTGATCCAAACTTTAATCAATGGCCATTTGAGGAGACAAAGGCTCTGCTTATCACAGCCTTGATCCACAACTTCTTCCTTGGTTTCCTCTTCAAATTTTGATTTATTTTTAAATAGATTCTAGTTAAGACTAATAATTGGGGGAAATCTGCCCTTTGTGTACATGACTGAGACCACCTCTACTTGAGAAATGTGTATTAAAATTGAAATGCTGGTTGGTATGTAAGTTGATGTCAGTGGGCCAGCTGTAGATGTACACATTCCAAAAAAAAAAAAAAAACCTCTGTTAAAGGTGGCCCTGCAGTCAGAAGGCAATTTTTCTAGTATTGGGGTGGTGGATAGTTTAGAAGGCTTCTTATGTGATACCTCCATGTAGTGCAATGTGCCCCTAAAGACTTGCAATTGCTCCTCACCATTTAGAGAATTACTAAATATATCTCTTTCCCCAGGGTTTTTTTAAAATAATTTTAATATTCATATCTATATTTTAACACTTTATGTTAAATGCCCAGAGTTGTTTGAAAGATGGGTGGCTATCTAATTGTTCTAAATAAATAAATAAAATGTTCTATGCTTGTTTTTCAAATTTGGTGGCTGCCCTGAGTACAGGGGAAAGGAAGGGTATGAATCAAATGTATCACACAAACAAGCCATCCAGTGAATCTACAAAGGTAGGTTCACAATAATATCATTCCAAACACCAAGATAGGTTTTCTCTTTTTGTTGGGGGAGCCAGGAGTTGAGGTCATCAGACCTGAGGGAGATTATTTTCAGCGTAGTACTGACTGTTCCAACCCATGTAATATAGACACATTCATTGCCTCCATCCAAACAGACTCTTGTCATTCTCCTTCTCCACCTAGGGGCAAAATATATTTGCAATTTGTTTCTAAAATTAGGCTGCCAACTATAGAATAGAATAGAATAGAATAGAATAGAATAGAATAGAATAGAATAGAATAGAATAGAATAGAATAGAATTTTATTGGCCAAGTGTGATTGGACACACAAGGAATTTGTCTTGGTGGATATCCTCTCAGTGTACATAAAAAAAAAGATACATTCATCAAGGTACAACATTTACAACACAATTGATGGTCAATATATCAATATAAATCATAAGGATTGCCAGCAACAAGTTATAGTCATACAGTCATAAGTGGAAAGAGATTGGTGATGGGAACTATGAGACGATTAATAGTAGTGCAGATTCAGTAAATAGTCTGACAGTGTTGATGGAATTATTTGTTTAGCAGAGTGATGGCCTTCGGGAAAAAACTGTTCTTGTGTCTAGTTGTTCTGGTGTGCAGTGCTCTATAGCGTCGTTTTGAGGGTAGGAGTTGAAACAGTTTATGTCCAGGATGCGAGGGATCTGCAAATATTTTCACGGCCCTCTTCTTGATTCGTGCAGTATACAGGTCCTCAATGGAAGGCAGGTTGGTAGCAATTATTTTTTCTGCAGTTCTAATTATCCTCTGAAGTCTGTGTTTTTCCTGTTGGGTTGCAGAACCGAACCAGACAGTTATAGAGGTGCAAATGACAGACTCAATAATTCCTCTGTAGAACTGAATCAGCAGCTCCTGGGGCAGTTTGAGCTTACTGAGTTGGCGCAGAAAGAACATTCTTTGTTGTCCTTTTTTAATGATGTTTTTGATGTTAGCTGTCCATTTGAGATCTTGCGATATGATAGAATAGGAAATGAGTTTATATGAACTGGAAATTTTTTCCTGCCCATCTTAAGTTGTTCTGTAATTGGTGGCCAGCTTAGTTTCACTAAAGCTGTAGTGTGTGAGATTGGGCAAATTACGTTGATGATAAAGAAAAAAGACAATAAACACCAGAAAAACGAGAAGAGGATATCCCAAATGCTGGTGTAAAATGTCTTCTATTGTGAAAGGCTATTGTGTTTGGAAACTGTATAAAATTTCACCAGGATTTGAGACATTTCCTTTTTCCTAATTGTGCTGAGCCACAGTGTTCACTTGATCCATATAGGTTTTTGTTTTATACCTATAGTTAGCTAACAAACAGGAAGCAGCAGGTGAAGCTAAGCAAGATCACATCAAATACCTGTACAATTAGCACAGGGGCCCCCCAAGGCTGTGTGCTCTCCCCTCTTCTCTTCTCTCTGTATACCAATGACTGCATCTCCAACGATCCATCTGTTAAGCTACTGAAGTTCGCAGATGACACAACAGTGATTGGTCTCATTCGAGACAATGACGAATCCGCATATAGACGAGAGGTCGAACGACTAGCCTTGTGGTGCAACCAAAACAATCTGGAACTGAACACACTCAAAACCGTAGAAATGGTGGTAGACTTTAGGAAAAACCCTTCCATACTTCCACCTCTCACAATACTTGACAACACAATATCAACAGTAGAAACCTTCAAATTTCTGGGTTCTATCATATCGCAAGATCTCAAATGGACAGCTAACATCAAAAACATCATTAAAAAAGGACAACAAAGAATGTTCTTTCTGCGCCAACTCAGTAAGCACAAACTGCCCAAGGAGCTGCTGATCCAATTCTACAGAGGAATTATTGAGTCTGTCATTTGCACCTCTATAACTGTCTGGTTCGGTTCTGCAACCCAACAAGAAAAACACAGACTTCAGAGGATAATTAGAACTGCAGAAAAACAATGGCTACCAACCTGCCTTCCATTGAGGACCTGTATACTGCACGAATCAAGAAGAGGGCCGTGAAAATATTTGCAGATCCCTCGCATCCTGGACATAAACTGTTTCAACTCCTACCCTCAAAACGACGCTATAGAGCACTGCACACCAGAACAACTAGACACAAGAACAGTTTTTTCCCGAAGGCCATCACTCTGCTAAACAAATAATTCCCTCAACACTGTCAGACTATTTACTGAATCTGCACTACTATTAATCGTTTCATAGTTCCCATCACCAATCTCTTTCCACTTATGACTGTATGACTATAACTTGTTGCTGGCAATCCTTATGATTTTATATTGATATATTGATCATCAATTGTGTTATAAATGTTGTACCTTGATGAACGTATCTTTTCTTTTATGTACACTGAGAGCATATGCACCAAGACAAATTCCTTGTGTGTCCAATCACACTTGGCCAATAAAAATTCTATTCTATTCTATTCTATCAGTGGGAATCTAAGTCTAATTAAACTCATTGCAGCCTCTAGTATTCTCTAAGGGGCACTTCCACATAGCTCCCAAAGCTTCAGACATATTTTCACAGAACAGTGCAAATTGCTTCACTGCTATTGCCAGTGTAATTCTCCAGCTTTGCCTAACTCAGGTCGTGCCACCATCTATGTCATTGCCTTACCATCTTTGCTGTTTGCCAAGGGTAGGGAGTGGGGACAGAAGAAGTGGAAGGGACCCTGAAGATTCTCTAACCGAACCCCTGTTCAAGCCAGAGACCCTGTATCATTTTGGACAAATGGCTATCCAGTCTCTTACTTTGTTTTAAAACATGGAGAAATTGTGACTAGTTATCCTGGAGCCTTGATTTTAGCAGTAAATTGTGAGAACCAATAAATTGTGGACTAGTAATCCTAGCTCCAGGGTTTATGCTGCAGAACTGTTCTCATTCTCACAATGTTTCCCCCCCCCCCAATACCATAAATGAACCAGAATTTAATCAAATCAGCCTCAAAGGACCTATAGAACCTAGTAATGTCTTGAGAACTGATTTGTAGACATAGGTTGCCTCATATAAAGTATGTGAATGGGCTCCAGAAATAGCTTTATGTCATATTTATATTTATAGAATAGATAAAGTCAAGACCTAACTCACTTGGAAAGCAAATGAACAATGGTTGCCTTCCCTATTACTAGTCTGTCCATATTCTATGTTATTTTGCATCTGTTCTCCAAGACTTTTCTTTATCAGAAGTACACAAGGAAACTATAGAGTGTTGGATATTTTATTTATATGGCTTTAGAGTTGGGATATACTTCATAAGGGAACTGTTCCATGCATACCAGTATTTTAGATTCTAAGTTTAAAGCATTGATTTAATCCTAGGCATTCTGAATGCATATAAAGTTTCTGCAGGCTTTTTTTCCCTGGCTCCTATAAGATTATTTATAATATAGAGGTTATTATTTTATTGTAAATGGACCTGAAAGGGCAGTATATTTTTCATTGGTTGACTAATAAATCAGTGAAAACTAACATGAGACAACCAATTCTATTTCCACTTCATCCAGAGGATTGCTGGCCAACAACTAAAAGGATAAATAGGTGCAAAGCATAAATATTGTGTTGGGTGTTGAGGTACACAGATAAAGATCAGTGATACATATTTTTAAATTTAACATCCCATCCATTGAAGTAGTCACAGCAAGTGAGAATGCTACGCTCAAAAATCAAGACTTAAACTAATAATTCTATAAAATAGGAACCATACTTTTATAAAATAGTGATTAGTTTAGGACAATCTGCCCTGTTGCCAGTGATGCCTGTTTCCATGGCAGCAAGAATCGCAGCTGGCAGCCTAGTTATCAAAAAAAAAAAAGAGTCTAATAAATTTCAGAAGCAGACTTCTGAAAATTATTATTCTATACCTCCCCTCCCTCCTTCCTTTTTTTTTTACCTGGTTGGTCTATGTCCAGAAGCTCCTTCACTCAAAAAAGATCCCAAGATCTTTCAAGTACACAACAGGTTAAGATTAGATATATCTATTGATAAGGAATCACCATTATATGTTCCTTGTTGAGTCTTACTATTCATAAGAATAGATGGAACTGCTTGTGATTAAGTTTTCAGTATCTCATTTCATACGATTTACTATCTTCCTGGACACCTTTCTTCTTCAGGATATCAAGCCACTTGCATCTGACCTACATTCTATCAACATTTACTTTTCTGTGATAGGATGACCGAACACATACCGTATGTTGGGGTATCTCATGTCTTGCATATAAACTCTCTAAACTGCTATCACCTCCTTGTCTTTCTAGAAGGTGAGAGATAGAGCTGAGGAGGTTTAAATAGAGACACAATGTCTTTAAAAACTTTTCAGTGGTTGTTTGGACAAGTGAAATCTGAGGTCTATTTGGAGGGTGCAAAAGTGCTAGATATCAGAAGAGAAGACAGTATATCTGTGTGAGAAATTACAGAAAAGTTTAAATTGTGAAACAAAATAATTGAATGCTGCTAGAAAGAGGGTTGCAGCTGTTCAGTTAATCCAGTGGTTGAAGTTTCCAAAAAGAGAAGAGCAGACAAGAAAAAGACAACAAAAAACATCTGGCAACTTTCTAAGTCTGTAAAGTTAGCAAAGCTGAAAAGCTGATGAGAGACAGAAACAAACAACTCAAAAACCCACTTAATTTTCTGAGAGTTAAAGGAACATTTATTTTTCATTCTGTGGAAGAATTTATGAAAAAGCTGCTTGTGCTCCCACTTCTTCCATTTTTCTGCACAGGCTTTCTAGTCTCAGAGTCTTTTTTTTAATCATGTTTTTTGTCCTCCATGAATCAGGAGAAAAGAGAAAAGAATAGTTGCTGGTGGATTGGAATATTTTCTGTAATCGCAACCTGGATGCCATGACACCAGCCATTACATTGTCACAGGTTTATGCACAACCACCTCAGTTCTTCTGAGTAGAGAATCACCCATCACCATGGCAACTCTTCTTTTTCAAGGAAGTTTATGGGTTTCATCAATCTATGGAATTCCAAATGTCTTCCATGCAAGGAGTAATAAGAACAGTGCTTCAGTCAGACCCAGAGACCAGTCAGTTTCACTCATGAAAAAAATAAGAATTCAATAGCTGCTGTGTTCTGCTATTGACAATCCTTCTAAAGTGTAGCCAACTGCCTTCTTATAAGGCCAGCTTCTCATTTCTTGAAATTCCCTTCACTGAGAAGGATCCTTCTGATACGTAACAAGTTCTCCAAGACAAGATAATAGAGATTGAGCCATATTACCAGGAAGAACATCTCAATATGCAATAATCTAATCCTCAAAATTTAATTTACTTAAAGTAAATAGACATTCCCTGACCCTGTTTCTAGTAATGTCCGGCTTCAATCCTACCCTTTCATCCTCTGTTCCTCAAGTTGTGTTGCTAATGAAACACAAACACTCTTTGTAGAAAAGATTGAGCCAAAATAATATATTGTTTTGTTGCTGCTGCAGCTGCTATTGTTGTCTGGTACCATTCTGCTATCTTCACAGAGCAGCTGACATAGGGACAATGTACCTTATAGGTAGAACATAAGGAACCATTTTTCTTTGCCTTGATATCTTTTCTCAGCTTTAATTCCTACTTAATCCTAGGTTTTTTCTGATAGCATGTCTACAGTATTGGATTACTTGGTTATTTTTATTCATTTATTTATTTATTTTGTCACACAGTATATATAAGCGTAAGCATGAAATAAGTAAGCATGAAATTGTCCTGTTCCTTAGAAGTCCATTCTTCTTCCCATTCCTCCATGTTTCTGGTTTTCAGATCTTCAGTAAGCATCTTCAAGAGCCTGCTGGTTTTGTCAGAATAGTGAAAGCAGTGTTGCAGACTGTAGCGTATACACCACCCCTTTTATACATCTGTGTGACATTGCCGTGCATATATGAAAGAGGCAGAGCTTATGATACAACAGTGTCACTTCTTTCACCATTCTGACCCCTCTTGTCTCCCCCCTCAGTGAATGCCACTGCTGCCAGGAATCGACTGTCCTGTCTCCTGTTCTGGAGCACTGCCATATTTTTTTTTTCGCGAGACCTGAAAAACATTTCAAAATTCCAACAGTGGAAGACATCATCCTCTTCTTTTGATTTTGGTTTTCACTCTCATCACTGGGCTTGCTCCTTTGTTTTGTTTTATTTCCTCTAGTGCAGGGCCACCCGCCTCTGTTTGATATGAAAATTCAGTGCTCTACTGCTCCGAATTTTTCCTCAAAGATTGCTACAAGCTTGTAATACATACATGCTGCAAATATATGTCAAGTTGCTTTCAGGCAGGAACACAAAATGCCACAAGTGTTGCAGTTCATGATTACAGAATTTTTCTTCAGTTTTGTTTCTTATAGCACTTTCAATGAAAGGTTCTTTTTTTCACATTTCATCTTCAGGCTATCAGGTTAACTAAATATGAAGATTTCCCACAGAAGGAAAATGTATTAGGACACCATCCGTTAAACTTTTTTTTTGTTTTTTTTGTTTACATTTATACCCCGCCCTTCTCCGAAGACTCAGGGCGGCTTACAATGTATAAGGCAATAGTCTCATTCTATTTGTATATTTTTTTTTACAAAGTCAACTTATTGCCCCCCCAACAATCTGGGTCCTCATTTTACCTACCTTATAAAGGGTGGAAGGCTGAGTCAACCTTGGGCCAGGCTCGAACCTGCAGTAATTGCAGGCTTTGTGTTCTAATAACAGGCTTCTCTATTGCCTGAGCTATCCCGGCCCCTTTAAACTTCCACATTAAACTCTATTTATTCAACAGGAAACAGTCACCCAATCACCTACAATGGCTAGCTAGTAGCTGTCATGACTTATTCAGTTATGTAGGACATAACTTTGTTGTCCTTCACAGTTAAAACGACAATCCACAGAGCAAATGCTTCTTTGACTAATTTCTTCCCTTCTTTGTCTCATCCTCCTCTTGAACTCTACTTTGCTCTTCCTGTTTGCTCACTCAGTATTTCATCAACTTTCACATACACTAAAGAGCCTCTTCTATTTATAGAGGATTCTATGCAAGTAAATTCTGTTCAATCCAGATTTTCAATCATGTGGAGATCTTCCATGGATAATTTTGTGTGACAGAAGAAGCACCATCTGCATGATTTAATTTGGAAAAGCATCTGAGAAAATCAAATACAGAAAAACTGAATGAAAAAGCATTTTGTTATTCAGGCTAATCCTTTCTACAAAAGGATATGTGGGGAGTGGGGGAAGCTGACAGGTCTTTTGGTAGAAAGCATTCCACATTACTTAACCTAACTATGACCCTGTTACTTCATGACACCTTATTAGTGGAACTCAGAACCAGGTGGAACCATAAAATGAGGAGTGTTAGATCATAAATAACTTGTTTGATTCTTGGCTAAACAGATGTCTGGAAAGTGAGCGGAAAGTTATTAAAAAAATATACTGCACAGATAATTCAGATAAGGGTGTACAGTTTTGCTACATGAATCTATCTCAGGAACACATATTTTGATAAGGATGTTTGACACAAAAATACTTTATAATTTTGGAGAGAAGAGAGCATTATCTCAGATTATCTGTTCATAAATGTCTTTCAAATATGAAATACAAACTATTACATAATATTACATTGCAAAAGATATAAAGGAAGAATTCACGTTAAGAGCCACATGAATCATTTTGAATAGAAAGTTCATTTATCTCTAATAACTGTGTAGATCAGATAAATCAGTTAAGCTATTATTTTATTTTATATTTTATACCCTTGATTTATACATTTGTTAATGATTTCCTTGCATATATGATGGTGATTCTTGATGATCTAACTTTGGACTGTTTTGGTAATATTAGTTTTAATTTTTCTCAAACAACTTTTTAGTTGTACTTTCTGCTTTAGAAAATAATTTAAATGCAAAATACTGCTCAGATAAATCCCTAACAAATATATATCCCCAGAGAAATTTAAGAATGTACTTCACAAACTCAAATTGTGTCTACAAAGGTTAAATATGTGGCTTAATTAAAACTTAGATATACAAAGGGGATTTTTGAATTTAGAGCAATTGCTCACAATGGGCAATTTTCCATGATAGATGTTTGACCTATTTATTCAAAGAGCAATGCAAAACGGTTCAGACTGGGGACTCATTCTGCTCCCCTGAATGTGAACAGAATCTCACTATTTGTTATTGTTTAAAGAAGAAAGAATCTTAGGCCACTTGAGAAGGACTTTCTTAACTGAATCCATTATTTGGGGGGGGGGAGTAAAATACCTACCATATAGTAAATTATGTATGCCGAAAGAATGGTTCTCTTCCTTCTTCTCAAAAGATGTTGAAACTCTAGAAAGAGTGCGGAGCAACAAAGATGATTAGGGGACTGGAAGCTAAAACATATGAAGAATGGTTCTAGGAACTGGGTTTGTTTAGTCTACTAAAAAGAAGGACTAGGAGTGACATGATGGCAGTATTCCAATATTTGAGGGCTACCACAAAGAGGAAGTCAACCTATTTTCCAAAGCACTTGAAGGCAGAGCAAGAAGCAATAGATGGAGACTAATCAAGGAGAGAATCAAGCTAAACCTAAGGAGAAATTTTCGAACAGTTAGAACAATTAATGAGTGGAACGAAATGCCTCCAAAAGTTGTGGGTACTCCAGTCCTGGAGATTTTTAAGAAGAGATTGGATAATCTATTTGTCTAAAATGCTACAGAGTTTCCTGCTTGAGTAAGGGGTTGGACTACAAGACTTCCAAGGTCCCTTCCAATTCTATTATTCTATTAAGAATAATTTTCTAGCTAAAGAGATTTACTATAGTTGTATAAATTATTCTGTGTTTCATTAATGTTCTCATATAGTCTGAAATTGAATGGAGCAGACATAGTTTTGCTTTTGGATATGCTGACTGAGAATTACAGAAGTTGAAGTCCAACATGCCTAAGTTCCTCGTGTCTCAAATGATTCTATATTTAACAACATAGAATTAGTTCTGAAAGATTCAGGGCAGAAAAGTTCAAATGATGTCATAAAATTAACTATTTTTTAAGCTTGCCTTTCATTCAATATGCCTTTTAGCTGATGAAACATCAATTAATTTTGCCTAAAATTGTTATAGATATCAACTGTATTTAACTGTTACAAAATTTTTGTAAAGTTATTTGGGGTCATGCAGAAAATGAAAGGTAATGCTAGAAAGCTCCCCCCTCCAGAATGCACAAATGCACACAAACACTGGAAAAAGGAACTCTGACAGCAATATGGTTAATCCAGTCAGAATCCAGGTTCTTCTCCTACTCCTGCTGGGCACCACATAAGGCAAGGATCTTTGAGGTCCTTTTGGTTATTTATTATATTTATGAATAAACATATGAAGAACATTGATAACATTAAAGGTGTGTTGCTTGGCAATTGGAGATGTGAACTGAGGTGTGAATGCCAGAAAAGCTGTTTTGTTGGCTGACAAATGAATTATTTTCAGCAAATCTTAGACAGATTATATAATACAATAAGGAATATTGCTCCAAAAGTTAATTAATCAAAACCCAAAGTAACTGTAGTGTATGGATTGCTCTGAGGAATGAATATTTGTATAAAAGGAAAAAGGACATGGAAAAAGGAAATCCTATAGAAACAGATTCTTCCCATTTTTGTTATATAGAAATGATTTGGGTATGTTAGGACAAAACATACTAAGAAAGTTGAATGGTAATGGGTTATTTAAGAAATGTACATAGTAAAACAGTAAGAGATCAGGTAAAGGTTGAAATGAATTCAAATTCAAACAGTATAAAATCTTTAAGAATGCAGATGAACACTCATGATGAGCTTAGCAATGGAAGATTCAAGGTTGATGCTCAAGATAGAGAAACAGGCTTTTTGCAAATGTGAAGAAACTGGCCTAACATCATCTAATGTGATACCTAAAAATCTAGCCATGTCTATATGTCACTTACCAGTGTGTGTGTGTGTGTGTGTGTGTGTGTGTGTGTGTGTGTGTGTGAGAGAGAGAGAGAGAGAGAGAGAGAGAGACTGACTTTCTCCAACTATTCAGGATAGAAAATGTGTTGAAATGACCCTTCCACAAACTGGGTGGAAGGTGGGGACAGCTCTTGAGCCTACAAGCGATAGTGAGCTTTGGAACTTGATGAAATACAGAAACAAAGATTTCTCTGCCTGGATAATTTTTCATAATTTCTAAGGTGATTTCTAATTTTTCAAAATAATTTCTCAGACTATTCAGAACTGTGGGTAGCATAAATTTCTGCATCTCAGTTAGAGAGAGGGTTGCTAAACTTTAGTTGTTCGGTTTTCTAATACTGTATCTTTTTTTAAAAAAAACTTCCATAAAGGTAACAAAAATTCCATTTCATTCACCAACCACTTAATAATAAAATAAACAGAGATATGGTTCCTCTTCAAGTATTACTATGATTTATTTTGGAGCTATAATATTATATCTATACAATAAAATAACAATAAAGATTCATAAAAGAGATTTTCTCCAGTTAATAAGCATCCCACAAATCGTAAGTATGCAATGTATTATCTGAGAATTTAATAAACATAAATGAAAGCTGTGGGTCTATTCATTTCTAGGTTATCACTGAAAATTAAATACTCTATTATTTCACTCACACCTTCTACCTATCATCTTATTTGCCAAATAGCATTCAAATTTTTGCTAATTTGTTCAAAGCGGAATGATATATTTAATTTAGTATAGACTTCTTTAATAGATTCTCAGCAGGTGGCAGCATCTGGATAATTTCCTCTAAGCTTCGAAGCTGAGCAGTATCGGAATCCCAAAAATGGCATATTGAAGGTGGGAGTTGTTTTCTCTCCCTGCCAACAAGCAGCTGATTTGCTGCCAAAACTGTTTCATTGGCAATGTGCTCCCCAGATTTAAACAGGAATAACTTGAGATGGCCCATAAAATTTAGATGTTGGATGTTGATTTGCCTTACATCCCAGTAATTGTAAACTTTTATTATTCTATTTTGATGCTTGAAAATACTTTCTCTTTTGCCCTAAGGAAGTTGGTGACTCAAGGGCTTTTGTTTTCCTTTATAGTGAAAGTGACTTTATTTGATCTATGCTGGATTTTTATTTTAAGGATTTTATATTTTGTTAGTTTTTCCTAAAATAACTGTCACTTCGTTTTAATTTTGTTTTTATCTACTGTGTTGTGAGAGTTTTTAGCTCAGTTGCTTTGTGCTTCCTTTGTTATGGACATCCATTTTCTTTGTCCTTGAAAGGAATAGTTTGTATCTTGCTGAGAAAACTTGACTATAAGACCAAAGTAACAATAAATTAAGGATTTTTAATATTATATATCATATACCTTTTATAATGCCTCCCAAAAGAGATATAAAAGGGAGATGGGACTCAGATAATTTTAATGTTTTTTTCTTGGAAAATTTTGAAAAAAAAATGCTTATCAATTTACAAATTTTAAATGAAAAACTGGATAAAAACTGGATAAAATTCGTAACAATCATAGATCAGGACAACATCCAGACACAAAAAACAATAGCTAAACCAGCTATACAACTAGACACAAGAACAGTTTTTTCCAGAATGCCATCACTCTGCTAAACAAATAATTCTCTCAACACTGTCAAGCTATATATTAAGTCTGCACTCCTATTAATCATCTCATCGTTCCCATCACCCGTCTCCTTCCACTTATGACTGTATGACTGTAAGTTGTTGCAGATTTGAAAGAGAAGGAGCTTTGTTTGAAAATTGGAGATTTATTAAAGGAGGTTGACAGGGCATTAATGAACATGATGTTCTCAGAGAAGTTGATGGAGTTGTGGAATGCAGACACATATGCAGTCAGAGGATGTCTGTCAAGATACATTGGGTTCCAATCAAGGGTGGGTTGTACTTTGCTTTACTATTGGTTCGCAATGGGAGTGTGTGCATGCATGCCTGCGCATGCGCAAAAGCCCCTTGACATCGGGGCAGGTGGGCGGAGCCTCCCACTGGTTTTACTACCGGTTCTATAGAACCAGACAGAATCGGAAGCAACCCACTACTGGTTCCAATTTGTGGGAAGATTTGTTGTACAACAAGTATTTTTTTTTGTGTTTTTTTGTTTTGTTTACATTTATACCCCGCTCTTCTCCGAAGACTCAGGGCGGCTTACAATGTATAAGGCAATAGTCTCATTCTATTTGTATATTTTTTACAAAGTCAACTTATTGCCCCCCCAACAATCTGGGTCCTCATTTTACCTACCTTATAAAGGGTGGAAGGCTGAGTCAACCTTGGGCTGGGCTCGAACCTGCAGTAATTGCAGGCTTTGTGTTCTAATAACAGGCTTCTCTATTGCCTGAGCTATCCCGGCCCCCATTGAGATATTCTCAATGAAGATCTTCTTTTTTGAAAAGTGAGAAGCAGCTGTGGAAAGATTCCACTTATAATTTTACAGAAAAGCAAAGATGAAAACTTGGGAACTGTTTTTATTATCAAGAATCAGTCAATGGTTTTTGATCCTGGATGGATCAGAGACAATGGTTGTCTTGTGAGAAAATAGAAGCTGCTTGTGGACTTTCTGTAAGTGAAATACAACAATGGATTGTTATCAGAGAGCTTTTGGGTTTAGTTCTGTGGTTGGGATTATTAAGTGGGTTATTTTTATATATATAGTAGATAGAGTGTAGGTCAAATTGGTTGATTGATAATAAGTATATACAGCTGTGATTTTTTTAATGTATATATAGCAATTTTGCAAATACTGATGTGGACCTATTTTGTGGGGAAGAGGGGGAATGGACAATATCATTGTTAGCCAGTGAAAACATTTTATTCCTGATATTTTGTTTTATATACTTTTGAACTCTATTTTTTTATTCTGTATTTTAATCTTGGAAATAATAAAAAATAGAAAAGAAGTTAAGTAATATCAGGTTTGGTTAGCACTTGGCTGAGAGAATTTTGGGGAATTGCAGAGCTATAGAGTAGACTTGGAAGCTGCAAAAACATCTCAGCAAAAGGCAATGGCCTTACAAGTCTAACCCAGCCAATTAAAATTAATTAGGAATTGTTGCATACCAGCAATCACTCTGCTATTATAATATTCCACTGTGTTCTTTGCTTTCTAAAAACAACAAATTGCATATTAGAACAGACTGCAGTAATTGTAGGTAGTAACATATCAAGATTTGACCGTTGTACATAGACTGTGTCAACTTGAAGGAATCTATGAAGTGTTGCTGTAATTGCCTTGAATTATAATTAGTATCATCCTTTTCCCTTCAGTTACTAATGAAATGGGTAATCAACAGGCACACCATGTTCACACCCCATCAGTAATGAATGCGTAAGTGTCGGTTGCAATGGGGAATGACTGTTAAAACTGTTGACATAACACACATTCTCAACATTATTACTGGAAAGCTGTGCAATTAGGAATTAAAGCTGTTAGAATGAAGATTATAGATACAATAGATTTTATAATAGGACCCATGATTTATTTCATTATGTTTTTATTTAGCCAGATTAGAATATGTATGATTTTTCATTTTGGGTACAAAACTGTTACATTATCTTGCCCCCATTGGAGTCTGAATCTGTGGGGGAAGATGAGCTGGAACAAGAACTGGCAGCGATTAAGAGGGCAGCTCTGTTGGTCTTGGAGGAAACTGGGGAAGGGCAGAGTCAGTCCAGCCAAGGCTTTTTGGAATTAGTAAGGCCTGCAGGAAGGGAGGAACAGAGGCAGGATGAACAGGAGAGACAGAGCTCAGATGAGGAGCAAGGGCTTGGAGAGTGCACAGAAGGCATGATCAGCGCAGACTACTCATGAGGAGAGGGCCCCGCCCATCTTCACCAGGCACACCTGAGGAATGAGACTTAGGGAGACACTGTGGAGAGGGGCCTTTGTTGGGATCAAATGTTGAGTTCCTGAAGTGTTGTGTGCTGACATTTGAAATTGCCAAGAGTCCTTGCATTCCTTTTTGGCATTCTGGACTAATTACCTGGATCTTTTGCTTCCTGAACTCCTTGATTTGTTCTTGTTTTGCCAAAAACATTTGGGATTTATTGCCATGCAGCCTTAGTGGAGACAGTGCTGGGTTGGACTAATTGCAGCCATAGGCTGCTTGAGGTTTGTGTGGGCGTTTGTTATCACTTTGTTCTAGGACTGGTCAGAAACATGGAAGCATTTGGGTAATTTGGAGCAATAAAAGGGCAGTTTGAACTACCAGCTGTGTGTGTGTAATTCTGTACTGTGCCCTGGGTCATCAAGTACATTTTTTTTTTTGCAGCAAATATATGCTTAGGGTACAGACTGGAAGAAGAAATAACAAAGCATTAAATTAGTAAAACAATATAAGAAGAGCCATGTTGAATTGGTCAAAAGACCATTGTAGTCCACCATGCTATATTTCACAGCAACTAATCAACTGCCCACAATCAAGGCATGGCACAGCTCATTCATGTTTCCTACTACTTAGTGCTGAGTGACATACTGTTTCTGATATCGAAAATAATATATAGTTATTTTATTAGTCTTCTGTATGATTCAACCTAATCCACTTAATAACCTATTCAATAGAATTTCACTACATTTCACTGTAATAAATCCCGTAGTTGTATTTTGCATCTTTTTTAGTTTTCCACTGTCATATATTTATTTAGTAGATTTTGTATGGCTGCCTATCTCAAGTACATGATTCTGGGAAGCAAACAATATTTTAAAAGGGTAAAAATATAAATGCCAAAATACGGAAGTACATGATCTGGGGGGAAAATTACAAAATATACAGCGTAATTCATTTCCAGTATAGCAGGAGATGGGTTCGCTCATGCACCTGGGGCTCAAGCATCTTTCAATATGATGAAGAGAATGGTAGCTTTCTATAATTGTACTGTAATTTCCTAATAATTTTCATAGTGAAATTGTTGCTTTTCTTTGTAGGTAAATATAGGTCTAACGCAGGGGTAAAATTCAGCAGGTTCTGATAGGTTCTGGAGAACCAGTAGTTGAAATTTTGAGTAATTCAGAGAACCAGCAAATACTACCTCTGGCTGGCCCCAGATTGGGGTGGGAATGGAGATTTTGCAGTATCCTTTCCCTGCCACACCCACCAAGGCACGCCCACAGAACTGATAGCAAAAAAAATTGAATTCCACCACTGGTCTAATGCTTTTGTTTATCCCATTTTCTGGCAGAACAGATATTGGAGGATGATGCAGGAGACAATAGAAGTAGCAAACATTTCCACCATATTTCTGTTGCTAATTACAAGGAATCTTTCTATATAAATAAATTTATGGGACCCTTGAATCCCATTTCTAGTGAAAATGTTCTTGTTTTTCATATATACTCACAACGTCTTATACTGAATAACTCCAAAACTTTGACCATATAGTACTCAATCTGAATGTAAATTTGTCAAATGATAAAAAGGAGGGGGGTTAGAAATGTGTCTTACTAGTGTAGAGCTAAACTCAAAAGGAAAAATATATCCATGAAAATAAAAGGGGCAGATTCTGTCCATCTCTATCAAAATTCTTCAAATGAAGAAATTTATATCCTGCTCTGAAAAATCTGATCAATTTGATCACATCCATTTTTATGTCTGTATAATTATCTGGTGATGGAGAAAGTGTATGGTTGCTGGGAAGTGATATTAACTTGATGGAATAGTCATCATGATTATCAATGTATACGGAATAAAAAGAGCCAGTTTGGTGTAGTGATTAAGGCACCAAACTAGAAACCAAGAGACAATGAGTTTTAGTCCTGTCTTAGACATCAAGCTATCAGAGTGATCTTGGGCTAGTCAGTCTTTCTCAATCCTAGGACGGAGGCAATGGCAAACCAATTCTAAAATCTTGCCAAGAAACTTGAGGGACTAGTTCAAGAAATCACCAGGAGTCAAAAACTGAGTTGAAGCACACAGATCCTGCCAATAATCATTTTGTAAGAATCTGCTTTGATTTACCGGTAGTAGTTCAATGGATGCCACCCTTATCTCCACTTCATCCATTATTCAATTTTTCTTGTTAAGTATAATTTAATACACTGTAATCCATAATTATAAGTTTGGCAGTGGCCAGGTCTTCTAGGTATTTTCCTTCCATTCTGCATCCCCAATATAACAATAGTTGAGAATCACTTTTAGCTTTATGGGAACATCTAGGTCTTGGTCTGCCATTTTTTTCCAAGGCCCTTGTCTTTGTGAATGTCAGCTCTGATTATATCCATTATATCAATAGAAGAGAAGGTTGAAGAAGAGGACATAAAAAGATTGAAGAAGAGAAGCTTGTTGTGGTAAAATACTGTATATAAACAGAGAGCAAACCTCACAATCAATAGCCCTGATAATATTGCACAGTCAGGTAATGAAATATTTGCAAGAAAACAATCAAGCTCGGAAGCACCAAGGACTCTACATGTACATTATAGTCCAGCAAAAATTCATTCCCTCTATTAATGAAATCATGCAATTTATTCACACAATCCCATATTTTTGCACCAGAAACAAAAATCTAAATCATATCCCTCAGTCTAAATTGGAGCCTGATGGCTAGATATTTGGCAGTTTACAGTTGAATAGATGATTAAAAAGAATTTAGAGTGTATTCTCCTAAACGGATTGATTTATGATGACTTGTCCAAAGTCCAAGCATCCTTTAAGGGAAGGACATGTAGTCCATAAAGATGAAGAGTAGAAAAAACAAATTTGAACTCCTTTGAAAGCCATAATCTGAATCACTTGCTTCACTGTACTACCAGACCTACCAAAGACAGCACTGAACTAAAATTTTTGAGCCCAGAATTGACACTATAATTGTGCTATAATTAATCTTGCTTTTTGTTTATTGTTGTAGGAAAAAACCCTTAAGTCAATTATTTTATTATTCTGTGCCATGCTCAAATAATTACCTGAAAATAAATAATAATTTGACACCTGACCGTGTTTGTGATCAGTCATTGTTAGTGACTAATATATTTTGCCTCAGCATCGTTGGTAGTTAGCAGACAGCAATGTTGTTCACAAAGCGATGCAATCTCCAGTTATGTCCTAGCTGGGAAAATCTATTTTTCTTTTAAATCACATTGTATTGATTTGACTTTTGATACGCTCCATATTTCTTTTTTATGTTCTGTTTGTAGCTCCCTTGGAAAGGTTGCATTTATGTTTCAAAATGTGTACTAGAAGCCAGTTATAACTCAGAATTCTACCCATAGGGAACTAGTGCCTAACAAGCTGTAGATGCTAGATTTTTTTTTTTTAAAAATGAGGAAAATTCATTTGAGTCCCCAGCAGAGGCATTTTCAGTAATATGCCTGTTTTTTATTTGTATCCTTGTTTTGTGTGTGTGAGAGAGAGGGAGGGAGGGGGGGAGGGAGGGCAGAAAGAGAGAGAGAGAGAGAGAATACAAGTCAAATAATTCTCCTATCAAGTGGAGACCTATATTTAGCATGAGCTTTTTAAAAATAACTACTTGGCTATTCATTATTTTCAACTATTATCTAATTGTAAAAAGTCAGGTTTGTTTTAAAGACAAAAGAAGTGCTAAAGATAGGCCTCCCTTTCCCACAAAGGGTATTCACAGGAATAATAAATGACAAGCTTGAATCCCTGTGCCTTTTTTATGTCCATGAGACACATCATGCATGCTACATACCTAAAAAAAATGGCAGGGCTTTGATTATATAATTGCAAACGTCAAATGTTTTCAACACCTCTGCAGATACCCCTGCTTGCAGTCAATATCAGAATAGGCCAAAAAAGCTAAGCTACTTAAACCATGCCCCTTTGGCAAGGTAAACCTATCCAGTTAGCTCATTACTTGTCTGACAATCTTTGGGCAGGTAAGGAATGAATGTCTGACACTCTCCTAATTTTCTCATTTCAGTTTGATGGTATGGATTGTTAGATACAGTTTTTTTTAAAAAATGAGGAAAATTCATTTGAGTCCCCAGCAGAGGCATTTTCAGTAATATGCCTGTTTTTTATTTGTATCCTTGTTTTGTGTGTGTGAGAGAGAGGGAGGGAGGGGGGGAGGGAGGGCAGAAAGAGAGAGAGAGAGAGAGAATACAAGTCAAATAATTCTTCTATCAAGTGGAGACCTATATTTAGCATGAGCTTTTTAAAAATAACTACTTGGCTATTCATTATTTTCAACTATTATCTAATTGTAGAAAGTCAGGTTTGTTTTAAAGACAAAAGAAGTGCTAAAGATAGGCCTCCCTTTCCCACAAAGGGTATTCACAGGAATAATAAATGACAAGCTTGAATCCCTGTGCCTTTTTTATGTCCATGAGACACATCATGCATGCTACATACCTAAAAAAAATGGCAGGGCTTTGATTATATAATTGCAAACGTCAAATGTTTTCAACACCTCTGCAGATACCCCTGCTTGCAGTCAATATCAGAATAGGCCAAAAAAGCTAAGCTACTTAAACCATGCCCCTTTGGCAAGGTAAACCTATCCAGTTAGCTCATTACTTGTCTGACAATCTTTGGGCAGGTAAGGAATGAATGTCTGACACTCTCCTAATTTTCTCATTTCAGTTTGATGGTATGGATTGTTAGATACAGTCATTTTTTTAAAAAAAATGAAAGCAGGACTAGGCTGTGGCAATGCAAACTCCACCTTGTTCACCAAGCTAGCAGGACTAGCCAACACTCCAGAAGATAGGCTTAAGATGCAGAAGGATCTTGACAGATCCTTCTGTCTGGATCTTTTATTCTAACAACATTAAATTCAATGGTGAAAAAAGTATGGTTCTACATTTAGGCAAGAAAAACAAAATGCACAGGTACAGTATATATGGTACCTTACTCAACAGTAGTAACTGTGAGAGGGATCTTGGAGTCCTACTGAACAATCATTTAAATATGAGCCAGCAGTATGCCAGAGCTGTCAAAAAAGCCAACACAGTTCTAGGCTGTATGAAGTGTTAATACTATTTTATAATGCCTTGGTAAGGCCACACATGGAATACTGCATCCAGTTTTCGTCGCCACAATGTAAAAAAGATGTTGAGACTCTAGAAAGAGTGCAGAGAAGAGCAACAAAGATGATTAGGCTAAAACATATAAAGAACAATTGCTAGAACTGGGTATGTCTAGTTTGGTGAAAAGAAGGACTAGGGGTGACATGATAGCAGTGTTCCAATATCTCAGGGGCTGCCACAAAGAAGAGGGAGTCAAACTATTCTCCAAAGCACCTGAGGGTAGAACAAGAAGCAATGGGTGGAAACTGGCATTGAAAGAAGCAATTTAGAACTAAGGAGAAATTTCCTGACAGTTAGAACAATTAATCAGTGGAACAACTTACCTCCAGAGGTTGTGAATGCTCCAACACTGGAAGGTTTTAAGAAGAGACTGGATAACCATTTGTCTGAAATGGTGTAGGGTTTCCTGCCTAAGCAGAGGGTTGGACTAGAAGACCTCCAAGGTCCCTACCAACTCTGTTATTCTATAGTCTATATACATAGCTGTGGGATATCATGGCATATTACCAGAAGGGTGGAGCTTTCCATCAATTGATTTCCATTTAGCATCATACTCCAGTCCCCCTCCCCCTCCCACTTCTGGTATCTCTGGATAATGCCCTACTTGCATAGGATTATCCTTCTTTTGACTTCAGAGCATAACAAAGAACAAATCAGATCAAATAACTGAATGATTATTTAGGGATGAGAATGGGGTATTTGGCCTTATTAAAAACTAATCCAGAGGAAAGAGTCAAATGATCAAAACAGATTTTGCTTTTAGTGAAGGAATTTAGTGATTGCTGAATTATCTTAGACTTTATTCCAAATGGGAGAGTCTCCAAATACTGATGCAAATATGGATCCAGACTGGAACACCAAAATATTTATTAAACTATGACATAAGTAACTCATATCACACTTCCCTTTACAATATTAAATTATATCATAAACTTTTATCTAATTGGAATACTAGAATTAGTTATTTTATAGAAAAAACATACAAAGTGGTTTTATGTGGTTACAATTTTGTGTTGAATTACAAATTATTTTTGAAATAAAAATCATTTATTTTATACTTCTCATAATTTTTTGCCACCAAACAACACTGTAAGAATATTAAATAGTGATAGTATGTGCAATGCAGTATGTATAAAATGCATGGAAGAAGCATTTTATTAAACAAATAAAGTTATAACTAGTAGCCAGCACGGCTTTGTCAAAAACAGATCATGCCAAACCAATCTTATTTAATTCTTTAACAAAGTGACTAAATTAGTAGGCCAGAGAAATATTGTGGATATAGTATACTTACACTTAAGCAAGACATTTGACAAAGTAGACCACAACCTATTTCTTGGTAATCTTGAAAAATGTAGAAAAGACAGCATCACCACCAGGTGGATTTGTAACTGGCTGACAATCTGTACTCAACAAATACTCCTTTAGTAGTACCACATCTAATGGAGGGAAGTAAGCAGTGGGATACCACAATGATCTGTCTTAGGCCCAGTACTCTTCAATATCTTCATAAATAACTTGGAAGAGGGAATAGAAGAGGAATTTACCAAAATTGCAGATTGCAGAAGCTGGCAGGAATAGCCAATGTCCCAGAAGACAAGCTCAGGATCCAAAAATATCTTGACAGACTTAAACAATGACCCTATCCAAAAATTTGAAATTTAATGTGAAAACCTAGGCAGGAAAAATCAAAGGTACAAGTATAGATTTGGCGAAATCTGGCTCAAAAACAGAAACTGTGAGAGGGACCTTGGAATACTAGTGGACAATCACTTAAACATGAGCCAGAAGTGTGTGGTGGGAGCCAAAAAAGCTAATACAATCCTTGGTGATATAAACAGAGGCATAGAATCAAAATCACGTGAAGTACCACTTTATAAAGCAGTAGTAAGACCATACCTGGAATACTGCATCCAGTTTTGGTCACCACATTACAAAAAAGATGTTGAGACTTTTGAAAAGTACAAAGAAGAGCAACTAAGATGATTAAGGGCCTGGAAACAAAAACATATGAAGAACAGTTGTAAGAATTTATTTTATTTTTTTATTTTTTTTATTTTGTCACAACATCATATAAAAAAGATTATATTGGAATTGGAAATAGCCAGTCTAGCAAAAAGGACTAGGGGTAACTTGACAGGAGTATTCCACTATTTGAGGGGCTACCACAAAAAAAGAGGGGGTCAACTTATTTTCCAAAGCACCAAAGGGCAAGACAAAAAACAATGGGTGGAAACTAATCAAGGGTGGAAACTAATCAAACAACTTGGCATTAAGGAGAAACTTCCTAACAGTGAAGACAATTAACCAAGTGGAATAGCTTGCCTTCAGAAGTTGCAGGTGCTTCATCACTGGGGTTTTTAAGAAAAGACTGGTCAACTACCTATTTGAAATGGTATAGGGTCTCCTGCTTGAGCAAGGGGTTGGACAAAAGATCTCCAAGGTACTTTCCAGCTCTATTCTGATTTATTCTGATTGAAGCCCCCACCCACCCCCAACAATTAATCTTTTGCATCATCATCTTTTCTGGATAACTTGTCTTCACATTGGTCTGCTACCTCTGAAAGTCACACCTGGTACTGCAAGACCAGGTGTGAACCAGATCTGAACATTCAGTCAATTAATTACATCTTATTTTACAAAGTTTTCTCTCTGGTAATGCTATACTTCAAACTACGGCATATAAAACCTTTGCAAGACCTATACTTGAATACTGTTCACCTGCCTAGAACCCTCACTGTATTTCAGACATCAATACATTAGAGAGGGTCCAGAGATATTTTACCAGAATAGTACTCAAATCTTCTGCTCGAAATAAAATTCCCTATACCACCAGGCTTGAAATTTTAGGTCTGGATAGCCTCGAACTATGCTGCCTACGTTACAACCTATGCTTAGTTCATAAGATTATTTAGCAAAATGTCCTACCTCTAAATGAGTACTTTAATTTCAACCGTAATAACACAAGGGCTATCGATAGATTCAAACTCAATGTAAATCGCTATAATTTTGATTGTAGGAAATATGACTTCTGCAATAGAGTAGTAAATGTCTGGAATACTCTACCTGATCCTGTTATTAGTCTCGCTAATGCCCATACCTTTTACCTTAAATTGTCTATCATGGACCTTTCATGTTTCTTAAGAGGTCCCTAAGAGGGCGTGCATAAGCGCACCAGCATGCCTACCATCCCTGTCCTACTGTCCCCATTTATATGTAATCATTCTATGTGTTTATGGCTTTGTTTTGCTTATTTATATCCTGGCATAATAGTTTGATTTTAAATTGGGGTTTTATTAATATTTTTAAATATTTTAAATTTAATTTTAATTATTAGCCGTTTTTGTAATTTTGCTATGTTTTAATTTGTTTTAATTGTACATATTTTGTATTTTATCTCCGGCTGTACACCGCCCTGAGTCCTTCGGGAGAAGGGCGGTATAAAAATTCAAATAATAATAATAATAATAATAATAATAATAATAATAATAATAATAATAATAATAATAATAATAATAATAATAATAATTTATTTGTGCCAATTTTTTTCATGTGTCCATGTCTATGTCTATACTATTACTTGTTTCCTTGTACTTGTTGACAAATAAATAAATAAATAAATCTACTAAACTGAATTAGACTGAGATATATTTCATAATTCCATGCATTTATTTTTCTAATTTTTTCAGAAAATGAAAGGCTTTGGGAGAAAATGGCAGTTGGGTTCCCTCTAAATTTTTTCCTGATCACATTTTTATTTATAAACCTCTATTGTATATTGTTAGTCATATTTAATTTACTTAATTGATTGATAAAATACCTCCATTATTTCCAGCAAGTCTGGGCATCAAGCATAACATGGCTGTTGCATTATTACAACTTGAAGCTAAGCAAGATCACATCAAATACCTGTACAATTAGCACAGGGGCCCCCCAAGGCTGTGTGCTCTCCCCACTTCTCTTCTCTCTGTATACCAATGACTGCATCTCCAATGATCCATCTGTTAAGCTACTGAAGTTCGCAGATGACACAACAGTGATTGGTCTCATTTGAGACAATGACGAATCTGCATATAGACGAGAGGTCGAACAACTAGCCTTGTGGTGCAACCAAAACAATCTGGAACTGAACACACTCAAAACCATAGAAATGGTGGTAGACTTCCACCTCTCACAATACTAGACAACACAGTATCAACAGTAGAAACCTTCAAATTTTAGGTTCTATCATATCGCAAGATCTAAAATGGACAGCTAACATCAAAAACATCATTAAAAAAGGACAACAAAGAATGTTCTTTCTGCGCCAACTCAGTAAGCTCAAACTGCCCAAGGAGCTGCTGATTCAGTTCTACAGAGGAATTATTGAGTCTGTCATTTGCACCTCTATAACTGTCTGGTTCGGTTCTGCAACCCAACAGGAAAAACACAGACTTCAGAGGATCATTAGAACTGCAGAAAAAATAATTGCTACCAACCTGCCTTCCATTGAGGACCTGTATACTGCACGAATCAAGAAGAGGGCCGTGAAAATATTTGCAGATCCCTCGCATCCTGGACATAAACTGTTTCAACTCCTACCCTCAAAACGACGCTATAGAGCACTGCACACCAGAACAACTAGACACAAGAACAGTTTTTTCCCGAAGGCCATCACTCTGCTAAACAAATAATTCCATCAACACTGTCAGACTATTTACTGAATCTGCACTACTATTAATCATCTCATCGTTCCCATCACCAATCTCTTTCCACTTATGACTGTATGACTATAACTTGTTGCTGGCAATCCTTATGATTTATATTGATATATTGACCATCAATTGTGTTGTAAATGTTGTACCTTGATGAACATATCTTTTCTTTTATGTACACTGAGAGCATATGCACCAAGACAAATTCCTTGTGTGTCCAATCACACTTGGCCAATAAAATTCTATTCTATTCTATTCTATTCTATTCTATTCTATTCTATTCTATTCTATTCTATTCTATTCTATTCTATTCTATTCTATTCTTCTGGTATTCCCATTCTTGATGTTGACAATCACTTTAGACTTTGCTTTTGGAAACTAACTTTGCCTGCTCTTTACCCAGTATATGAGTCTTGAAAGGCCTAGTGACTCAGCTATAATTATAGATTATTCTGAGATTGAGATCATGTGATCTGGAATGTATGCTTCTCTTAATGAACCCCAAGATATAGTAAAAAGGAAACAGCTACCCAATCTGCTATTGAACTTGGGCTGGTTGATCTCAAACTCTACACTGTATTTCTTTTTCTTTCAGAACATTGGATCTGTGTTGCAAAGAAATGTGTTTCTACTTTTGTGTGCTTTCCCAGATTGCAAGAAGAAAGAAAGTATTTGGGGAAATAAATCTTTTTTCTTTCCCTAGTACCTGCCTGTAGCTATCATTAGAAATCCCCCAGAGAAGATGTTTATTTTTATTTGTACATTCTTGTGTATTTGAATTGTAATGGATACTGTGAGGGGTAAAATGCCACTGAGCTTCTTCCATGAATGGTATGCAAATATAACTAATAACTATGCAAATTATGTTTGTTGAACATGATTAAATATGTAAATTAAGTATTCTGTTCAAACATGTGATGATGCATTTCCAATGTGAGTCCAATTTATAGAAAAGTTACTTGTCTTGGTTATAGCATTTCTTAGCTTTCTTTTAACTTACCCAAGTAGAATGCATACTTTTATGAATTTTGACCTATATAATTGATGAATAAGGTTGGATCTTGTAGGGAGAGATTTATATAATTGTACAACTGGGTGCAATTTATCTAGCCTAAGCTCAGCACAGATTTATAGTGGTCCCTGAGCAGTAGTCTAAGCAGAGTTAGCCAGTTATAACCACCTTCCATGCATAATTCAATGAAATGAATAAGATTATTTTGTATTTCCTATGGGTAATATTTACATCTCAACTTAATATTGCTAAATTCTACAAAGATGCATGTTCTGAAAGAAAAGCAAACAGAGTGTAGAGTTTGAGATCAATTAACCCAAGTTTAATAGCCATTTCTCCTGCAATTTTCCACTCTACACTGCTGTGTTCTTGGATTTTCCACTTGGAAAATTGTGTCCAACACAAAGTATCTCAGTGTTGGGGCAAGTTGAAAGAAATATTTACAATCCAAAGCTAAGATAAATGGACTAGGATATGTTTAACCTATGGAAAGAACAATTGAGGGGGAAAACATAGGAAACATATCTCTTCTACATATCTCATATCTCTTCTACATAGAAAAGGAGGTGACTATTCTCTTTTTATAAAACCACAAAAAGCCTTTTTAGGGGAAAATGTTTTAGGGGAAAGCTTAAATGTAATAAACAAGGACTGTTTGGAAAGAATGGCAACTTGGCAGACAAAGAAGAGATCTTTGTTTAGAACTAGTAAATAAATACAACAGCAAATAAATAAATAATTTGAATTTCAAGTGTTAGGACTAGAATGAATCCTGCACATCACTCAGCCTTCTCTCTTCCCATGGATTGTTATAGGCAGTCCATGCTGTCCTACACATTCTCTTTTAATGTCAATGAAGTTTGACCAGCGATTAATGGATCAATCCACATAAATTCTAGTGTTTTGTTGAGAAGAACTATAATTATCACGAACACTGAGAGGCCACTAGAAGCTAGGGGCCTCTGGTGGCTCAACGGACTAAGTCTGTCTGTTATTAACACAGCTGCTTGCAATTACTGCAAGTTCAAGTCCCACCAGGCCCAAGGTTAACTCATCCTTCCATCCTTTATAAGGTAGGTAAAATGAGGACCCAGATTGTTGGGGGCAATTAAGTTGACTTTGTATATAATATACAAATGGATGAAGACTATTGCTTAACACTGTGTAAGCCGCCCTGAGTCTTCGGAGAAGGGTGGGATATAAATTCAAATAATAATTTAAAAAAAGCTACAGCTCAAGCTGGGTCCTATTATCTGCTCCTTTTAATGTGCACTTCAAAACAGCCTGTACCTGCTGATACCATTACACAATATTTCTCTATTCCTCCACCATATATTGCTCTGTCTGCCAGTGGCAATAATAAGAAATGCTCAAAAAGAGCATGTTAGGTTCTGAAATGAATTTTATAGTATATTATAAAAGAAGAGTCCTCCATGTAGATACTAACTCAGTGTTTTTCAAACTTGGCAACATTAAGACGTATGGCCTTCAACTCCCAGAATGCTGGCTAGGGAAATTCTGGGAGTTGAAGTCTACAAATCGTAAAGTTGCTAAGTTTGAAAAGCACTGAGCTTGAGTGATGAAAGCTCAACACATCCAAAAGTAGTTTAGAGAAAATAATTCTAACAAGGATCCATAAAAGAGAATCAACGAAAAATGTCATATTTCTAAAGATGGTTCTAGTGGCAGTGCTGCCTGCAAATAAAACTTGTTGAATACTGTAGTTCAGATTATCAGAATCCTAGAAAGTGGCAAGTGCAGCAGGAGTGGACAGAAAAGTCACTCACTATGGCAGCTGTAATTGTGTGATTGAAGCCCTGAATTTTTTTTACCTTCATCAAGGATTTTCTGGATGTCTCTACACATGTTTGAGTTTTTCAGAACCTCTTTTCAGTTTAGGTAGCATGAAATAAGACATTAGAGATCAAAACAAAAACAAAAGTCTATGCCAGATTTTGCATGCATGAGATCTGGCTACTTAGAGTTAATATTATGAAACACCAACACCACCCCCAGACTGGCTACATCAATTACTATACCAATAGATAGGTTGTAAATATGACTAAACCCTAAATTATTCTATTAATTAACCCAAAGGGCAGAATGGCTAGACTGCAGTATGTAGGTAACTCTGCACACAGCCTGGAGTTCAATCCTAACAGGGCTCCAAGTTGATTCAGCCTTCCATCCTTCCAAGGTTGTAAAATGATGGCCCAGATTGTTGGCAGACATATGCTGACATTGTAAACCACTCAGAGAGTGCTGTAAAGCCCTATGGAACTGTATATGTCTAAATGCTATTGCTATTTAAATAATAATTAAATGCAGTCTTAACAAGAATTCATTAAAGAGAATCACAGTGCACAAAGGTTCCAAAAATTTTCAGCATTTTAAAAACCAAAAAAGGGAGGACTGTAAAAGTTTCTTAGCTTAGTACAAGTGTATACAAATCACCCTGAGGCACGTATTCCAAGAGCAAGGAGCCACAACCAAGAAGGCTCTGTCTATGTGGTCTCTCAGAGTCAACACCTAAAAGGATACAATTCTTTTTTTACAAAAGTAGTTTATCCTTGCCTTCTTTCAAAATATTTTTTCAACTTCCAATATAAATCTAGAGCCCCGGAATTATTATTATTTTTCCTTCCAAGTATGAGGAGGCCAGTTTAGTCTCAGCACACACAAGGTTCTTCAGATGCTACCTTCTCACAGCTAAAGGCTCAAAAGCCTGAGTTTGCCTGGATTTCTCTTAATCTGATGGGATTGTCCTGAAGATAAACTGTACATATCAGCAAGTTGATTTGGAATTGAGCACACAAATGCCCCTATGTAAGACCTGAGCTAAGCAAAAGCACCTTGAATTCTATGTAGAAACAGACTGATATCCTATGATAGCCTAAAACATTAGCAAGTTACATTCCTCTTACCTCTTTGTGTCTCTCCAGATAAATTGATCTCAGGTATGACCTAATATGCTCTCTCAGAATATCTAGTTGCACCAAGACAAGTTCCGAAGAAACTTCATAGTTTCAAGTATACAAAACATAAAATACCAACGAAGGAAAGTGAACCAGAGGATCACTAACATTTTATTTCTCCAAAGCTATTGAAGAAAGAAGGGATGATTAAAAGCAACCCAAGAAATAGTTGGTGGCATAATCCTAAAAGGAAAATATCAAAAGACATTTACGTCCTGAAGATTCCTTTAGATTTATGGATTTCAAGCATACCAATGCAGTGGCTCATCCAAAGATTTTAAGCAGGAAGCTTTGATATGTATTTGTATTAAAAAATTCATTATGTACTTTCACATTTCTTCTAAATCCTGTCAGAAGATATGGTGGGAGAAAGTACTGCGAAATAATTAATTCACTAGTACCTATGTTCTGTTTATCATTTGTACATGAAACAGATGTTCTAAAATTCTGTCTCTATCTGTGAGCACATCAAATTTCTCAAGTTAATTCAGCATCCTTTAAGAACTTTTTCCTGAACATAGTATAGTTCCCAGAATTCCTTGTGGATGACTGAGAATCTCCATAGACATACTTGAAAAATATTATGGCCTAGACAATTTAACTTATTTGGGCCATAGTACCCTTCGAAGTTCTCTATTCTAATTCCCATTTACCTTCCTCATTTGATCTCATCTCTCGAGCCAACAATTATTGCCAGTGCCAAATAAAATAACTTTTGTTATAATATGCAACTACTGATATTGCCTATTCTTAGAGGAAGCAGCAAAAAGTCAGGTTTACCAGCCTTTTATTATACTTCTTTATCCTATTATCTGCCTCCTTGGCACCACTTAATTAACCAAGGATCAAGCAAGAATAATGAATCATATGATGTGGGGAAGTCCTTTCTGTTAATTCTTGTTTATCTTGAGAGGACCAGATTAATTTGATTGGATCTGAAGGATTGAGAGAATAGAGGTATTTTACCAGACAAATTCAGCTATATCATATAAATATTCATAAAACAAGAAAAACAAGGGAAAATTTTGTGCTCATTAGTCAAGACCTTACCTGGAAAAACAACACATTCCTGGTGGTTAGTAAGACTCAACAGAGACTTCATTTCCTTAGAGTCCTGTGGAAAAATAAGGTGGAACAACAGCTGATGACTTCTTTCTATCAGTCCATGATAGAAAGTGTCCTCACATACTGTATAACAGTATGATACACTGGTTTAATAGCTGCGGACAGGATGGCACTACAGAGAGTGATCAATTCGGCACAAGAAACCATTGGTTGCCTTCTAACACCACCGGATGACATCGCCAGGTCTCGCTGTTTCAGCAGAGTAAGGAAGATACTTAGGGATGATTCACATCCTGGCCACTGCCTCTTTTTACTCTTACCATCAGACAGAAGACATTGAAGTATAGCCAGCCGGACAAACATGTTTAAAAACAGCTTCTATCCATGGATTGTCAGCCTCCTAAACGTCATGCCCATGTAAAGTTGTCATCACATTTTCCTTCAATATTTTTCAAGGGCTGTCCATGCAAAGCTTTGGTTTTCCATCTATTTAATCTGTCATCCAGCTGTTTTTCCTTATATTCTGCCTTTGTTTCTGTTGTTTTTATAATGTTCTCCATTTTCACAGCCTGTAACAATTTTTCTGTGATTCACATAATAATTCACATAATCATTCAAACTTCGTTTTTCTTCTTCTACATTTGATGGATTTGCAATAGTCCTCTGCCCCCTATTTTTCTTGGCAGGTACAACCTGTCACTTTATGGATGTAAAGTGTGGTAAATATTCAAAAATTTGCTCATTTTCCGGTCCAAGTTTTCCAGTTCAGCCAAAGTCCAGTTGATGATTCCAGCTGAGTAGCGTATCACTGGAACTGCCCATGTATTAATGGCTTTAATTATGTTTCCAGCATTCAGCTTTGATTTTAATATTTTGCGGACCCTCCTGATGTATTCCTTTTGTGTTGACTCTTTGACTTTACCATTCAAGATGTTATCTGCTTCCAATATGCCTAGGTTTATTATTAATATTATTATTATATTAATAATATAATATTAATAATTATATTAATAATAATAATAATAATAATAATAATAATAATAATAATAATAATAATAACCATTGATGGACTCTTAAGTGAGGTGGTTTCTAGATCTTAGAAATAAATAAAAAAGGCCAGATGAAGGAATCCCTGCCTAAAACAGAGACAAGTATCTTTGTGTGAATAAGTATCTTACAAGTAGGTGTAATGGCTGGAGATAAATTCTGGGAAAAGGAGCAAAAGCTGAGATGTAGAGGCATTCATTTGTTTATTGCTTGAATTTATCAGTCATTAGATTGCTGGCTTTACCAACCCACCATGCTTTGTACTGCACTTTTCCACTAGTTAGTTCCACTGGCTCCACTAGTTTATCTGGGTACTTCCACTAGTTAGATGCACCCAGATAAAACCCAAGATGGACGGCTTCTGGGTGGCGCCACCTTTCTCGCTGGGTGCTAATTTATGGCACTCCGCATTGAATATGGTAAAAGCCGGACATAACAACTGATCCCGGCTTGATTTCCCTCTCTGGTTGAAAGAGAGAGAAAGAGCAAGGGGGGGGGGGAAATGTGGTAGATTCCCCTAGGGGCTTTGTTTTTGTAATGCAAAGTCCTGCAAAGGTCGAATCCCCTTACCCCTCCCCCAACGTCCAGTATTCACTGCGCTCCTGAAAAAGCAGGAAAAGAGGAAGGTGTCCACTTCTGCTAGCAATTGATTTCTTTTTGTGGTTACTAAAGCAGGCGGAACAAGTGTGAGTGAACAATTATTGGTTTGCAAGTATTTTTGATTTTTTGACTTCTACCTTTTTTAAAAAAAAAAAAAAAGAGAGAAATTTTTGCCCCCCCTTCAGTTTCGTTTTAGAGAAACTGAAAGCAGAGCGATACATCAAAGGGAGCTTTGCTGTTGAATCGAAACTGAATGGAGATTTTATCTTATTGTGTTTGACTGTGGACTGTTGGATTATATTACGTTGTTTAAGTATTTTACAAGGGGATTCTCAGCAGGAACTTTGTCATGGAGGTTCTTTCAGAAGAATGGATTTGTGACTTTATACAGGACTACACAGAAAGTATGTATTTAATCATTCAAAAATACGAATTGATAAAAAATGGGGACGTTTTGGATGAGAGCTTGGAGCAAATTAATCAGTGCAATTATTCGGAAAATGGAATGTAGGATATACAAATAAAAGTGGATAAATATGAAGATTTGATCGTGAAGAAACAAGGTGTTGTAAAGAAGTTTTCTTTAAATAGTTTGGATGAACTGCCTGAATTTGTGCTACAGGAGATTGTCCCTCAAATGGAAAAGACTCACAAGCTTAATGTTTCCCAAGATTTCTCTTTTTGGACTGATGGAATATACGGCAGTAATTTTTGGATTTTTGGACATAAGGAATTACTAGGAAATATTGTGATTGACTTTTTAAAAGGAGTAATGAAGGAAAGACAGAGATTAATACACCAAAAAAAATGGCAAGAGACAAAAGTATTATTCTTGAAACAAGGTTTTTTTTAAATATTAATAGACAAAAATATTAGTGTCCCGGAAATACAATTTGTGAGGAATCTGGTTTGGATCTATACTGGATTTTGATGAGGAAGGACTAAAGTTGAATAGATATTGTAATTTTCTGTATTGAAATTTTATAAGGTGTTGCACTAAATTTTAAATAGAATATTTTCAAAAGATCTTAAGTAAGAAAGACATGGGGGGGGGGAAATTATATGGTTATAGAAGTTATAAGGGACATATTTTTTGAATTGGATTGGATTTTTATGCTTTAGTTGGTTTTAAATACTTTAGGATTAATTTGTTCTATTGATTTATATATCTTACTATTGTTATTCTTAATTTTTATTTTTATTTTTTATTTTTTTTGAAGGATTTTGGTTATGTTAGGAGGAAGTCAGAGCTAGAGAGGGAAAATTGGTATAATAGTTTTGGGAGAAAATTTTCTTAGCATATGTTTGTTTTATTTTTAACTATACCTTGTGCTTGTTCCGGGAAGCCAGGGGGGAGGGGGGAGGGGATTAGTGAAGGGAGGGGGGTTGGGGGGAAAGGGGAAAAAAATTTTTTCTGTAAAACTTTTTGAATAAAAAAAACAAAAAAAAACCCCAAGATGGACAGTGCACATTCCTGCTTTTGCTATCTTCTCACTTGCCTCTTAAAATAAGGGTGCTGTGCCAGGAATAATAGAAAAATAATTATTTTCTTTCTTTGTTTTATGAATGAGAAGAATTCAACATGTATGAGCAGCACAAATAGTGGCAAGCTAGGTTACTCAGGAAGATAATTTTGGAGAACTCTCCCACTAAATATGGAGAAGACCATCAATGTCTTAGGGCAAATATAATTCAGCCCAGGATTAAGTAAATGTGTTATATTATCTGTAGTGAATTGCCTTTCTTTTTATTTACTTAAAGACTAAACTTCATGACGTGTAATCCTTTAAGAAGATGAACAATTATAAGAAGCAGAGAAGCCAGATGGATGACTTTGGGCCAGTCACATTTTTTAAGCCCTAAACTAGGAAATTGAAAAAAGCATCTATCTACCAATCTGCACTGGATCAGTGTGGTTAATTATAGGCCATAATCTTCAGTGAATAGGTCTTCATCCTGCAGTGGGTTAATCAGGCTGATAAATTAAATTATAACCTGATTATATTTTATGTGTGTATGTATATATAATAATTAGTTTTACTTATTAAATATAGATAAATATAAAACAAATGGAATTATAAATTGTGGACCTCTTAGAATCATAGGATCTGTTGTTAATTGCATCAGTCTAGCAATCTGAAGAGCGTGGAAACCACAGAATAATAATAAAGAAAAGATAAAACAATCTGTTCTTAGATTCTTCCATATACTTACATTTTATTGAAACAGAGATGGAAGCAGGAGTCGCTGTAAAACTTTGGGACATTGTTTATTATTTCCTGAGCTATTGGCGCTCTTGCAATTTTCTGCTTTTGTGAGACTGATTTCATTTTATCTTCTCAAAAGGGATCTGATTCTAAAAACTGGGTGGGGAATCTGACTGATTAGTGCTCAGATACACTAGAGATTGTTAGAAAGTTATCAGAAAGATCTAATGAATGGAGTAAAGGATCGCAATGAATGGGCACAATTGGTTACTGTACTAATTATTCTGAAACAAAACCAACAACTGAGTTTTCCCTTTCTTTATTTCAACATCTCCAACGTTTCAGAAAGAAAGGAGTCCTGAAAAAAATGGAGATAGATAGATAGATAGATAGATAGATAGATAGATAGATAGATAGATAGATAGATACTATCTACATTTTTTCCCACTCTTCACAAGTTGTCATTCATCAGGTGCAATGCTCATTATCCAAAACCAAACTGTTCATTGCCCTTCTCTGTATGGAAGAGAAAGGAGACAGGTTGTTTCCAGGCTACTTCTATAAAGAGAGGGGCTGCCTCTCTCCTACTTTGCCCCATTATATTTAGATACATTTGAAGTCAGCAAGATAAATTTGGATTCTTTCCCTGGAGAATTTCCTCCCGCTGATAATCCTAGAGATACCCCTCCACAGAGAATCCAGTCGGTTTATTATTCTCTGTGTTGTCTTTTGGTCACAATGAACTTTTTTTCTTTTTCTTTTAAATCTGTGAAATAGCTCTGGGAAAAATCTGTGCCAGAGAGAGTAGCATAGCTGGGTATAGAATATAAACAATTAGTTAACTGATGTAGGAGAATTGGTCTAGAGATAAAATAATACATGAGAAAAAGTTTGCATACTAATATAGTGGTTGGATTGAATGTTATCAGCCTGATGAAATCTAGTATGAAAATAAATCTTTTTTAAAATTAAAACGAAGGGGGCAGACAAAGGAATTTAAGATCTGGGACAAATATTCAAAGCAAGATTATTGACAAAGGAAAAAATAAAGAAGTATTACAGAAAGTCCCTCATGCCTTCAATTTGAGACAACCACAGTAAAAAAACAGAAGCATGACACTATATTATGTTTAAAATAAGGAGGTACAAATCCCAGCATTGGTGAATGGAAATATTATTTGACTGGTGGCATGATGTACATTTCAGAAAAATAAAGGAAGACTTTGAACTGGAGACTATAGTCTCTTGCCAATAGTTATTTTGAAACTGCTAGTTAAAAATAAATACATGTATGCAGTTGTATTAAGCATTAAAATTAATTTTGCAAACAATATTATTGGTGAGAACAATATATTTAAAGAGTGGTAGAATGAATATGTCAGAAAATGGCAAACATTAATGCAACTGTATTATTACTAGTATGTAATGCCAATCATTATATAATGCCAAAGTATAATGATGTTCTACTATTTGATGAAGACTCAACTTTCTGGAAAAGGCTCTAATGCTGGGAAAGAGAAGAAGAGGATGTCCAGCAGGAAGGTGGAGGGAGTTAGTTACAGTGGTGATGGGAATAACATTGCAAGATCTGAAGGTTAGGGACAGACCAGGTTAGGGACAGATCATCATGGAGAAAATCTATCCATGTGGTAGCTAGGAATCAAAAACAATTTGATGCATATTCAACCAATCAGTAATGATATCCTGCAGTTTCATGCTATGTATTATTGTAAAGTTATGAATAGACATGGTTGAAAGACGGACTATTTGGGACTCATTCAAAGGGTGACCATAGAAGAAAAAAATCTGTTTTGGAAAAGTTTAACTTTTGTAGCATGTATAAAGGATGACTTCAAAGAAGATACAAGATATGGTTCTCAAAACCAAAGATATTTTCAAGTGCAACAGAATTCAAAAGGAAAATTTGCAGGGAGTATGTGATACATGCCAAGGTAGACTAGCTGAGCATTGGTGGAAATTGTAAACCTGTATGTCTATGGAAACTGCTGCAATTTAGTACTATTAAATGAAACAGGATATTATACCCAAGCATTGTTCTTCCTCAGTTCTTCTGAAATTCAAATGTAACCTGGCTAGACTAGACTTTGAGTTGGTTAATTATATATAGATGGATTTATTTATTTTTTTAATTTTCTGAGCTTTTAGTTCACAAACTGAAAAACAAAAGTTGCAAACCTGCATGTTTCTCGAGGCATATGAATAGAAAACTATAGTACAACATTAGCTAAAATGGTTGTGGAATTTTAGCAGTTGGAATAAGTTTAAAACAGTGGATTGGGGAAGCCTGGGGCAGGGAACACCAGGATAAACAAACAAACAAAAATAGTATACAGGTAGTCCTCAACTTACAACAACAATGGAGCCCAAAATTTCTGTTGCTAAGTGAGACATTTGTTAAATGAATTTTGAGCCATTTTATGACTTTCTTGCCACAGTAATTGAATGACTCTCTGCAGTTGTTAAGTCTTCTCCATTGACTTTGCTTGTCAAGAAGTTACAAAAGGTAGTCACATGACCCCACGACAATACAACCACCATAAACAAGACTCATTTGTCAGTGTCTGGATTTTGATCACATGACCATGGGGAGACCACAATGGTTGTAACTTTGAAAAATAGTCATATGTCACTTTTTTCAATGCTGTTGCAACTTTGAACAGTCACTAAATGAACTATTGTAAATGGAGGACTACATATATTCCAAAATAGTCTTCCTCTGTTGCTCCCATCAGCCATTTTAGTGAGCTCTCTAACATTCCAGATGTTCTTACTCCATGGCCTTGTGTTACTTGATGAGGTCACACATGTATCTCTCATTTCAAAAAATATCTAAGCATTTAAGATCAGAAACACCTTTCTAGGAGCCAAAATGTGAACAGAACTAGAGGACTGAACACTAAACCTTGAACCCTATAGAAAGAGATTGTTAAATACCTGTTAGTCTGCATTGCAGGGATGTAAGTCTGCCACATTTTTTTTTTCTGCTTGTGATAGAAAAGGAAATCCGGAAATATATGCCTAGTAAAAATGCATTAAACTCAAAGTATGCCAGTTAATTTATTTTGCTACACAAAGCAGAAATGACAATAAAAGGACAATAACAACAAACTGTTTGTCTTCTTCAGTAAAGCCCAAACTATGCCTGAAGCTGCCGCCCAACTTTGCCTAACAGAAGAACCATCCTTACAGAGATAGATTTCTTTCATTTTATTGTGTAGAAACAAGTTTTGGTTGAATGGAGACACAATAAACTTCATGATATGGAAATGTGTATCTAATGAAGCCTATTACAGATCATAAATATAATTTTGTGGGGGTTTTCAGCAGCATTACTAATGATGAAATCTTAGCTTAATCTGATACTACGGTTATGCTAAGCTTCTTAAATATCCTGATGGAGGTTCAAAGTCCCTGGTGTAAAAAAAAAAATGAAAGGGGCAATCCTGCATATCATCTAAAGATTTTACTCCAGCACCTGAAGGCCAAGACAGTACAATAAAAAGGTAACTGATAGCAGGCATGACAAAAAGAAAATGGCAACATCTGGACTTGAGGTAAAGTAAGAGAGAAGAGGTTGATGGAAAGGAATGCTTTCTGGCACATGGTTCATATATAATTCACCTACATTTTATCTTAATCTAATGGGTATTATCTTGAGTTCAAAAAGATTTGGTCTGAGCCATTAGTCATGTACATCTGAAGACAAGCAGAAGACAAAGTGGCCTTCTCAATATTTTATAGTTTTTCCTCCATGATTTTTTTTCTCTTTTCTAATATGCTTCACACAATGGAGGATACAAATTTATTTTTGTTTTCTACATCATAGTAAATGCAACAGTTACATGATGGCCAAGTTTCAGATTATATTTAAAATAATTAAGGGTTGTCTTATTATCAGAACTAGGACACAGTTGGTATCCATTCTTTTAAATTTCAAACATGAAATATTACATATTCTAGTTATAGATAGGGGAGAGAGAAGTGAGAAGGGGGGGAGTTAAATTATCTCTAAGACTTATTGGGAGTTGTATCCATGAGCACTGCCTCAGAATAATATATCACCTGTCAATGAATTCTGAGACAACTGCTCACATTCAAAGTGAAGGAACTGTCTTCTCAGTTTTAATTGGTTTTCTGACATTGATATATACATCTGATTGGCCATATAATATCGTGTTTTGAGATAATGGCCCTGAAAGGGGTTTCATTTCTACGAGTATTTCACTCAAAATATTTTTAAAAATTCAGATAATGTGCATAAAGAATCTTGCTGATCACTTACCACTCTCCAAAGTTGAGAGAGGAGGAGGAGGAGGAATTATGCACATCAACATTCCATTAGAGCAGAGGTTTTCAAACCTGGCAGCTTTAAGACCCCTGCATTAGGGAAATGGCTGAATTCTTCCACTACTTTGGAAAGAATCTACTAGCGCAGGTGTCCCCAAACCCCAATCTGTGGACCACAACTGGTCTGCGGCATGCCAGAAACCCAGCTGCACAAATAAGTGAAGCCTCATCCGCAGGATGCAGGCAGCACACAAAACCATGACTCCTCCAGTCCGTAGAAAAACTTCTCTATGGAACCGGCCCCTGATGCCCAAAAACTTGAGGGCTGCTGAGCTAGTGGGATGTTGATAATATTTACACATTCAAAGCAAACATAATTCTCAAAGTGTGTTGCTCATAAAGAATCAAGACTCAAGTATATGCAGCAGATTAGCAATGATGCCCAAGCTAACTGATATTAGATGGTAAGAAATAAGACACACACACCCCCGTAAATTTAAAACTATATCAAAAGAATTGCCAATTAGATTTTAGTAACTATGAAAAACGGCATAGACAGATAGGAAATAGTGGGAAAAACCTCTCAGATTGGCATACATAACTACAGTTTCAGTAGCGCTTTTTAAAAACTAACAGAAAAGCGATAATAACAATGAAATAAACATATGCTGTCTGATGAAGTAGTGTTATATTTTAGATTACAGTTTAATGGAAGATATGTGGAACTAAACATTTATACAAGGAATCACACAGTGGATGGATGTGAAATTTAAGTTAAAGTAATGTATACATGCTAACTGCCAATTATAATGAGGCAGAGCTATTGCATAGATTTGCTCAGTGTTTACAGTGTTGTGCAAGAATAACTATTTGAAATAAAAGCTCAAAATTATTAATTCATATTTATGCTTAAATGGTTCAGCGGGGAACAAACCAAAACTAGTTTGAAATTTACCTTCCCTTTATCCATGTTAATCCCGGGTTTTTCTCAAATAAAAACAAGCCCTTAATTTGTGGCAGGGTATTATGGAAACACATGGTGACCAAAAGCCTCATTGCATGCTGCAGATGTGGAAGGGCAGTATAGGTTTCTCCATTAAGGTTTCATAGCAGAGATCAAATAGTTTTGGCTTTGGAATTATTAAATTCCATCTATTAAATCTTTGAGGGGCTTTTTACTTGTCTTGTAGGTCCTCATGAAGCAACTTGATGACAAATCAACCATGGGAACTAATAACTAATACCCATGGCAGCTTTCCATATTTCTTAATTATTTTTTTAAGTATTAATTTTCTTGAACATTACACTTGAAAAGATAAACACTAATACAAATTAAACAAATAAAAAATAAAAATAGCAGAAAAAACACAAAGAAAAATAGAAAAGAAAAAAAACAATATGAATGTACATCAGGAATAGAAAAATGTTTAAAGAAATGACTTCCTCCTTTTTTATAATTATAAACAATTTTAGAAATGTATCACCTTCAAATACAACTAATGATATCTTCTTCCTATATCTCTTATCTTACTCATAAACAAAACCTTAAAGCCTCAGTGTTCAGTCCTGCAAAATTTCATTTAGGGTTATCATAGATAGCAATATATCTGTCGTGTCCCACTCCTCCGCTGACGGCCGGGTCAGGGAAATCCGAATCAGGCTTGCCTCTGCAGCTCTGCCCAAAGTCCTAGCAAAGTCCTCAGAGCAGGCAGGAGACCAGTAAGTGACTTCAGCAAGATAAGTTCGACTTTTGCCTGACTCAGAGACTGCCAGAAAGCAGATCCTTTATATAGGCCATATAGGTCATTAAGGCCTGCCCCTCCCTTCCTTCTGTTGCCTCCGCCTATCCAGCCTTCTGATGCGAGGGTCACACCAATCAGCAGCTGTTGGGAATAAACCCTCCTCAGGCTCACATGCTGTGGAGGAGGGGGAGGGGTCTAGCTGCTCCGTTTGCCTGGGCATGGAGTCAGGGCTGGGGCCGGGAGATGCTCCTTCTTCTGCAGTTTGTGTGGGCATGGAGCCAGGACTTGGGCCGGGAGGCATACATTCCTCAGTGTTCGGGAGCAGGTAAGAAGGCCCCGGCTGCTCTGAGGGCGGGCAAGACACAACAATATCTATTTAAACCTTGATCAAATAAACCTGCTTTATTTTGTTTCCCTTTACTTTTCACAATTTTAGTCTATAATCCCTTCAAATAATATCTTACCACTTACTTTCTTTAAAAAAAAAATCTTTATTCTTTCTCACAAAATCATTCAAAATTTCAATAAGTTAAATTGTAAAAACATTTAGGAAAGTTATCCTAGGTGCTTTTTAGTTAGTTATTTCTATGTCCCTTTTAATTATTAAGAAATCAAATGGTTTCATTTGTATATCTACTATATCATCTTTTTCCATAATATTCCTTTAGGATGACATTTTTATGTTGTTGTTGTTGTTAGTTGCAAAGTCGTGTCCGACCCATCGCCACCCCATGGACAACGTTCCTCCAGGCCTTCTGTCCTCTACCATCCTCTGGAGTCCATTTAAGCTCACACCTACTGCTTCAGTGACTCCATCCAGCCACCTCATTCTCTGTCATCTCCTTCTTCTTTTGCCCTCAATCTTTCCCAAGCATTAGGCTTTTCCCCAGTGAGTCCTTCCTTTTCATTAGGTGGCCAAAGTATTTCAGTTTCAGTTCAAATCAATTTCAGTCATATCCACAAATCTCCTCCACTTGCTGAATGGCAGAAATGATGCTCCTGAAATTCTAAAAATTTTCAATTAAATTTCCAGAAGTATTTCAAAGGGAAGGCAAAAAGCTTTCCCTAATATTACTGATATTAGAGGTCATCATACAGGGGTGAAATCTACTTACCTTCCTTACCGATTCAGAAGTGCACATGTTGCACACGTGTGCAATTACTACTCTATTGCAGAAGTCATATTTCCTACAATTAAGATTAGAGCGATTTACATTGAGTTTTAATCTATTGATAGCCCTTGTGTTACTACAGTTGAAATTAAAGTACTCATTTACAGGTAGAATGTTTTGGTAAATAATCTTATGAACTAAGCATAGGTCAGAACGTAGATAGCATAGTTTGAGGCTATCCAGACCTAAAATTTTAAGCCTGGTGGGGTTAGGAATTTTATTTCGAGCAGAAGATTTGAGTACTCTTCTAGTAAAACATCTTATATTATACAAAACCAGGGCAGGATTATTTTGAGTTTTTTTCTCATACTTGCTTTAATCTTTGGACTTTGTAAGACAGAGGTCTTCAAACTTGGCAGCTTTAACTTTGTGGACTTCAAATCTCAGAATTCTCCAGCCAGCATAGCATAGCTCTGGTGTAAGATCTTTTCCAAGTCAGTTCTTAATGGCTCATTCTCCTCCCACCCTCCTTTTAACACTTCTTTCATATCTTCACCAAGTCAGCCAGGCATTCCTTGAGGAAGACAATACTTTGGCTTGTAAACACCAGGTTTACTAATGACGTTTTCAAAGAGGCAATTTTTGTAGGTGCTGTCCCTCCATTTTTGTACATTCTTCTGACATGTACCTGATGCTTGTTCAGTTATGGAAGACTGAACACCCAATTAATGCATGTTATTTGTTGTTGATAATTGAACTTAATTAACCAGAAAGTCTAAGAAAGGTCTGTTAGAACATTTGATCCTTTTTCTCTTCCTCTGCCAAAGTAGTTTGATTCATGGGAGCAGTGGAGTTGAACCTGATGAAAATATATAATTTTAGCTAATCATTGCATCAACATATTCCACTTACAGCATAGGCTGAATGAAGTATTGATTTATACATGAATAAAACTAGCTTGTTAATGGCTGTCCCCTATAGCACATGCAACTCTCTTGGTAAAAATTCAATTCGTTCTCAAAAAAAAAATAAAAAATGAACAGTCAGGGTCATTCCAGGACATTTTGTGGTTTGAAGTATAGCACCAAAACTGGATTTCATCCATCATCATCACACAATTCTAATATCCATCATACCATTATAGAACTTGAACTAGAAAAATAATAATAATAACAGTGCATCAGCTTTTTCCTACAGGAAAATAAAATAGCAGTGATCATTCTTTCTCAATCCGATATATTTTTCCTTATACACATCCTAAAATACTAAGTTGTAGCTTGGATATGCTTCCAAATCCATTTCTGACATTAGAGGCACAAATACTGTAACTATCAGGGCATGAAACACCTTTCAGCTATACAACTTATGGTTCTCCATGAATCTTTTCCCATATAAAAATCCTTTGTTATGCAATATACTTTTCCATGTATGTGAAAGGAATACTTTTCTCCCCAAATACACATATATACAGGTAGTTTTCAACTTACAGCCAGTTGTTTAGTGAACACTTGAAGTTACAACGGTATTGAAAAAAGTGACCTATGACCATTTTTCACACTTATGACCTTTGTAGCATCCCCAATGGTCACGTGATCAAAATTCCAATATTTGCAACTGGCTCATATTTTTCATGGCTGCTATGTCCAAGAGTCAAATGATCTTTTGTGAACTTCTGAGAAGTAAAGTCAATGAAAAAGCCAGATTCACTTAACAGCCACATTACTAGCTTCACAATTTCAGTGGCAAAAAATATGTCATAAAATGAGGAAAAAATCACTTAATTGTCCTGCTTAGCAACAGAAATTTTGGACTCAATTGTAGTTGTAAGTCAAGGACTATCTGTAAACACACTGGATGAATTAGTTTACTCTTTTTCCTAAAGAAATTTTTACATGCCGTGCACTTTAACACATATAACCTTTCTTCCCTGCAACCTTCAGTCTAAAGTGACATAGCCAGTGGTGGGATTCAGCCAGTTCGCGCCACTTCGGGAGAACCGGTTGTTAACTTTCTGAGCAGTTTGGTGAACTGGTTGTTGGAAGAAATCATTAGGGCAAAGAACCGGTTATTAAATTATTTAATAATAATAATCAAATAATCATATTATTAATTATTTAATAATAATAATCTCACCACTGGACATAGCCCAAAATATGCTTTAGGTATTTTAAGTTCTGAGATGAATGTTTAAGTATTGCCAGATTTTTTTATATTAAACCATATCCATCCAACCTGCCAAACCACTAAAATGTTGGCTTTAGGCCACAAACAGAGGCTGACTCCGTGTGGCATCAAGCTGCTCTTTTATGAAGAGAAATCTTCCACAAAGTGTTGATCTCCAGATGTGTCGGGATACAATTCCCAGAATTCTAGGAAGCCTACTGGCTTGGGATTCTACAGTTATAGGGCCCACACATCTGGAAAGTGCAAAGTTGTTAATGCTCTGGAGAACCATAAATAGAATAGAATAGAATAGAATAGAATAGAATAGAATAGAATAGAATAGAATAGAATTAACTGGACACACAAGGAATCTGTCTTTGGTGTACATGCTCTCAGTGTACATAAGGAGAATAAAATGTATTCATCCCGAAAAAAAAGATACAACACTTAGTGATAGCCAAGGTTACTAATAAGCTATCAAATCGTACTAGGAAACAAATAAAAATAATATAAATTGAAAGATACAAGCAACATGGTTATAGTAATAAGTGGGAAGAGATAGATATTAGTAAGGAAGAGAAGAATAATAGTAATGCAGTCTTAGTAAATCATTTGATAGTGTTGTGGGAATTAGTTATTAAGCAAAGTGATGGCATTCAGGAAAAAATGTCCTTGTGTCTAGTTGTTCTGGTGTGCAGTGCCCTATAGTGTGGTTTTGAGGGTAGAAGTTGAAATGATTTATGTCCAGGATGTGAGGGATCTGTAGATATTTTCACAGCCCTCTTTTTGACTCGTGAAGTATACAGATCCTCAATGGAAGGCAGGTTGGTAAAAATTGTTTTTTCTGCAGTTCTAATTATCCGTTGAAGTCAGTGTTTGTCTTGTTTAGTTGCAGAGGCAAACCATACAGTTATGGAGGTGCAGATGACAGACTCAATAATTACTCTGTAGAACTGAATCAGCAGCTCTTTGGGCAGTTTGAGCTTTCTAAGTTGGCGCAGAAAGAACATTCTTTGTTGTGCTTTTTTGATGACGTTTTTGATATTAGGTATCCATTTTAAGTCTTGAGATATGATAGAACCTAGAAACTTGAAGGACTCTACTGTGATACTGTGTTGTGTAGTATTGTAAGAGGTGGTAGTATAGAAGGTTATCTTCTAAAATCCACTACCATTTCTATGGTTTTGAGTGCATTTAGTTCAAGATTGTTCTGGTTGCACCACAAGGCCTTACATTGCCTTACATTGCCTTACACAATGTAAGCCACCCTGAGTCTTTGGAGAAGGGCGGGATATAAATGTAAAAAAAAAAAAAGGCTAGTTGTTCAACCTCCTGTCTGTATGCAGATTCATCATTGTCTTGAATGAGACTAAACACTGTTGTATCATCTGCAAACTTCAGTATTTTAACAGATGGATCTTTTGAAATGCAGTCATTGGTATAGAGAGAGAAGAGAAGTGGAGAGAGCACGCAGCCTTGGGGGGTCCTCTGCTAATTGTGCAGATATCTGAAGTGATTTTGCCTAGCTTCACCTGCTGCTTCCTGTTTGTTAGGAAGCTTATGATCTATTTACAAGTGTGGTCAGGTACAGCTAGCTGATTTAATTTAGTTAGAAGAATATCTGGAATGATGGTATTGAAAGCTGAGCTGAAGTCTACAAAGAGAACCCTTGCATAGGTCTTTGGAGATTCAAGATGTTGTAGGATGTAGTGCAATGTCATATTAACAGCATCATCTGTGGATCTATTTCCTCAGTAGGCAAATTGTAAGGGGTCTAACAGTGGATCCATGATGGTTTTCAGGTGGCTGAGCACTAGTCTTTCAAAGGTCTTCATAACTACAGATGTTAGAGCAATAGCCTCTGTATATAGTTCTAAGCAGGATGGATCATTTAATTGAATGTTCGGCCGTTTTAAGTATTAATATCTCTATGCATTGCATTAATTGGAATTAATATTATATCTGTAAGTCACTATAAAATAATCCTTTTGGATTCAGCTTAAGACTTATGTTTCTGAGAAACATAATTATTATTGCAGGACACTGTTACCATTTGTAAAAATCATTTTCTAGTAAATCCTTACTTCTTAATTGATGCCAAATAGCTGAAGGATTAAAAGATCTGGGAAACAGCATTAATGAACAAATCATCAGTGAAAGCTGCGTCATTAACAATTGAAACATTGCCAAAAAGCACATTTTAAAAACATGGACAAAAAGAAGACTATTTGTGAGTATTTTTGAATATATTTAAACATGAAATTTTCCTCTGCTAACGGAGTATCTGGAGTCAGCAAACTGTATCCAGTAAATTAAGTACATTGCCAAAAAAGAGTTTGTTTAAAACTTTTCTTTTAAGAAAAGGATCAGGTTGGAGTACAACACCATTTACACAACATCATGGCTAACTCGCCACAGCCAAGTAGCCATAGTCAACTTGCCACAGGACCAATGGTGGGATTCAACCAGTTCGCACCACTTCGGGAGAACCGGTTGTTAACTTTCTGAGCAGTTTGGCAAAATGGTTGTTGGAAGAAATCATTAGGGCAGAGAACCGGTTGTTAAATTACTTGAATCCCACCACTGCACAGGACAACTCACTACAGGACAAGAGTTACTCTAATATCAAAGAAATGTTGGCATAGAATCAATAAAGAAATGGTGCAAAAGGAAGGACAGAATGAAATGTGAATGACAAAAGATAAAATATTTTTTAATTTATTTTCAATAATTAAATTGAATTGTTAAATTGTCCCACGGTGAGTTGCCCCACAGCGAATTGACCATAGCGAGTTGATCATTGTGAGTTCACTATATAGCTAGTTGGCTGCAGCAAGTTGTCCCATTCCATGTTTTTATTGCTTTGGGCACAACCAATCCTTAGTCAAAAATGGACATGATACATCTTGAAATGCCTTATGTAAGTCTTAGAAAATGATCCAGAAGTTTTATATGATTCATTTGGGGTTTGAGTTAAATCGCATAATCAGATTATGATTATTTCTACCAGCTTCTACCTGATTACTAGTTTACGGCTAATTCATCTAATGCTGGTTTTTACTTTTGCTTTCTTTAGTGCACAGAGACCAGAGCAGCATCATGTTCCATTTCTCCAACTGATTTTTTTCAAGACTGAACATAACATTTTCCTTTACTGTTCACTCATATTAATTTCCAATCCCCAAATCAGACATAATTTATGTACCGTTCCCAATAACTCTGAACTTTTTTTAAAAAAAAATAGTGCTGCAAATTAAATATGTACTCAATTGTTCACATGTCATTTTTATGTTTAAATTAATTTCCTGCCACAAGAAATGATATTTCACTTCAAAATCATAGTAAATAGAGAAGATGAACTTTATTTACTAATATTTGCCTGTAAGATCCCTTCTAACCCTATGATGATTCTCTGATTATATACTTCCAGAGGCTTCTCAGGTTGATCATTTGGAGTACCAAGAAAGACCCCTAATTACAATATTTTCTATTCTGATTATTAGTAGCATTCTTTGATGAATGGTAGCTTCCATTCCAGACAAGATCCAGTCCCACTACCTAAATTCTACTCAAGTGGAAAGGCTACTCTGAATTCTAGATTTTTCTCCATGGAAGTTATGCTATAACCCATCCATAAAGTGGAAGTGAAATCTCTACGCAGGTTTGTTTCAGGGGTGAAATCCAACAGGTTCTGACAGGTTCTGGAGAACCGGTAGCAAAATTTTTGAGTAGTTCGGAGGACTGGAAAATACTACCTCTGGCTGGCCCCAGAGTGGGGTGGAAATGGAGATTTTGCAATATCATTCCTCCAGGAGTGGGGAGGGAATGGGGATTTTGCAGTATCCTTCCCCTGGAGTGGGGTAGGAATGGAGATTTTACTGCCACGTTCACCAAGCCACACTACGCCCACCAAGCCACGCCCACAGAATAGAATTTTTTTTTATTGGCCAAGTGTGATTGGACACACAAGGAATTTGTCTTGGTGCATGTGCTCTCAGTGTACATAAAAGAAAAGATACGTTCATCAATACAACATTTACAACACAATTGATGGTCAATATATCAATATAAATCATAAGGATTGCCAGCAACAAGTTATAGCCATACAGTTATAAGTGGAAAGAGATTGGTGATGGGAACTATGAAACGATTAATAGTAGTGCAGATTCAGTAAATAGTCTGACAGTGTTGAGGGAATTATTTGTTTAGCAGAGTGATGGCCTTCGGGAAAAAACTGTTCTTGTGTCTAGTTGTTCTGGTGTGCAGTGCTCTATAGCGTCGTTTTGAGGGTAGGAGTTGAAACAGTTTATGTCCAGGATGCGAGGGATCTGCAAATATTTTCACGGCCCTCTTCATGATTCGTGCAGTATACAGGTCCTCAATGGAAGGCAAGTTGGTAGCAATTATTTTTTCTGCAGTTCTAATTATCCTCTGAAGTCTGTGTTTTTCTTGTTGGGTTGCAGAACCGAACCAGACAGTTATAGAGGTGCAAATGACAGACTCAATAATTCCTCTGTAGAACTGGATCAGCAGCTCCTTGGGCAGTTTGAGCTTACTGAGTTGGTGCAGAAAGAACATTCTTTGTTGCCCTTTTTTAATGAGAATGAGTAGTAAAAAAATTTAGATTTCCCCACTGGCTTGTTTCCTGATGATGTCATTGAATGTGAAGTAGGGCTGACTGATATTCAATATTTTGTAGATCCTGCTATGTCTGTTGGAGGGGGAAGAAGAAGAGATATTTCTTTTTGGTGGAGAGAGACAGAGAGAATTTCCACACATCAGTTCTTTTTTTCAAATGATGCTGATTCCACTCCTTGTTTCTTAAATTATTGCATTTAAGATCATTAATCTTAGTAGAGAAAATGAACTAAAAACCACTGCAACAGGCACTATTCTTGTGTATCTTTTCATTGTTTTGTACTTATAAAAAAACTTGTGTCTCATTTCTCTCTTCCCTAAACACTTGAGAAATATTCAGCTTGATTTTCCTGCAATGTACTTTGTCCATATATGACTTATTGTATAGTTAAAATAATTACATATACAAGCAAAATCTTCTATTCCTATCATTATGTTCAACTACTCCATAATCTTTGGTAATACTATAAATGCTAAAGAGTTCTACTCACAAATGCTCTTCCAGTAAATTATCTGGGAGGTGAAATAAAAATCCTATTAGTTCAAGACATAATTGTATTTCACAGGATTAAAGGACGGCAACTATTACATAAATGGGTATTCGTTTTGGCCTTTGCCCATTAGTAATAGGTATATCTGTTTTTACTATTACTAAAAACAGAATGCTCTATTAAGTCAATCTGAAAACTATGAACCCTTACCTTGCTGTAATACCTGTTCAGAATCGATTCATGAAGGCAGCAAATGGAAACATCCCTTTTTCACCTATCTTGCTAAAGCTCAGAGTCAGCAAAGGCACTTGATTAGTAATAGACCGAGGAAAGGCAGAAGAAAACATCCAGCATACCATTACTAATAAATGTAATAGTGATGAAAATTGGCAAATTTTCACATACCTTTGCTGTCAGGATGTGCCCTATTTTTAAACTGAGACAAGAAGATGGCCTATAAATGACATTTGTCCTCCCACTTCTTTAGTTCTGGCTGAATGATGAAGAATGGAAGGATTTATATTTGTTGCAGATAGCTGGTCATTTGCATTCAAAGAATATAAATTCTTTCATTCACCACCATCTAGTCAGAGTTGAAGAAGCTTCTTGGATGAGAAGCAAAACTTCTTCAAAGAAAAACAAGAAAGTCCAGTTGCCTCTTTAAAAAAGCACCTTTGAGACAACCATGACCTGCATGACTGAGAATCTCCATAGACATTTAGAATCCTGAAATGTTGGTATGAAGAGGTATTTGATCATACTTATAATCAGGCCAGAAACTGGCAGTATGCTTTGAATGTACTACAGCATCTTATAATTAGAAAGAGTTTCAAGTTATATTACCTAGTATTATAAAGAATGAAGAATCTGTGACCTTCCAGACATTGCTGAACTAAAACTCCCTGAAACCTACACTATTAGCCATGTTACTTGGGTCTTAACTCTGTCTCAGTTCATTCCTACTAGCTGTAGTTCTTCAAATTCTCATAGGGAGTATTTTTGCCAGAACCTGCCCATAATCCCCTTTGGATTCAGAATCTAGGTTAGAAATTAACTGGGAGCATATCTATATAAAACAGATACCCTCCCTTTTTTACAATTTTCTTTCTTTGATCACCATGTTACATAAATTCCCCCTCAAAAAGAATAAGTAAAAAACTTTTCAGACTGCAGTCCCAAATATTATGTATTTTCTACTAGCTGGGCATAAGATATCTCAATTATAAACTGTTTGCCCAAACTGGTTTTGCTTCTTAACTCTCTTGAGGTTTTTGACTGCTGTGTGACACATCTTAGTTGTCAGCCACGGACGGTCCACAGTAGGTGATCAGACTTTATAAGGTAATGAGCAGAGGAGGTAATGTGGTGCCATGGAGAATTCAGGATACTCTAAAATTAACAAATGCAGCATGTATTACATATTTTCAATATGTGAAACTGACATCTTCAGTCTTCTTTCACCTATCTTGCTAAAGCTCAGAGTCAGCAAAGGCACTTGATTAGTAATAGGTATATCTGTTTTTACTATTACTAAAAACAGAATGCTCTATTAAGTCAATCTGAAAACTATGAACCCTTACCTTGCTGTAATACCTGTTCAGAATCGATTCATGAAGGCAGCAAATGGAAACATCCCTTTTTCACCTATCTTGCTAAAGCTCAGAGTCAGCAAAGGCACTTGATTAGTAATAGACCGAGGAAAGGCAGAAGAAAACATCCAGCATACCATTACTAATAAATGTAATAGTGATGAAAATTGGCAAATTTTCACATACCTTTGCTGTCAGGATGTGCCCTATTTTTAAACTGAGACAAGAAGATGGCCTATAAATGACATTTGTCCTCCCACTTCTTTAGTTCTGGCTGAATGATGAAGAATGGAAGGATTTATATTTGTTGCAGATAGCTGGTCATTTGCATTCAAAGAATATAAATTCTTTCATTCACCACCATCTAGTCAGAGTTGAAGAAGCTTCTTGGATGAGAAGCAAAACTTCTTCAAAGAAAAACAAGAAAGTCCAGTTGCCTCTTTAAAAAAGCACCTTTGAGACAACCATGACCTGCATGACTGAGAATCTCCATAGACATTTAGAATCCTGAAATGTTGGTATGAAGAGGTATTTGATCATACTTATAATCAGGCCAGAAACTGGCAGTATGCTTTGAATGTACTACAGCATCTTATAATTAGAAAGAGTTTCAAGTTATATTACCTAGTATTATAAAGAATGAAGAATCTGTGACCTTCCAGACATTGCTGAACTAAAACTCCCTGAAACCTACACTATTAGCCATGTTACTTGGGTCTTAACTCTGTCTCAGTTCATTCCTACTAGCTGTAGTTCTTCAAATTCTCATAGGGAGTATTTTTGCCAGAACCTGCCCATAATCCCCTTTGGATTCAGAATCTAGGTTAGAAATTAACTGGGAGCATATCTATATAAAACAGATACCCTCCCTTTTTTACAATTTTCTTTCTTTGATCACCATGTTACATAAATTCCCCCTCAAAAAGAATAAGTAAAAAACTTTTCAGACTGCAGTCCCAAATATTATGTATTTTCTACTAGCTGGGCATAAGATATCTCAATTATAAACTGTTTGCCCAAACTGGTTTTGCTTCTTAACTCTCTTGAGGTTTTTGACTGCTGTGTGACACATCTTAGTTGTCAGCCACGGACGGTCCACAGTAGGTGATCAGACTTTATAAGGTAATGAGCAGAGGAGGTAATGTGGTGCCATGGAGAATTCAGGATACTCTAAAAACTAACAAATGCAGCATGTATTACACATATTTTCAATATGTGAAACTGACATCTTCAGTCTTCTTTCATTTATTTTCTGACAAAAGACAAGAAGGTAAAAAGGTATTCAGATGTGTGAAAGCTAATTGCTACTTAGTCATATTGAGCCCAACATCGGACATAATGTAAACCAGAATAGAGGTAAAATTTTGCTTTAGGAATAAACCTGTAATATGTAATATATAAACAAGCTGAGAAACACACTGTCTGATAAGCAAGCAAGGAAAGATGCTACATTTGGTGGTATATACACAGGTCAACAGCTATGCATAAAGAATTTATTGAAAGCAAACTGTTGATAATATTCTTATAACATTGTGATTGAGACTTGGTGGAATCTAGGACAGTTGCCTGAACTGCATGTGGCAAAGCAATTGGACTTAGAATTGGGAGGTCATAGTGATTGGGGGAAAAAACATGGTCCAAAGGATTGAGATCACCCATTTCAGATGATTGTGTAGAAGCGAGAGAAGGCTGAGAGATAGAAGTGAGAGGGGAAGGACTGAGGACTAAAGGGGAGACAAAGTACCAAATAGTCAAGATGATAACCTGAATTTGACTCATCCCATAGAGCAGGGGTAGTCAACCTTTTTATAACTACTGCCCACTTTTGTATCTCTGTTAGTAGTAAAATTTTCTAACCGCCCACCGATTCCACAGTAATGTGCCATGTATCGTCGTCTGCACATGCCTCTCGCACATCGTGGATTGGGCTTGGGGGGGTGCCAGCTACCAGCTCTGCTTGTCTGTTACAGCTGGGTGGTGTGGGGGGAGATGCAAGAGCTATTCGGGGATGAAGCTCTTTTGTTTGCGGTCACACTATAGCACCATTTAGTTTCACTTACGTAACGTGAACTAAACTTATGTGCGGGCGATACAAATAGTATATTTTCAGAAATTTAAATTGTCACGGGGAATTTTATGAAAACCTAATGAAAATGTTTTTAAATAATGCTATGATTTTTTTAAAAAAAAAGTCAATTAAATTTAAAAAAAGGAAAGTGCTTCAGTATCGGACAAAACCCCTACCGCCCACCATGAAAGCTGGAACGCCCACTAGTGGGCGGTAGGGACCAGGTTGACTACCACTGCCATAGAGTCTAAAATTATTCTGGTTCTGATTTGTGCTTGACTGGAATGGGTATTACTGATGCCTCAGCATTGATATTTGGCTTCACTGAAGGCAGATTTTACATTCTGGGTGCTAAAATGTCCTCATCATCTTTGTGAACAAGGCATTTGTATCTTATCAAGGTCGGTGCTCTCCATCAATATTTTCATATTTTCTTATCTAGCACACTGGATCTATTTTGCTTCTTTTAAATTTATTTCCTATAACCATTCTAATATTCTTTGGTAGTGCAATGTAACTTTCAAAGCAAAATAATGTGATTGTGTCTTACACTTTAATAGATTTATTATGACCTAAATTTCCATGGAGAGCCAGTTTGGTATTGTGCATAAAAACCCCAGGCGAGAAATCAGTAGATGGTGAATTCGAGTCCTGCCTTAGGCATGAAGTCAGTTGTGTGACCTTAGACCAGTCTCAGCCCTAGGAAGAAGAAAGCAAGGGCAAATCATTTCCAAATAACTTTCCAAGAAAACTGCAAGGATTTGTCCACTCAACAATGACTGGAAGACACACTCACACAAACATTCAGTGAGTTTTAAAAAACCACTTTTGAAGGAATGAGAGACATGTATCTATAATCCAGTTTTTCCCAATTTGTTGGTCTCTAATTCCTTATATTCCCCACCACTATTTGTACCTGTTACAGTGGTAACGGGTAACTTTGCAATTCTAGCATACTGAAGTACAGTAGTCTATCCTGTTCTAACAAAGTATCTATATCAGTAAATATTTGTGATGCTTCAGGCCCCATTTTTGTTGCAAAAGCCAATTTTTGGAAACTTGTAAAAGATTTTCACTGCTTTCACTGAAAATGTAATTTTAGTTTTGTCATCCTGCTTTAGAAAGGTAGGATTTAAATAGGCATACTGACTGTGGGCTGCAGAATTGTAGCAAAGGGAGACAGGTCTCTGCTGCCATCTAGTGGCCATTTGGATTTTGGCTTTGGATGCGTAATCTGGTTGCTCTGAGTTCTCACTTGAAAACTAAAATGTTCGAGTTCAATTTCTCATATTTTGGATATGTTATTAAAAAAAACTTAGCTACTTTCAGAAGTCTATAATGCTGGGGAAGATGGAAGGAAAGAGAAGATAATTGGCAGCAAGGCGGATGGACTCAATTACTGTGGTAATGGGTATATTTAAAGGAGAGTTTGGAGATAGAACATCCTGGAGAATGCCTATCCAGGTGATCACTTCAAGATAACCTTGATCTGAAGGCATGTAATCAATCAATCAGTCAGTCGACTGGTAGCCCTTGAACAAAAAGCAATCTTAAAATGGTGAATATATTAACTACAAAACAGGTGTCTTCGTTGCTTTTAATATTTGTGTTATTTCAGTAAGCTAGGGTTTTGCAAAGTCTATCCAAAGCCACCCCTTGAATTATTCCAGAGGAATGTAACTCAGAGATGTAATATACACATTGCATTCAAAAGGCAGCCTCTTGATGCCAAACATATTCCATTCCTATTAACTAGGTAAAATGCTAGCAATGTGGGAAACCTTGCCGTTTTGCTATGCTCAATATAAATTCCATGGAACTGCCAAGATCACAACAAAGCTGATACTGATACTGCCACAAAGGATGTCACGGAAGGTAAGATACCTAATTAGAACTGCTGAGTTCAACCCAGTAGTGGGTTCCACTTACCTTCGCTACCGCTTCTGCATATGCACAGAGCGTTTGTGATGACATCCAGGTGGGTGGGCGGAGCCTCCCGCCACCATCACTACTGGTTCACCCAAACCCGGGCGAATCGGTAGAAATCCACCATTGGTTCAACCTATTAAAAAGATCCTGTGTAAGAAGCCATGGCAGACATCATCCAGGAAATATGATTCAAGTATATCTATAAACAAATCTTGCAAGTCTGAATGCACTCCCCACTCTTCCTTTTATCTTGTGTAACCTAGGGAGGGGCTTCTAGGGAAAGGGAAAAGGTAGGGAATCAAATGGTAATAGGGAAAAAAATAGTAAGTGAACATCTGTCTACCCTAGACGAGTTCAAATCACCAGGACCGGATGGATTACACCCCAGGGTTCTGAAGGAACTGGCAGACGAAATCTCAGAACCACTGAACTATATCTTTCAAAGATCCTGGAGCACAGGGGAACTGCCAGAGACTGGAAAAGAGCTGATGTAGTTCTCATCTTCAAAAAAGGGGAAAAAAACAGATCCAGGAAACTACAGACCTATCAGCCTAACCTCAATACCAGGGAAGATTCTGGAAAAGATAATCAAGCAACGAATCATCGAACACCTAGAAGCAAACAAAGTAATAACCAAAAGCCAACATGGGTTTGTCAAAAACAGATCATGCCAGACTAATCTTATTGCATTCTTTGACAAAGTGACAAAATTAGTGGATCGGAGGAATGCTGTCGATATAATTTACTTGGACTTCAGTAAAGCATTTGATAAAGTAGACCATAACCTACTACTAGATAAAGTAGAAAAATGTGGGTTAGACAGCACCACCACCAGATGGATTCATAACTGGCTGACCAACCACACTCAACGTGTAGTCCTCAATGGAACTACATCCACATGGAGGGAAGTATGCAGTGGAGTACCCCAAGGCTCTGTTTTAGGCCCAGTACTCTTCAACATCTTCATCAATGACTTGGATGAGGGGATAGATGGGGAACTCATCAAATTTTCAGATGACACCCAGCTGGCAGGAATAGCCAACACTCCAGAAGATAGGCTCAAGATACAGAAAGATCTTGACAGACTTGAACATTGGGCACTATCTAACAGAATGAATTCAACAGTGAAAAAAGTAAGGTTCTACATTTAGGCCAAAAAAACAAAATGCACAGGTACCGGATATGTGGTACCTTGCTCAATAGTAGTAACTGTGAGAGGGATCTTGGAGTCCTAGTGGACAACCATTTAGATATGAGCCAGCAGTGTGCAGCAGCTGCCAAAAAAGCCAACACAATTCTGGGCTGCATAAACAGAGGGATAGAATCAAGATCACATGAAATGTTAATACCACTTTATAATGCCTTGGTAAGGCCACACTTGGAATATTGCATCCAGTTTTGGTCGCCACGATGTAAAAAGGATGTTGAGACTCTAGAAAGAGTGCAGAGAAGAGCAACGAAGATGATTAGGGGACTGGAGGCTAAAACATATGAAGAACGGTTGCAGGAACTCGGTATGCCTAGTTTAATGAAAAGAAGGACTAGGGGAGACATGATAGAATAGAATAGAATAGAATAGAATAGAATAGAATAGAATAGAATAGAATAGAATAGAATAGAATAGAATTTTTATTGGCCAAGTGTGATTGGACACACAAGGAATTTGTCTTGGTGCATATGCTCCCAGTGTACATAAAGAAAATGATAGCAGTGTTCCAATATCTCAGGGGTTGCCACAAAGAAGAGAGAGTCAAACTATTCTCCAAAGCACCTGAGGGTAGAACAAGAAGCAATGGGTGGAAACTAATCAAGGAGAGAAGCAACCTAGAACTAAGGAGAAATTTCATGACAGTTAGAACAATTAATCAGTGGAACAACTTGCCTTCAGAAATTGTAAATGCTCCAACACTGGAAATTTTTAAGAAAATGTTGGATAGCCATTTGTCTGAAATGGTGTAGGCTTTCCTGCCTGGGCAGGGGGTTGGACTAGAAGACCTCCAAGGTCCCTTCCAACTCTGATATTATCATTATTATTATTCTCTGAGATGTTTATTCATGTTGCTTTCTTGCTCAGACCCCCGTCCCCTTTTTTGACTGTTTCTTTGGTAGCAGCTCTACCTCCAGTCCTGAAAGGCCATTCCCTTTTTACTCTACAGCAGGAGGCCAATATTGCTCTTTTCTGTTGCTGCCTGACAGTTGGTATTTCAAATATGCTGCTTGTAGTTTAAAGAAATACTAAAAATGCATTAAGACCTGTAGCCAGTGAGGGTCCCATCTTTCATGAATTCCTTTGGTTCACATTTATAGAGATCATAAATCTCATAGCAGTACATTCCAAAGTTTAACTGTGTGTTATATAACAAGGTGCATGCTTTTATCTTCCTGAATGATTCCACATTTGTTTCAATGGAACATCCCTAATCATGACTTTGTGAGAAAAGGATAAAACCTTTCATATCATATAAAGTCTCCCTTAACAGGTTCACCATACATATGCGTGTTTGTGTGTGTGTGTGTGTGAGAGAGAGAGAGAGAGAGAGAGAGGGAGGGAGAGAGAGAGGGAGAGAGAAAGAGAGAGAGATGTGAATTTCTATGAAATCAAAATAGCTACATACTTGAGAAAATACAAAATGTACAAAGACAATTTTCTTCTCTCTATGCTACCTAATAAAAGAACAGAAATTGTTTGTGGGGAAGGTCAGGAATAATCCTGTAAGTCTTCAAGTTTTGGACTGGCACTGAAAATGTTCCACATTATTTCCAGTGTAAAAAAAAAAAGTATTGGTAATTTGTTACCAAGTCCAGCAAAAATTGGAGATTTAAGGTTAAGCGCTCAGTAGAGTTCCACTCTTGCCCCACAAGTGTTAACTTCTCTGCACTTTGGCTCTCTAGCCAAATTCATGGCTTCAAAGGGTAAATATTGAAACATTTAAGATACTACTGCAAGGGAATATGGAATTGTGGGGACAAGGGTCATGAAGCAATATCTGAATACATTTTCAATTACAAGGGGGATGCATACTCTTAACCCGTTTCTGTGGGTCAGTACATTTGCTGAGATCATGTACTAGTTTTTCTCAACCTTAGCAACTTTAAGATGTGTAGACTTCAACTCCCAGAATTCCCCAGCCAGCATACCACTAAAGTTGAGACATAGTGATCTACTATATAAATGGCAAGACATCCTTCTGGGGATGCTTAATATCGTTTCTTTCAGAATATGCCTTAGGCAATAGCCTCTTTTTCCGCTCTCCTACAGAATAACATTCACTCCGAGATACTTTTCCCCATTTTTTTAATCATCTATTGGAAGAAATAGAATAAATAGTCTTCTCTGAGAACATGGAAGGAGAAAAGGTGTTTTTTAAACCTTTTAAATGATTTGGTCTTCTTTAAACCTCAAATGAGCTTTTACAGATTCAAATTTTAAGAATATTCAAACTCTGCCCTTAATGGGCAAATCCATTACTTTTGTTTTTTGCTGTTTTTTCTATCTCTTCTCCAAAAAAGTCTACCACGTTTCCTTGTAGTGTGCTCCCAGCTAGAAAGAAATTATCCTGCAAATTTCATCTTATCGATTCTCATTCACTGTGAAAAATAAAAAGCAACTTGATTGTTCTTTCAAAGAAGAGAAATTCATGTGAATCATCATGGATAGAATATGCTTTCATTTCACTTATCCACTAGAAAGATGTGCCTGTATGTGAAGGTCTTTTTATTATACAATTAATAATTATAGTGATTTGCAGATGCCCTGACTTCCCATGCTTTTTATGCATTCCAAAGAAGATATTGCTAAGGAATTTTTCCAATTGGACTTTTTCAAAATTAGAGCAATTAGGGGGAATCATGACTCCAAAAACCATGACTTTAACATCTCCAATGGGAGATGGGAGTTTTAGTCCCCCTTTAAAAATGAAGCAATATAGATGTCCATCCTCCTGTTTTCTGTTTCCTTCCTTTTTCCTTTCCAGGCAAATATGGGAAGAGGATTAAGAAAGAGGAACAATGTTGGAGAGGGTCTGGTTGAACCGGGAGTGGGGGAGGGAGAGGAGGAGTCAACCAGGGAATTAGTTTGGAATAGAATAGAATAGAATAGAATTTTTATTGGCCAAGTGTGATTGGACACACAAGGAATTTGTCTTGGTGCATATGCTCTCAGTGTACATAAAAGAAAGATCGTTCATCAAGGTACAACATTTACAACACAATTGATGGTCAATATATCAATATAAATCATAAGGATTGCCAGCAACAAGTTATAGTCATACAGTCATAAGTGGAAAGAGATTGGTGATGGGAACTATGAGAAGATTAATAGTAGTGCAGATTCAGTAAATAGTTTGACAGTGTTGATGGAATTATTTGTTTAGCAGAGTGATGGTGTTTGGGAAAAAACTGTTCTTGTGTCTAGTTGTTCTGGTGTGCAGTGCTCTGTAGCGTCGTTTTGAGGGTAGGAGTTGAAACAGTTTATGTCCAGGATGCGAGGGGTCTGTAAATACTTTCACGGCCCTCTTCTTGATTCGTGCAGTATACAGGTCCTCAATGGAAGGCAGGTTGGTAGCAATTATTTTTCTGCAGTTCTAATTATCCTCTGAAGTCTGTGTTTTCTTGTTGGGTTGCAGAACCGAACCAGACAGTTATAGAGGTGCAAATGACAGACTCAATAATTCCTCTGTAGAACTGAATCAGCAGCTCCTTGGGCAGTTTGAGCTTACTGAGTTGGCGCAGAAAGAACATTCTTTGTTGTCCTTTTTAATGATGTTTTGATGTTAGCTGTCCATTTGAGATCTTGCGATATGATAGAACCTAGAAATTTGAAGGTTTCTACTGTTGATACTGTGTTGTCAAGTATTGTGAGAGGTGGAAGTATGGAAGGGTTTCTCCTAAAGTCTACCACCATTTCTACGGTTTTGAGTGTGCTCAGTAGAGTTCCACTCTTGCCCCACAAGTGTTAACTTCTCTGCACTTTGGCTCTCTAGCCAAATTCATGGCTTCAAAGGGTAAATATTGAAACATTTAAGATACTACTGCAAGGGAATATGGAATTGTGGGGACAAGGGTCATGAAGCAATATCTGAATACATTTTCAATTACAAGGGGGATGCATACTCTTAACCCGTTTCTGTGGGTCAGTACATTTGCTGAGATCATGTACTAGTTTTTCTCAACCTTAGCAACTTTAAGATGTGTAGACTTCAACTCCCAGAATTCCCCAGCCAGCATACCACTAAAGTTGAGACATAGTGATCTACTATATAAATGGCAAGACATCCTTCTGGGGATGCTTAATATCGTTTCTTTCAGAATATGCCTTAGGCAATAGCCTCTTTTTCCGCTCTCCTACAGAATAACATTCACTCCGAGATACTTTTCCCCATTTTTTTAATCATCTATTGGAAGAAATAGAATAAATAGTCTTCTCTGAGAACATGGAAGGAGAAAAGGTGTTTTTTAAACCTTTTAAATGATTTGGTCTTCTTTAAACCTCAAATGAGCTTTTACAGATTCAAATTTTAAGAATATTCAAACTCTGCCCTTAATGGGCAAATCCATTACTTTTGTTTTTTGCTGTTTTTTCTATCTCTTCTCCAAAAAAGTCTACCACGTTTCCTTGTAGTGTGCTCCCAGCTAGAAAGAAATTATCCTGCAAATTTCATCTTATCGATTCTCATTCACTGTGAAAAATAAAAAGCAACTTGATTGTTCTTTCAAAGAAGAGAAATTCATGTGAATCATCATGGATAGAATATGCTTTCATTTCACTTATCCACTAGAAAGATGTGCCTGTATGTGAAGGTCTTTTTATTATACAATTAATAATTATAGTGATTTGCAGATGCCCTGACTTCCCATGCTTTTTATGCATTCCAAAGAAGATATTGCTAAGGAATTTTTCCAATTGGACTTTTTCAAAATTAGAGCAATTAGGGGGAATCATGACTCCAAAAACCATGACTTTAACATCTCCAATGGGAGATGGGAGTTTTAGTCCCCCTTTAAAAATGAAGCAATATAGATGTCCATCCTCCTGTTTTCTGTTTCCTTCCTTTTTCCTTTCCAGGCAAATATGGGAAGAGGGATTAAGAAAGAGGAACAATGTTGGAGAGGGTCTGGTTGAACCGGGAGTGGGGGAGGGAGAGGAGGAGTCAACCAGGGAATTAGTTTGGAATAGAATAGAATAGAATAGAATTTTTATTGGCCAAGTGTGATTGGACACACAAGGAATTTGTCTTGGTGCATATGCTCTCAGTGTACATAAAAGAAAAGATACGTTCATCAAGGTACAACATTTACAACACAATTGATGGTCAATATATCAATATAAATCAAAAGGATTGCCAGCAACAAGTTATAGTCATACAGTCATAAGTGGAAAGAGATTGGTGATGGGAACTATGAGAAGATTAATAGTAGTGCAGATTCAGTAAATAGTTTGACAGTGTTGATGGAATTATTTGTTTAGCAGAGTGATGGCCTTCGGGAAAAAACTGTTCTTGTGTCTAGTTGTTCTGGTGTGCAGTGCTCTATAGCGTCGTTTTGAGGGTAGGAGTTGAAACAGTTTATGTCCAGGATGCGAGGGGTCTGTAAATACTTTCACGGCCCTCTTCTTGATTCGTGCAGTATACAGGTCCTCAATGGAAGGCAGGTTGGTAGCAATTATTTTTTCTGCAGTTCTAATTATCCTCTGAAGTCTGTGTTTTTCTTGTTGGGTTGCAGAACTGAACCAGACAGTTGTAGAGGTGCAAATGACAGACTCAATAATTCCTCTGTAGAACTGAATCAGCAGCTCCTTGGGCAGTTTGAGCTTACTGAGTTGGCGCAGAAAGAACATTCTTTGCTGTCCTTTTTTAATGATGTTTTGATGTTAGCTGTCCATTTGAGATCTTGCGATATGATAGAACCTAGAAATTTGAAGGTTTCTACTGTTGATACTGTGTTGTCTAGTATTGTGAGAGGTGGAAGTATGGAAGGGTTTCTCCTAAAGTCCACCATTTCTATGGTTTTGAGTGTGTTCAGTTCCAGATTGTTTTGGTTGCACCACAAGGCTAGTCATTTGACCTCTCGTCTATATGCGGATTTGTCATTGTCTCGGATAAGACCAATCACTGTTGTGTCATCTGCGAACTTCAGTAGCTTAACAGTTGGATCATTGGAGATGCAGTCATTGGTATACAGAGAGAAGAGAAGTGGGGAGAGCACACAGCCTTGGGGGGCCCTGTGCTAATTGTACAGGTATTTGATGTGATCTTGCTTTGCTTCACCTGCTGCTTCCTGTTTGTTAGGAAGCTTGTGATCCACTTACAAGTCTGTTCCGGTACCTGTAGCTGGTTTAGCTTAGTTAGAAGAATGTCTGGAATGATGGTATTGAATGCTGAACTAAAGTCTACAAAAAGGACCCTTGCATAGGTCTTTGGAGACTCAAGATGCTGTAGGATGTAGTGCAGAGCCATATTAACAGCATCATCTGTTGATCTATTTGCTCGGTATGCAAATTGGAAGGGGTCTAACAGCGGATCCGTGATGGTTTTCAAGTAGGAAAGCACTAGCCTTTCAAAGATTTTCATGACTACAGATGTTAGAGCAACTGGTCTGTAGTCATTCAGTTCCTTGATGGTGGGCTTCTTTGGCACTGGGATGATGGTAGAGCATTTGAAGCAAGAAGGAACATAACACATCTCTAGTGATTTATTGAAAATATGGGTGAAGATGGGGGCCAATTGGTCAGCACAGACTTTTAAGCAAGAAGGAGTTATCTTGTCTGGGCCTGGAGCTTTTCCTGGCTTTTGTCTGTGAAATAGGTCCTGCACTTCTTTTTCTGTGATCACTAGGGGTTGTGAACCCAATGAAATGGGGTCAGTTGTAGGAGGCTTGGCTGTTGTTGGTGTGTCTGAGATGGGGGTTGTGGAGATAGGTGGCTGTAGTTTCCTTTCAAACCTGCAGTAAAACTCATTCAGGTCATCTGCCAGTTGTTGATTACCTTCAGCCTGGGAAGGAGGTTTGCCATAGCCGGTGATATTTTTAAGAGTTTTCCACATGTTTGCTGGTTCATTTGCTGAAAACTGATTCTTTAGCTTTTCAGAGTAGCTTCTTTTTGCTGCTCTGATCTCCCTTGTTAGTGCATTTCTGGCCTGATTGTACAGCATTTTATCACCTTTTCTGTAGGCCTCCTCTTTGGAATGTCGTAGCTGCTTAAGTTTAGGTGTGAACCAAGGTTTGTTGTTACTGTATATTCGCAAGTTCCTTGTAGGTACACATAGGTCTTCCCAGAAGCTGACATATGATGTTACAGTATCTGTGAGTTCATCCAGGTCTGCAGAGGTATCTTTAAAAATATTCCAATCAGTGCAGTCAAAACATGCCTGTAGCTTTAATTTTGATTCCTCCGTCCAGGTCTTCACTGATTTAATTATTGGTTTTGTGGCTTTAAGTCTTTGCCTGTGAGCAGGTACAAGGTGAATCATGCAATGATCAGAGTGTCCTACAGCTGCACGTGGTAAAGACTGGAATCCCTATATGGAAAAAGAGGGTGGTATTCGACATTCCCCCAACCCAAGGCTGAAATGCTCCCAGTTCAGGCTGGATCGGCTAATCCGGTAGCGATGGCAGCAGGTGGTTCGGAGAACCGGTAGCAAAAATCCCTGCCCCCCTCCCACCGCCCATGCCCAGCCAATCACCTGGTCGCCTGCTTGCCTGCTTACCCGCTTGCTGCTTCTTCTAAAAAGCTTTTAAATGGTTAAAAAAAGGCTCTGACGACACAGCTGAGTTGCACAATCGTCAGAGCCTTTTTTTTTACTTTTAAAAGCAAAAAAAAAATCACGCGCCACAGCTGATCATCCCCCCCACACAAACACTGTTCTTACTATCCCATGGCTCCTTTTGGTGTGCACTGCACACGCGCATGTACACCTCACACCTCGCATTTGGTGCATATGCATACTGAGCATTTGTACAGTGCACATGAGCAGCCAGCAAACCGATAGTAAACCGATTCAGATTTTACCACTGCCCCAAACCCTTGAATGCTATTGAAACATATCTAGTCTCACCCACATTCAAAACATTGGGCTGAGAAGATTGCTGTCTATAGGTTTAAGCAATAAAACAGCTAAGTGAATTCTTCACATGTGGGTCTGGTTGTTTGCCCCAAAGAGAAAGAATTTTTTCTCAGCCTTATCCACTCTTCATTAAGAAGTGAACTCATTTTAAAACAAACCTCTTGGAAACTGCCACCCCAGCAATTGAAAAATAAAAAGAAGAGCATTCATATCTAAAATTGTAATGATAATAATGTTATTCAGTCCAATGAATTTCAAATCCCATGAACGATAAGGTTGAAAGTGAACAGACTTTTCATTAAGTGTAAAAAATAACTGGCTGTAAAATGTTCATTAACCTCTCATGACTGAAGTCATTTAAGAATTAATTTTCATTACTGTTATTTTCATAGACAGTTATAGGAATTTATATGCTTGTCCCACTGTATAGGCTGTTATTTTATTAAGTTATTTTACCTTTGTCTGTTGATAAACCTCCTTTTTTAAAATTGTCTCATTATTGGCAATCCTTGGGGACTAGATCGGTGACAGAGATGATAAGCTTGCATGCAGGAGACTCCAGCACTGGCAGGACAAAATGGGAAAACTGCTTCTTGAAAACCTGGAGAACTATTACATCAAAGTGAGAGCTTAGTCTGTCAAAAGAAACATAAAGGTACGTCGAATATTGTGGGAATAGGGCACTTATAAGGGTCTGTGATAAAGCATGAGGAGATAGGATGAGTAAATACTGAAGGATGGAGACTAAATACAAAAGTGAGGGACCCCAATGAAAGAAATACATCAAGACAGTTTGGTCATTCAGAAAAAATAAAGGAGGGCTGAATTTATAAAGGCAGAGCAAGTAGGTTAAGAGAAGGAAGAGGACTAAGAAAGTTGCGATTGAGTGGAGTTGTTCTGGAGAAGAGAATGGTAGAAATCTAAAAAACGAAAGAAGCAAATCAATAAGTATATACATTTCAGAAGTCATCTTTTTGGAGTGAGTGTCTACCCTCTGTGGTTTTCGTTTTGTTTGCTGAGTTTGCATTCCTGTGTGGGAGAGTTATTTATTTAGTGATATTTTATTTATATTTACCATGGATATATTATATTGTGTATATTTGTTTGTTAACTACCTAAAGTTTGGTATTTACTGAAGGATATAGCTCAGGGGTGTCAAACTCACGTCGTCATGGCGGCATCACATGATGTATTGGGACTTTTTTCCCCTTCACTAAACCAGGCATGGGCATGGCCAGCACGTGACACATCTGGCCTGTGGGATGAGAGTTTGACAGCCCTGGTACAGGTGAAAGGTGAGAGAGAGAAAGAGGAGGGAGGGAGGGAGGGAGGGAGGGAGAGAAATAGAGATGTAATGGCAGTAAGAATGGTTTACATCAGGGGTGAAATTCAGCAGGTTCTAACAGGTTCTGGAGAACTGATAGCAGAAATTTTGAATAGTTCGGAGAACCAGCAAATACCATCTCTGGCTGGCCCGAGTGGGGTGGGAATGGAGATTTTGCAGTATCCTTCCCCTGCCATGCCCACCAAGCCACACCCACAGAACTGGTAGGGAAAAAAAATTGAATTTCATCCCTGGTTTACATCCATAGAAAATTTTAGAGAGGTATAGTGAATGGTGGTAACAAAGCTAGAATTATTTACATTTCTCATGCCTTTGATTTCAAATTTTACTACTTTGGTATTACTTACTTTTTTTTCTTCCATTCAGTTCTTAGAGACTGCCTACACAAGCCCTTGCAATTAGGTTTTTCAGAAGTGGTTTGTCATTGCCTTCTTTCTAGGGCTTAAAGAAAGTGATAAGCCCAAGGTCATCTAGCTGGCTTCATGCCTAAAGCAGAATTAGAACTCAGAGTCCCTGTTTTCTAGCCTGATGCCAAGAGTAATCAATACCATAAGCACTGCATCAAGCCAACTCTTGATTATTTACTACCATTGTGCATTTTACATGAGAGAAATAGAAGGAGGGGGGAAGAGGGAAGAAGGGAGGGAAAAAGTGATTAGATGGAATATTAATCCCCTTCCTGTGCTCCTGTTGAATTTTCTATACCAATCAAAGTTTGTCTCAAATTAACCTAGACTGGCTTTAATCAGCTAAGGCTGTACTTCTATATCTGCTTACTCAAGAGTAAGTTGCAGTGAATTCAGTGGAAAGTATTTTGAGAAGGCATTGGATTATATTGCAGAACAATTAACAACTAACTTTTTGATAATAGTTTGCAGGTGTGCTTGCATAATGGTTGCTGGCAGAGATTACCCAAAATGCTTGGAATGGTGGGTAAAATGAAATACTTACAAAACACCATTTACCCTCATCCTACCAGCCAGTTCCTATACCCATTCTCCCAAAGTTTTGATTATTTTTGTAGTATTTCTAGGTAGGTGGGCACAGTTCCAGACTAATTACCAGCTGGAATTTTCCATCGTTTTTTTCTTTCCTTGAAATACTGTTGACCCACCCATCTGTTGGTGCTGGAGGCTGGCATTTTGTGTTGCAGCTTGCCAGCTTTCTAGTATTTATGTTAAATAATTCTTTATCTAAACAATTAGATGGGGCACTAAAGTATCCGTGGACACATGGCACACTGGAGACCCCAGCTTTACAGTATTAATTATTGATTAAAGCCAAAATTAAACAGAGACCCAAACATTATTATCACATGTAGCTAGAACTGAAACGTTGCATGCCAGTCTTTAGGTAAGTCCCTGAACTTTTTAATATGCACTATGAATTGTATTAGCTCATCTCATCAGTTTCACATATGCACTTTGGAGGGCTCTGTGATACTTTGATAATAGCAGTGGGTGATATTCCCTGTTTGTTTTCTGTTATAGCAGGTATCTTTGAAAGCACAGTTAAATTGCCAGTTTTCTTCACTAAATGGAAACTGTCTGACATTACTCTGTAAAAATGAACTTATAATTGAGTTTTAATATCCAAACTCAATTGCTTTTTTAACAGCTGGAGCTATCTTTGAGGGTAAAATGATTTGCCAGGGATCACCTGGAAAATGTAAAGATTGGAACAAAATGAAATGATATAAAATCATAAAATATCTTTTTAATTGTATGGTTGTTGTTATTTTATAGGAGTTGAGCTTGTGATTCTTGTCTAATAATAGTAGTTATCATTAATTCAAAGTTAATGTTTTATATAGAAACTCTATATATTAAAAATGATCAACAACTTTGGAAACAAAACAGGCTAATATGCAAATAGAATTCCGTCCCTGTATTGACATAGTTTCAATTTTCAATCTCAAGGGAAATTTAAAAAACAAAATTGAAACAAATTTCAAGAAAGCCAAAATAATTCCCAAATCACACTAGACTTAGATTTTATTGAAATCTAAAGATAGTTAACTGGAAGTCAAGGAAGAAAATAATCTCAACTGTTCAGCTATGTATCATGGTTAAAAATATATGTTTCATTCTGATTTAAATCAGATTTCAACAGGAAGGAAGGAAGGAAGGAAGGAAGGAAGGAAGGAAGGAAGGAAGGAAGGAAGGAAGGAAGGAAGGAAGGAAGGAGGTTCCTAGTCAACTGAAAGCTTTTTAAGGAAAAATTATTGAGAGGATAATTGATTGCAGTTTCAGAGGGCCCTGGAAGAAATGATTTTATGGGGCCTTTTCAGTCAGGTTTCAAATATGGATTATAGTACTAAAATGTATTGATAAGTGTGAAGCAAGATGGAGATGATGCATATACCTTCGTCTTTCTTGATCTCACTGTGGCTTTTGACATCATCAGTCATAGTATCCTTCTTGACTAATTTTGGGAATGGGAAGCATACTTTTTATGTTGGTTCTCCTTCCTTTGGGACCAGTTCCAGTTGATGTTAATGGGGGGGAAATACCAATTTCCAGATCATTGCTTTGTAGAAGTTTTCTATTCTCTCCCTACCCTGATTTAACATCTACATGAGGCCCCTATATGAGATTATTAATATAAATACATCACTGTACTGACTACAAGCTGAACAAACAGTGCCATCAAGGTGCTTTCCCAATGTCTGGAGTTTGTGGAGTAGGGAATAACAGACTTTGGTTTAAATCGTAGCATGACCAAATGGCTGTAGGTTTCAGGGCTCCCAAAATCTAAGTACCTTGCATCTTTAATTCTGGAAGAGGTACACTTCCCCGTACAGAACTGGTACATAATTGGGGAGGGTGTCTTCTTGCTCTTGCTTGAATCTGATTGCTTGATTGATTTGTATGGTTATCCATATCACATAGGTTATTCTGGGTTATATCAGAACAAGCATTAAAACTACAAAAAAAAAGCCTGATATAGTCTGTAACCTCTGACATCCAGGAATAAAAATAACCCCAATCAAACAAGAATGAAAAGCATATCAACAGCAGAGATCATCCACCCTCCTGACCCAAATAGCTAGATCTTCAGTACTTTATGAAAGAGTTAGGGTCATCCAAAGCTCCATGAGGATGCTGTTCCATGGGGTGAGTATCAGCCATGGTCAGTTCTTTTGCACAAATCTATCTTTTGGCCTAATTGTGCCTGTTCCTGGAACAGGGGGTCCTATTGATAGTAACTCATGTCTTACTCACGTCACAGTTGGATTACTGTAATGCATTCTTCATAGGATTGTCGTAATACTTAGAATAGAATAACAGAGTTGGGAAAGACCTTGGAGGTCTTCTAGTCCAACTCCTGCTTAGGAAGGAAGCCCTGCACCATTTCAGACAAATGGTTATCCATATCACATAGGTTATTCTGGGTTATATCAGAACAAGCATTAAAACTACAAAAAAAAAGCCTGATATAGTCTGTAACCTCTGACATCCAGGAATAAAAATAACCCCAATCAAACAAGAATGAAAAGCATATCAACAGCAGAGATCATCCACCCTCCTGACCCAAATAGCTAGATCTTCAGTACTTTATGAAAGAGTTAGGGTCATCCAAAGCTCCATGAGGATGCTGTTCCATGGGGTGAGTATCAGCACAGTCAGTTCTTTTGCACAAATCTATCTTTTGGCCTAATTGTGCCTGTTCCTGGAACAGGAGGTCCTATTGATAGTAACTCATGTCTTACTCACTTCACAGTTGGATTACTGTAATGCATTCTTCATAGGATTGTCCTTAATAGCCATCTGGAAGCACATACTGGTAGTGCAAGTAGTTATTGATGCACCATACTATGTCCTTGTAATACTTAGAATAGAATAACAGAGTTGGAAGGGACCTTGGAGGTCTTCTAGTCCAACTCCCTGCTTAGGAAGGAAGCCCTGCACCATTTCAGACAAATGGTTATCCAATCTCTTCTTAAAAACTTCCAGTGTTGCAGCATTTACAACTTCTGGAGGCAAGCTGTTCCACTGATAAGTTGTTCTAACTGTTAGAAAATTTCTTCTTTGGTTTCAGTTGCTTCTCTCCTTGATTAGTTTCCACCCATTGCTTCTTATCCTGCCTTCAGGTGCTTTGGAGAATACTTGACTCCCTCTTCTTTGTGACAGCCCCTGAGATATTGGAGCACTGTTAATGCTTGGAACTCATTACCTGACTCCATAGTCTCTACTCAAAATCCCAAAATCTAAGTACCTTGCATCTTTAATTCTGGAAGAGGTACACTTCCCGTACAGAACTGGTACATAATTGGGAGGGTGTCTTCTTGCTCTTGCTTGAATCTGATTGCTTGATTGATTTGTATGGTTATCCAATCTCTTCTTAAAAACTTCCAGTGTTGCAGCATTTACAACTTCTGGAGGCAAGCTGTTCCACTGATTAGTTGTTCTAACTGTTAGAAAATTTCTTCTTTGGTTTCAGTTGCTTCTCTCCTTGATTAGTTTCCACCCATTGCTTCTTATCCTGTCTTCAGGTGCTTTGGAGAATACTTGACTCCCTCTTCTTTGTGACAGCCCCTGAGATATTGGAGCACTGTTAATGCTTGGAACTCATTACCTGACTCCATAGTCTCTACTCAAAATCCCAAAATCTTCAACCAAAAACTGTCTACTATTGACTTCACCCCATTCCTAAGAGGACTATAAGGGGCTGTATATATATATTCTTCATGTTGTTTTATTTATGACAATGTTTGTGTATACTGTTGTGACAAAATGAAATAAATAAAAGCTACACTGGCCTCCAATGAGCTCAGTACTAATTGCCACATATGCATCATCTTATGACACAAGGTTATTTACAGGATTGTCTATCTCCAATATTTCTGTCTATCCCACAAGATACAACAGAGAGGGCATCTCCAGGAACCTATATGAGATTATTAATATAAATACATCACTGTACTGACTATAAACCGAACAAACAGTGCCATCAAGGTGCTTTCCCAATGTCTGGAGTTTGTGGAGTAGGGAATAACAGACTTTGGTTTAAATCGTAGCATGACCAATGGCTGTAGGTTTCAGGGCTCCCAAAATCTTCAACCAAAACTGTCTACTATTGACTTCACCCCATTCCTAAGAGGACTATAAGGGCTGTATATATATATATATATATATATATATATATATATATATATATATATATATATATATATATATATATATATATATATATATATATATATATATATATATATTCTCCATGTTGTTTTATTTATGACAATGTTTGTGTATACTGTTGTGACAAAATGAAATAAATAAAATAAATAAATTAAATAAATAAATAAAAGCTACACTGGCCTCCAATGAGCTCAGTACTAATTGCCACATATGCATCATCTTATGACACAAGGTTATTTACAGGATTGTCTATCTCCAATATTTCTGTCTATCCCACAAGATACAACAGAGAGGGCATCTCCAGGAACCTATATGAGACAATGTCATTTGGTGGAACCCGGGAGGCATGACTGTTTTGTTTCTGTGCCAACTTTATTAAATAGCATATACCCCACTGTCATCCAGATTTGTCAGCCTTCTAGAAGATCTTGAATCTGCAATCCTAGATTCAAAAGTGAATTCTATCCTAGGAAAGTGCATTCTGTCTTTTCACCATCAAAGTAGAAATTGATGATGAAGAGATAGACTGCATGGAAAAAATCACTTTCCTAAGATTGCAAATAGCTCAAAGTGGTGAATGCAGCCCAGAAATAAAAATGTTGAATTGCATTGGGTTACACAGCAATGATGAACATGAGCCAAATATGGAAAAACAAGAACATCAGCCCGATAGCCAAATGTAGGTTAGTCCTCTCTATTGTAATCCCAATAAGTTACCTATGGTTATGAAATCTGCACCTTAAAAAAGCAAGACAGGAAGAAAATTGACTTGTTTGAACTGTGGTGCCAGAGAAAGCTCCTACATATTCCTTGGACAACAAAGGTGACTAACAAGCAAGTACTGGAGCACATAACATCAGACATGTCACTGGAAGGCAAAATCAAAAAATTCCATCTCACTTATTTTGACCATGTCATGCGAGGAATTCACTGGAGAAAGCAATTATGTTCTGAAGAGTTAGGAATAAAAGGAAATCAGTTCACCAAAGAAGACAGTAGCTGGACATCATCAAAACTGACACCACCCAGAGCATAGAACAACTCAAAGAAGAAGTGCAAGATCAGAAGATATGGAGAGACCAAGAATTGGACATGACTGAATGAATAACTTCATATTAAGATCTTGAAAAGCAGACCCCTCTCAGCATTGGGCCAAGGTGATAAATGAGTGTGTTTTGTAAAGGTATGTGAATTATCGTAGTTGGCCTTGGAAATATAATTTAACATTTCTGTTCTGTCTTTCTTTTGTTTTGGGTTTATCAGTTTTTGACCTGATTTGAGTTCTTCAAATATTGAACATCTAGAAACCTAGAATGAGAGAGGAAGCATATGAAGCTTAACAAACCAGCAACTACTATTAAAAACAATTAAGCAGGTCAGTCTTCAATGGCAACAAGAAAGCTGTGATTTTTCAGGGTCAGATTCCCAAAAATATTAATGGAGGACAGTTGCATATATATGCAATACTACAATTTTAATCTTGTGTTTTTTTAGTGCAATATTTCATTGAGTTCGGTGTAAGCCTGATGATGGTAACAGGAGATTTCATGTAATCTACGTAATATTTCTTTTTTACAAAAAAAAAAAAAAACCAGAAAGAAGAAACTTTTTAGCCATCTCATGGATTGAGTTAAATCCTGTATCCAATATAGGTGGCATACTAACTCCATTTTCTGCTTTGCCTGTATTCCTGAAGCCAGATAATTTCTCAGAGTACTGTAGTGAACCGAAAAAACTAATTGATTCCAAATGCATGTTGAATTATCTTCCTCTGCACAGCCCGGGGAATAAATCTGATTCTTAGATACCATTAGATGGAGTTGCTATGAATGTGAAACATGCATTATGTAACTTCTCCCTTTGAGCCATGACTATCTTATATTTATGCAACATAATATATTCTTCACTTAAAGATATCATCAGACTTTTCATTGTTTTGATTCAGTAAATGAAGATGAGTATGACCGTACCAGCAAAAGCTGACTTTCTGGGTTACATTTATTGTGAAAGGAATTTGAAATTGATCTGATTTTGGATGAAAGAGTGGCATGGTAGCAGAAGTAGCATAGATGATGATGATGATGATGTCATCTAGGAATCAAACTTCAGCATAATAGGAAACCTCAGTGTCTTGAAAATTCTAAGCACAAATACATTGTTTTTCTTAGATCATCTCAGCTGGCTCTGGTAATTTCTTTCACCGGTACAGAGATTTAAGGGTGTATGTTGTCATGCTTCAGTTATCAAGTGTCAAAGGTAATTGTGTGTCCAAACAGAAACTCAATAAGTTATTGTCCTTGCTCATTAATTCCCTCCAGGTTCATGTCCCCAATTACACTCTGATCAACAACTTCTCCATTAAAGCTTTTATAACCAGCAGATCATGCTTTGGTGCACAGCCAAGAGGTTCCAGCTACCAATAGCTTAGAGGGAGGTCACAATTTTGACTTTTTTATGTTCATTAAGCTATATGTTTCTCAGAAGCAAGCAAAAATCACTAAGATGGAAAGCAAACTGTAGCCTTCCACATGACATATTTACACTTGCATACTTATATGTTTTGTAGATAGATACAAAGAAATCACAGCTAGTTAAGTATGGCAGTTATGGTGTTGGATTAGAACCAAGGAAACCCAGGTTCAAATGCATCTGTACTCGTGGTGTTTCATAGGGGGACTTTAGGTCAGAATCTTCCAGTCCAATATTGTGGGAACAACTGGAGTGAATGTTTGAGCATCTATAACAAATACGATATATAAAACACTGCCTTTGAACTGGTGCATGGCCCATTCATGGTCTCACTGGCTATGCTACAGTGCAAAAATAAAAAGCATGCTTATAACTGGTGCTGTTCAGCTTAAACCTGAATGATTCTTTTAAAGACAAGTTACAATCCATGTCTTGCTTAATGTTAAAAATATGTAAGTTCCTCAAAGAACTGCAGTGAATATTCAGAGGCTTGATCTTCTGGGTAGAGTATATTATGTAGAAGTACTTGAATTTTATTTTGTTATCTTATATCTGAAGATAACATAAATTAAATGACAAAAGATTGGCTTATTTTAAAAAAAGAAATACAATATATAATTCAAGTAAATAAACAAATGTCTATGAATGCATGGAATAAAGATTAGGATATGAAAGTGAATCAGATTTTATGAACTAGCTCTGATTTCTTTCATTTATAATTACCTAAGAATTTTAATATGCACATCTCCTTCATGCACACAGGACATATATGAAATTGCTTACTAGAATAGAGCAAATATTGCACTGATCTACTACTTTTCAGTGTGCAGTTCTCTGTGTTCAATGTGTACTTTTTTTTTAATCAATCCAGAATGAAGATGAACCATATAGCTAAGCTAGAATATATATTGTATAAAATGTATATGTAAAAAATATCAGGTTTAAACAACTCCAGCGCAAAAAAAATAACACCAGCAGGAAATACATTTGTTTGAAAATATGCTATAGTATATGGTTAACTTGCCAGTAGAGAACATAAACTGTGGAATTTATTACCACAAAATATAGACCTGACTCCAATGGTTGGCTTTGAAGAAAGATTAGAAAAGTTGCTGTCAAAAGCTTTTTCGCATTATGATATAAATAACTTTCATTAGTTTATTACTTCATTAGAAGTGGTTATGTACCTGGAGAAGATGAGCAGGAAGATAATATCTAGGTTGGCTACTGTGGGAACAATATCCTTAACCAGGTACTACATCCACATGGAGGGAAGTATGCAGTGGAGTACCCCAAGGCTCTGTTTTAGGCCCAGTACTCTTCAACATCTTCATCAATGACTTGGACGAGGGGATAGATGGGGAACTCATCAAATTTGCAGATGACACCAAGCTGGCAGGAATAGCCAACACTCCAGAAGATAGGCTCAAATTACAGAAAGATCTTGACAGACTTGAACATTGGGCGCTATCTAACAAAATGAAATTCAACAGTGAAAAAAGTAAGATTCTACATTTAGGCCAAAAAAACAAAATGCACCAGTACCGTATATGTGGTACCTTGCTCAATAGTAGTACCTGTGAGAGGGATCTTGGAGTCCTAGTGGATAACCATTTAGATATGAGCCAGCAGTGTGCAGCAGCTGCTAAAAAAGCCAACACAGTTCTGGGCTGCATAAACAGAGGGATAGAATCAAGATCACGTGAAGTGTTAGTGCCACTTTATAATGCCTTGGTAAGGCCACACTTGGAATATTGCATCCAGTTTTGGTCTCCACGATGTAAAAAAGATGTTGAGACTCTAGAAAGAGTGCAGAGAAGAGCAACAAAGATGATTAGGGGACTGGAGGCTAAAACATATGAAGAACGGTTGCAGGAACTGGGTATGTCTAGTTTAATAAAAAGAAGGACTAGGGGAGACATGATAGCTGTGTTCCAATATCTCAGGGCTTGCCACAAAGAAGAGGGAGTCGGGCTGTTCTCCAAAGCACCTGAGGGTAGAACAAGAAGCAATGGGTGGAAACTGATCAAAGAAAGAAGCAACTTAGAACTAAGGAGAAATTTCCTGACAGTTAGAACAATTAATAAGTGGAACGACTTGCCTGCAGAAGTTGTGAATGCTCCAACACTGGAAATTTTTAAGAAAATGTTGGATAACCATCTGACTGAGATGGTGTAGGGTTCCTGCCTAGGCAGGGGGTTGGACTAGAAGGCCTCCAAGGTCCCTTCCAACTCTGTTGTTATGTTATGTTATGTTATGTTATGTTATGTTATGTTATGTTATGTTATGTTATGTTATGTTATGTTATGTTATGTTATGTTATGTTATGTTATGTTATGTTATGTTATGTTATGTTATGTTATGTTAAATGTTTGTCCAATAGAACTCCAAGATCTCACTCACAAATACTATTATTGAGCCTATACCCATGCATTTGGTTTTTCTTGCCTAAATATAAAACCTTACATTTTTCACTATTAATTTTCCTTTTGTTAGATAGGGCCCAATGTTCAAGTCTGTCAAGATCCTTCTGCATCTTAAGCCTATCTTCTGGAATGTTGGCTATTAATCCTTCCAGCTTTATGTTATCTGCAAATTTGATGAGTTCCCTAACCCTAACCCTAACCCTCATGTAAATAATTGATGAAAATATTGAAGAGTACTGGGCCTAAGACAGAGCCTTGGGGTACCCTACTGCATACTTCCCTCTATGTAGTTGCAGTTCCATGAAGGACTACACATGAATGTGATTGATAAGCCAGTTCTGAATCCATCTGGTGATGATGCTGTCCAGTCCACATTTTTCTATCTTATCAAGAAGTTGATTGTGGTCTACTTTATCAAATGCCTTATTGAAGTTCAAGTAATTTATAATGAGAGCATTTCTCTAGTCCACTAATTTTGTCACTTTGTCAAAGAATACAATAAGATTTGTCTGGCATGATCTGTTTTTGACAATGTATGTTAGCTTTTGGTTATGACTTTGTTTGCCTCTAGGTTTTTATAGATTTGTTACTTGATTATCTTTTCCAGAATCTTCCCAGGTAGTGATGAAAGGCTGATAGGTCTGTAGTTTCCTGGATCCAATTTTTTTCCTTTTTTGAAGATGGGAACTACATCTAGCTCTACAACTAGCTCTTTTCCAGTCCTCTGATAGTTCCCCAGTGCTCCAGGATCTTTGAAAGATATGGTTCAGTGGTTCCGAGATCATATCTGCCAGTTTCTTCAGAACCTTGGAGTGTAATCCATCTGGTCCCATTGATTTGAACTCATCTAAAGTGGACAGGTGTTCTCTTACCATTTTCTTGTCTATTTTAACTTGTATTCCTAATCTGTATGGTACTATTTTTGATAGGTTAGGGTTTTTCCTTTTGTGTAAAGACAGATGCAAAAAATGAGTTAAGCAGTTCTGCTTTCCCCTGTTGCTTGTCACCTTCTTGCCATTTTCTCTCATTAATAGACCAATTGTTTCCTTGACTTTTTCTTGTTTGTTTACAATTTGAAAAAAGTGTTGTTGTTGTTGTTGTTGCAAGCCTTAGTTCATTTTGAGCCTTAACTTTCCTGACTTCATCTTTGAATCTATTTGTTGATAAAAATTTGATTGACTACATTCAAACAAGAATCAAATTATTCAGTTAAATTCTTTGAGAATTAGATTACACACATTCCAAAGGGAAATAGAGCTAGCTTGGTATCCAAATTTTTTTACATTTACTAAATAGAACAGTCATTCCCTTACTTATAAAAGAAAATATAACCTGATAAGTTGCCTACACATAAAATTCTATACTTCTTATTGCAACTAATAGAAATTCTTTCCATGAATGCAGGCTTACCCTGAAAATAAATAAGCCTGGTTATAGATCAAGTACTCAACAATTAAATAGATGTGGCTAGGTTTTATAGAGCTTGGCAAAGCAGTAAACTAGGATTCCTAAAAGTTTTTAAGAAATATTCAAGAACAATAAATAATGATAATATTATCTTGTGCCTTATTCTACCAAGTTCTGTGTTTGAAGAACTATCTAGGCCAAGTCTGATTTAAAGATAAAAATCAATTAGCATGACAACTTCAACAAGCATAAACATTCCTGGCCAATCAGGATTTAATTCTGAGTAGGTATGTACTGGATTGCATTAGGTGCTTATTTGTTTAAGCCTTAGGTGCTTATTTGTTTAAGCCTATGCATCTAATGTTAATATTGTTGTCTAAATATGGGTTTTTCCCCCAGAAGAGCATAAATCTGAAGCTGTTGTGTGATTTATAAAACTACATATTAATTTATTGTTTACACTTTATATATAATCTACATAGAAGATTTGCCTGAGCTTACTAAATTCCTTCCCGTTATTGACTCCTTCATCTGCCAGATTCTTATTTCACATTTCAAATTTATTTATTTATGGTCAATGCCAGATTCTCATTAGCTTTGGTACCAATCTATACAGTTATAATTCTAACATCTAAAGGGCCATGGTCTGCTTTGCCTCAATTCTTAGTTCTTCGTTTCCTCCAGGTTTACCAACATTTGTCAAGGAAATCTTCACAATGCTAACTAAATCTCTCCCGGGTATAAATTGCTTACCTTGCTAGGAGAGGCAAGAGAAGACATCTAGATCTTCCAGTTTGCTTCTTTCAGCAATTTCCTCCTTTCCCATCAAACCAGATTTATTCATTGTTCATTAAGCAGACAGTTTGCTGTTCATTTTATTATATATGTCTGCTACCCAATCTGTCTCTGTTTAATTTCCTAGTTATTTAAGACTGCAATATTCTAAATGCAGCAACTTTTTAAACTACAGCTTCAGACCATTGATTCTTCTTAAATCACCCAAATGACAAGATTTTAATTATTTATTCATGAATTGCCTTCTGTGTTTTTCAAACTCGAACAATCTGGAGATGTTTTACCTAATATTTGTTTATTCCCCACATTGTTTAATACCAGCAATTCCTTATTGTTTAGAAGGAAGTTATATCCTGGCACGGTTTTTGATTCCTTCAATGCAATTTTATTCGAGGAGAGAAGAGAAGAGAAGAGAAGAGAAGAGAAGAGAAGAGAAGAGAAAAGAGAGAGAGGAGGGAAGGGGAGGGGAGAGGAGGGGAGAGGAGTGATTGATTAGCAGACTCAAATAGAAAGCATATTTCATTCTCCATACTCTAAACTTATTTGTCTTATATGATTTCCTGTTTTATATTTATGACAATTAAGTAAAAATGGGAAAATCAGATTATATGTTTACATCATAAGAACATTGTATCCTACTTCCTGTGATTTAAAAAAAGACATATACATATAAAAATGCATGTACATTTTAGGTAGTTCTCCTTAACATACAGTATGCAATTATACTGATTATTTTGTGCAAAGAATTAAATAACAAAATTTGAAGAAATATAATCTCCAACATATGCCTGCCTATGGATGTATTATTGGAAATAAGTCAGTGCATTTAAAAAATACAGACCAAGCTTGATTCCCCAGCAACCTTAGACTGAATAAATTTTAATAGGAAATTTCAAGTTGCCTACCCTAAGTAAAGAAATAATATTCAATAGGTAAAGGTAAAGGTTCCCCTCGCACATAAGTGCTAGTCGTTGCAAACTCTAGGGGGCGGTGCTCATCTCTGTTTCAAAGCCGAAGAGCCAGCGCTGTCCAAAGACGTCTCCGTGGTCATGTGGCCGGCATGACTCAATGCCAAAGGCGCACGGAACGCTGTTACCTTCCCATCAAAGGTGGTCCCTATCTTTTCTACTTGCATTTTTACGTGTTTTCGAAACTGCTAGGTTGGCAGAAGCTGGGACATGTAATGGGAGCTCACCCCGTTACACGGCAGCACTAGGGATTTGAACCACCGATATTGAATATGACTACATTATTCAAGAAAAATAAGCACACTAACTTAACAGTTTGAACTTGGCTGAAATCATATTAAAACCATTTTATACCATCTTAGCTGATAGCATCAAGCCAACTTTGCCTGATCTAGAAAGCTAAGCAGAATCAAGTTTGGTTAGTATTTCAATGGGACAACATCTAGGCAACCCAAGCTTTAGGTGAAATTGGGAAGTTGAAAAAGGAATGACTTATGTTGGAACGCGGTGGCTCAGTGGCTAAGACACTGAGCTTGTCGATCGAAAGATCAGCAGTACAGCAGTTTTAATCCCTAGTGCTAGGTAAAGGGGTGAGCTCCCATTACTTGTCCCAGCTTCTGCCAACCTAGCAGTTCGAAAGCACATAAAAAATGCAAGAGAAAAATAGGGACCACCTTTGGTGGGAAGTGTTCCGCGAACCTTTGGCATTTAGACATGCCAGCCACATGACCATGGAGACTTCTTCGGACAGCGCTGGCTCTTTGGCTTTGAAAAGGAGATGAGCAACGCCCCCTAGAGTCGGGAACGACTAGCACATATAATAATAATAATAATAACAACAACAACAACAACAACAACAACAACAACAACAACAGAGTTGGGAGGGACCTTGGAGGTCTTCTAGTCCAAACACCTGCCCAGGCAGGAAACCCTACACCATTTCAGACAAATGGTTATCCAACATTTTCTTTAAAATTTCCAGTGTTGGAGCATTTACAACTTCTGCAGGCAAGTTGTTCCACTGATTAATTGTTCTAACTGTCAGGAAATTTCTCCTTAGTTCTAAGTTGCTTCTTTCCTTGATCAGTTTCCATCCATTGCTTCTTGTTCTACCCTCAGGTGCTTTGGAGAGTAGTTTGACTGCCTCTTCTTTGTGGCAACCCCTGAGATATTGGAACACTGCTATCATGTCTTTTCATTAAACTAGGCATACTGAATTCCTGCAACCGTTCTTCATATGTTTTAGCCTCCAGTCCCCTAATCATCTTTGTTGCTCTTCTCTGCACTCTTTCTAGAGTATCAACATCTTTTTTACATATGTGTGAGGGGACCTTTACCTTTACCTATGTTGCATGGACATGTCCATGTAATTCAGCAGTTCAACATGGAAGTACATACTTTACCTTACCAGCTGAGTTTTATAGATTGCTTTCAAAATTCCATGCAGAGTACCCTGCCATAGCCTGACTTACGGTAGAATAATTACAAGTTTGATTCACATTCAAACGCTAAAGAAATACATTTTCTGAACCCCACTCCCCAAATATAACCATATAAAGGCCCCTAGTGGTGTCAGTACTGGTACCTAAAGTAATCAGAGAAAAAGACTTTAATATCACAACTTAAAAAAAATATTTCTGTACTGTTGAAGTTATTCATTATGGATACTATTCATGCTTCTAGGCAGATTATTGAACCCCACTCCCAAGTATAACCATATAAGGGGCCCTAGCACAGTGGTGGGTTTCAATTTTTTTTTTTGAAATTTTATTTATTTATTTTCACAGAAAAAAAACAGTATCAAATCAATCGAAACAATTTACAACATGCTGCAAGGGTGTTAACATATCTTCTTGTGCATTCACAAAATAAACATCTCTTTCATACATATATCTTATATTATCTTTTCTAACACATCTTTCCATCTAACCAATGATCAAATAAATCCCATATTTTATAGTATTGCTTATCTTCTTGCTCTCTAATTTCAAACGTTAATTTACTCATCTCTGCACAGTCCATCATTTTTATAATTATTTCATCTTGCAAAGGTAACTTCTCATTTTTCCAACTTTTAGCAAACATAATCCTAGCTGCTGTAATAATATTTTATATCTCTAGTGTATATCTCAGGTATAATTCCCAACAGAAAGACTTCTGGCTTAAAATCAATATGTTTTTTAATCATTTTTTCTAGCCACGTGTGTATTTTAGTCCAATATCTTTTTGCTTCAACGCACGTCCACCACATGTGGTAGTATGATTCAGGCGTCTGATGACACTTCCAACATTTTTCAGATTTGTCCTTGAACATTCTAGCAATTCTTGTCGGGGGTAAATGCCACCTGTAAAACATCTTGTACAAATTCTCTTTAAATGCTGTAGACATTGTCATTTAAAGCCTCTTAATCTATCCCATGACCAAAATTCTTCCCCCAAGCAATCATTGTCTCTTTTACTTGTTCTTTCTCCAATTTCACCTCTAATAAGTATCCATACAATTTCTTAATCAAATTATCATTAGAGCCTGTTAAGATCTCATCAAAACTGGTTATATTATTATAAAAGCCTTCTGTTTTTACATCTTTATTATTTCTGGATTGTATTTGTAAATATGAAAACCAATTCATTATTGTACCATCTGGCTCTAGTTCAGGGGTGAAATCTAAAAATTTCCCCTACCGGTTCTGTGGGCGTGGCTTAATTTGTGGGTGTGGCTTGGTGGTCAGATGACTGGGTGGATGTGGCCAATAACAATAAATAATAAAATTAATAAATAAGGTATACAAAACAATAAGAGGTACCAAAAACCAACTTTCACACTTTACACACACACAGTACAACACAACTGACTCACACACAATGTAAAAGCAGCTGCACTTCATTCAAAATGGCCCCTGCAACAAGCAGGAACCTCACACTTTCACACTTTACACACACACAACACAACTGACACACACACACCACACACAATGCCACATACAGCTTTTTGAGATTTTGTGTGTTTGTGTAGTTAGACTGAAACACTACAGAAACACACCAAATCTCTGAAAGCTGCACAAATATTTTATTTTATTATTTTATTTTATTGTGGACTTCAACTCCCAGAGTTCCTCAGCCAGCAAAGCAGGAAATCAAAGCAAGCTTTTTTTTTCTTCAGTAGCTGAAGAAAGCATGGTGTTGCCACCCCGAAATAGCAGTAATTATAGGTAAGTGAGGAAGGGGAATTCGCTGGGCATGGGTGGGGGCTCTTGTAAGTGGGGGCTATTAAAAAGTGAGTTTAAAAGCCTCAGAGAAGGCTTTTAAAACCAGAGAAGGTTTTTAAAACCTCAGGTTTTTTTTCTTTTCTTTTTTTCCCTTCAACTGAAGAGGGTTTTTTTAAAAAAACTTTTAAAGGGTTTTGATAATTTTTGCCTGTGATCATCAGAGGTTTTTGGTTTTTTTTCAAGGCATGTTTCAGGTGAAGAAAAACTTTTAAAAGTAAAAAAAAACACCTCTGCTGATGGTGTGGCTCAGCAGAGCCAGGGGGCGGGGCCAGGGATTTTTGCTACTGGTCCTCCAAACCAGCAGCTGCCATCGCTACCTAATCAGGGGAGCCGGTGCAAACCGTGAGCATTTCACCCCTGCTCTAGTTCTAATTTAGATTTTAACTCACCCTTTTCATTTACCAATTCATTATATCTAACAATATGTTTCTTTTTAAATTAATGGATATGGGAATGCCTCTATAGGTGATACCTAAGTTGGAATCTTTAAAAAGTGACTTTTCTTTATCTTCTCCCAGTTCGACAACAATGCTTCTCTTACTATATGTCTTCTAAAATATCCCTGTGCTTTAGCTTGTCCATACCATAAAAAAGCATGCCATCCCAACAGCAAGTCATGACCTTCCAAAGTCAGTATTCTATTATTTCTTAGGGTTATCCATTGTTCGATCCACATCAAATTTGCTACTTGATAATACATTTCCCAATTAGGTAACCCAAAGCCGCCTCTAACTCTCTTATCTTGTAGTAGTTTTATTTTTATCCTTGCCTTTTTCTTTTGCCAAATATATTTCAACATCATTTTGTTCAGCTCCGCAAAGTATTCTCTCCTCAATTTAATTGGTATAGTCTGGAACAGATACAAAATTCTAGGTAATATATTCATCTTAATTGTTGATATTCTTCCCAGTAAAGACAATTGTAAGTGTTCCCATTTAGCCAAATCTGCCACAATCTGCTGTTTGAGTTTACCATAATTATTCTCTTTCAGTATACTACATCTTGCAGTGAGATATATGCCCAGATATTTAACTTTATTTGCAACCTGCATCCCAGAACGTTCTCACTTTTTTATTTCATCAACATATTTTTTGTCAAAATTTTCATCTTATCCCTATTAATTGTTAACTTTGCCACTTCCCCATATTCATTGATTTTTTTTATCAAGCTAGTTATAGATTCTAATGAGTCCTCAATAATAAAAACCAAATCATCAGCAAACGCTTGAAGTTTGTATTCTTCCTTCTGAATTTTCAAACCTTTTATTTCCCTTTCCTCTCTAATATTTCTATTTAGTACTTCCAGGGTCAATACAAACAGCAGCGGAGACAGTGGGCAACCTTATCTTGTACCTTTTTCAATTCGAATCGGATCAGTCAATTCACCATTTATCATTATCTTAGCTGATTGTTTATGATATATGGTTTCTATTGCTTTAATAAACCTTTCACCAAATTTGCTTCAGTTGTAAGAAGATGAAATGCCAATTAACGTTATCAAAGGCTTTTTATGCATCCAGGAAAATCAACGCCATCTGTTTTTCGGGATGGGCCTCATAATATTCTAAAGTATCCAAGACTATTCTCATATTTATTTTTAATTTGTCTTTTAGGCAGAAAGCCATTTTGATCAGAATATATAAATTCATTCAAATATCGTTTAAGTCGTTCTGCAAGTATTAAAGCAAAGATTTTATAGTCTGAGTTTAAAAGGGATATGGGTCTATAGTTTTTAATTTATTTTAAGTCAGAGTCCTCTTTTGGAATGAGAGTAATATAGGCCTCTGTCCAGGTCTCTGGAATTTTCCCTTTTTGCATCACTTCATTCATAACCTCTAAGAGTAGAAGACCCAACTGTTCTTGAAAAGTGACGTAATATTCAACTGGCAGTCCATCTGGGCCTGGAGCTTTCCCTTTTTTTTCGTTTCTTGAGTGCTTGCATTAATTCCATCAGTTATATTTCCCTCCAACATCCTTTCCATATCTTTAGGAATCTGAGGTAAATTTGCTTTGTACAAATATTGTTCCACATTTTCCTTATCAATTTCCTCTTTTCCATATAGTTGTATATAAAAATTCTGAACAATTCTTTTCTTCTTTTCATTCATAAATTGGATCTGGCCTGTATTGTCCTCTAATTGTACAATTGTACAATTTTCTTTCTCTTTTCTAAGTTTGTAGGCTGACCATCTGCCTGGTTTATTAGAATTTTCAAAATAATTCTGTTTTGCCCCTTTGATTTTTTGTGCTAAGTCTTCCTTTTCAATCAAGGCCATTTTATGTTTAATTAAGTCCATTCTCAATTTAATATCTTTCCTCTCTGGAAATCTTTGTAGTTTTTGCTCCCATTTCTTATGATCATTTTCTAACATTTTAGTTTCAAAATTTTTTACTACCAGTTCTGTGGGTGTGGCTTGGTGGGCATGGCATGACTTGATGGGCGTGACAGGGGAAGGATACTGTAAAGTCTTCATTTCCTCCCCAATCCAGGGGAAGGTTACTGCAAAATCCCCATTTCCTCCTGATCAACTGGGACTTGGGAGGCAGAGAATAGATGGGGGTGGGGCCAGTCAGAATTTTTATTATCAGTTCTCTGAACTACTCAAAATTTCCAGAACTGGTCAGAACCTGCTGAAACCCACCTCTGCCCTAGTGGTGTCAGTACTAGCATTTAAAATAATCAGAGAAAAAGACTTTAATTTCAGAAAGCAAAAATATTATTTCTGTATTGTTGAAGTTATTCATTATGGATAGCATTTATGCTTCTAGGGAGATTTTTTTTAAAAAAGAAGAAAGTTCATAATCTCCTGCTGATCTTTGGACAGAAATAAAGCCCATCTGCTCTACCTTCTTGGCTTCTTTGTTGACAATTTAGCTTGACACACTCCCAAATGATGCTTTTAGCAGAAAGTACTTTACTAAAATCATTATTCTTTCCTAGGAAATGAAATTACATTTCAGTTAATAAGCAAAGTAATTAAACAAGATAAATTTGAAGAATTTATTTTGTTAATATTGTCTCTTGGAAGTAAAACAAGATACGGTTTATGGAATTTGGAACTAGAGAAGTTTGTAATTCAAGATAAAGTACAAAAAAAGCATAGAATTTTATTAAGTGGCTGCCACAAATAAATCTTCTCATCAAATTTGTTACTGATGGTCAGTGGTCCATAGAAATAAAAATAAGTAAGAAACCATGTGATGTCTGTGTCAGGGTTCCAAGTAATAGTTCCATTGCAAGCAAGAACTCCGAGGCAGGTAGATTGCTCAAAGAATAGCTTTATTGGAAATATAAAATTGGTACATATCTGGTGAAAACCAACTCTGGGAGACCCCTTGGTTTTCACCTAATTAAAAGTAAAAGTTCTCCCCCTCACCCCAAATAATCAGTCACATGGCCCAATCAAGGCAACATCTGCAGGTCTGGTGACATCACTTCTCTTTCTTCCGGGCAGGTTCCCAGGGGAAAGTATTTTATTTCAACTACACAACTCCAGCTACCTCTAATCCCCCCTCCCTATCCCTCGCTCCAGTGTGGCAACACTGAAGCTCCAAGATGGCTTCGGCCAGGTCAGCTTCAGGGTTGACAGTTTCCTCATGGGCTATGCTTTTTCAATCTCAGTTAAAAAGAGATGAAGGTCAAATGTGTCAGTGACTCACTAGTAGTTTTAATATCACTAACAACCAGATTATGGATTGGAATGAGGTTCATTTAGGTCACTTTTAATGTAAATATACCTAATTACACATTTTGGAACCAGTATGCAAGCAAATATGCAGTAATTGTTTGAAATAAATAACTTTCTGTGAATTTTCCATTCCAACCAAACCATGCAAATCTAAAGGCATATTTTTTATTTATTTATTTATTTACATTTATATCCCGCCCTTCTCCAAAGACTCAGGGCAGCTTACAGTGTGTAAGGCAATAGTCTCATTCTATTTGTATATTTACAAAGTCAACTTATTGCCCCCCCAACAATCTGGGTCCTCATTTTACCAACCTTATAAAGGATGGAAGGCTGAATCAACCTTGGGCCTGGTGGGATTCGAGCCTGCAGTAATTGCAGGCTGCTGTGTTTTAATAACAGGCTATCTTACAGCCTGAGCCACCACGGGGGTATATTGGGGAAAATAGACCCAATAATATATACATTCACACGTGTGTGTGTGTGTGTGTGTGTGTGTGTGTGTGTGTGAAAATATTTTTAATGTATTAGGGAAAGTTTTTCACAAAATGCATACAATCAGCAATGTTGCTTGAAAATCTCTATGTTAGAAGAAATATGCATGATAATGTATACGAATTTCCACAGAAATGATAAGGAATTAACTAATCAATTCAGGAAAAGGATAAAATTAATCTTAGGAAAAAATTTGAACTGAAAGTCAGTTTTAATTTACCGTCTTCTTGAAACTGATGCATGCAATTTGCCTTGAATCTATTTATTTTCTTCAATTTTCCTATTTTATGTTATTACAGAAAATCTAATAAAGTTATAGAGTTATAGTCCATAAAGTTATAGACATCTAATAAAGTTCTCCAAGTGGCTCAGAACATTTTCAGAATACAGCTATGAAGCATATGAGATTAGCCTAAATAAATGAATGCGTATATAAAACTCCATATTGTATGTAAATCCCCTTTTTTTTACACCTAAAATGAAACCCCATCCAATCAGAGCACAGCCAAGCTCCCACCCAATCAGTTCAAACCCCCTCTAGCAGTTAAAAAGGAAGAAACAGCTGTGATCACACATTGCTCCCAGAAGCACGAAGCTGAAGCCTGAAGATGACGAATGAGACTTCGTCGAAACGTCGCCAAGACACTTCCAATTTTATGTGGGAGAAAACCTGAATAACCAAAGACCTACATATATATATATATATATATATATATATATATATATAATATAATATATATTATAATATAATAATAATCGTGCTTTTTATAATTTTGTGAACAACAAACTTAAAGACTCTAGATCCATCCCACCACTAAAAGAATCTAACGGCAAAGAATATAATGATGAAACAGTTAAAGGAAACCTCTTTAACACATTCTTTGGCTCAGTCTTTGTCAACAATAATGGCTTGTACGCGACATTCCCCAATCATACCAACAATGAGTATAACGATCTAACACATATAGACTTCACAGAAGATAATGTTGAAAAAGCTCTTCACAAACTGAAACCATCCCTATCTATTGGACCTGATGGACTATGTGCATACTTCTTAAAAAAACTTTCCACTAATATAGCAGAACCCCTAAGCATAATCTTTGAAAAAGCTTTCACGATCAACTCCCTTCCCAAACTTTGGTCACTAGCCACGGTCATCCCTGTCTTCAAAAAAGGAGACCCTAGCCTAGTTGAAAAATACAGACCAATCTCCCTATGCTGCGTCACCTGCAAAGTAATGGAATCTATCATCAACCAATCCATTACCCTCCACCTAGAAACAAACAACCTATTCTCTAATAAACAATTTGGTTTCAGAAAAAAATTATCATGTAACTTACAACTTCTTCACTGCAAAAACGTATGGACTACAAATCTTGATCAGGGCAAAGCAATAGATGCGATCTACATAGACTTCTGTAAAGCTTTTGACTCAGTAGTACATGATAAACGTCTTCTAAAACTAAAATCTTACGGCATTTCAGGACCCCTCCACAATTGGATAACAGCTTTCCTGTCAAACAGGCAACAAGTGGTCAAAATTGGCAATGCTCTATCAAATCCAGTTCCTGTCAAAAGTGGCATTCCACAAGGCAGCATTCTTGGACCAACACACTTCATATTATACGTTAATGATCTCTGTGACCATATTACAAGTGATTGTGTTCTTTTTGCTGATGACGTCAAACTATTTAACACCACCAACAATACAACTACTCTTCAAAAAGTCTTGACTTTGTATCTGAATGGTCTAAAACGTGGCAACTCCAAATCTCAACCAGCAAATGCTCAGTCTTACATATTGGAAAAAAGAACCTAAACATTAAGTACAAGCTTGATGGACATTACCTTACAGATGACCTCCACCCTGTTAAAGACCTTGGAGTTTTCATATCAAATGATCTAAGTGCCAAAGCCCACTGCAACTACATCGCAAAAAAGGCCTTAAGAGTTGTAAACCTAATCTTGTTCTTCTTCTCCCAAAACACTACACTACTAACCAAAGCATATAAAACATTTGCTAGACCAATTCTTGAATACAGCTCGACTGTCTGGAACCCATACCACATCTCTGACATCAATACAATTGAACGTGTCCAGAAATATTTTACAAGAAGAGTTCTCCATTCGTCTGAATATAACAAAATACCTTATGCCACCAGACTTGAAATCCTGGGCTTAGAAAATTTAGAACTATGTCCTTCCTGTTGAAGACTACTTCAACTTCAATCACAACAATACACGAGCACACAATAGATTTAAGCTTAATGTTAACTGCTCCAACCTTGATTGCAGAAAATATGACTTCAGTAACAGAGTTGTTAATACTTGGAATACACTACCTGACTCTTTGGTCTCTTCCCAAAATCCCCAAAGCTTCAACCAAAAACTGTCTACTATTGACCTCACCCCATTTCTAAGAGGTCTGTAAGGGGCGTGCATAAGAGCACAAGTGTGCCTACCGTTCCTGTCTTATTGTTTCCTTTCGTTATATCCAATTAATATAGTTATTACGTACTCATACTTATATATATGCTTACATATTGTATTTTGTATAATATATTGTATATTGAATATTGTATAGTAATTTCATGCTTATGTTTATATATACTGTGTGACAAAATAAATAAATAAATAAAATAAATAAATAAAATTCATTGAGATACAGTCCTTTCTATTTTTTTTTTATTTTTTTTTAAAACAACTATCCATGTTAATCCTTAACAGCCATCTCCAAATTCTTGATTTCCACCCTAAGATACTTTGCTTCAGTGTGTTTAAAAGAAGCTCCTCAAAATTCTTAAACACAATAGTATGTATGCACAAGGCTGTCTTCTTAATTGTCAGTGTTCTGCTTAGATGCAGTTTAGATCCTCAAGGGGGTGTCAGATGCTCTTAGGCAGACCTGATGCAAATACCAGCCCTGGAAACAGCTGTCTGCTATTTTTACAAAGTCGGAGGCTGATGGCTTAGAAGCATTGTATAAGCATGCTGGTACTCAGGCTCAGAGTCACTGAAAAGATTCAAGCATTGGCCCAGTTGGCTTCTGCACATAGAAAGTGCAGAATTCTATCAATTTCTCCAAGGTTTTTTTTTAAAAAAAGGTGCTACTTGCTATGGCACAGAATAGAATAGAATAGAATAGAACAGAACAGAACAGAACAGAACAGAATAGAATTTTTTTTTTATTGGCCAAGTGTGATTGGACACACAAGGAAATTGTCTTAGTGCATATGCTCTCAGTGTACATAAAAGAAAAGATACGTTCATCAACAATTCTAAGGTACAACACTTAATGATAGTCATAGGGCAGGGGTCTCCAACCTTGGTCCCTTTAAGATTTGTGGACTTCAGCTCCCAGAGTTCTTCAGCCAGCTTTGCTGGCTGAGGGGCTCTGGGAGTTGAAGTCCACAAGCCTTAAAGGGACCAAGGTTGGAAACCCCTGTCATAGGGTACAAATAAGCAATCAGGAAACAATATCAGTATATATATTGGTGATTGGATGTAAAATTGGATGTAAGTGAATTGGAGGTAAAAGAAAATTTTCTCAAGCCACAACAGTAAACTGAATTAGGAATCATAAAAACTGTCAACCAAGAAGAAACTGGAAGCAATGAGGGACCAAGAGATGACAAGGACTTAGAGAACATATTGCTCAATGTGTAATGAAAATGGAAAGACATTTTATTTAGTGGATTTCAAATGCCTGGATGTTTGGTAAAGCTTTTCCAAAAGTGGACTTAATCAGGGGGAGCCAGCTGCAGTATGAGAACTTCACAGAGTCTTATTATTTGCAGAGACCAGCAAGCCCTATTATCGAGCTGGCCCTATTTTCCCCTCTTGTAGATATTATCTTTATGGCCTGCTTGTAGATTCACTTAACAAGTAGTTCCCTCCATTCACTTTCTTGAAGCCTGGCTCATCTGATCTAATTTAGGCATCTAAGGCAAATAGTTTGAACAGAACTGCGGTATTCTAGAATTCATGCATTATATTTAAATGGACAACCTGGAGAGTGTAAAAGGACATCCTGGAAATCACAATACGACAAAGAGGTAGAGGCAGTTTTCTTATACAGCTGATAATTAATAAAGATATGATGAAGTTCTATATAGATGTACTGCTCTATTAGCATCACCCAATGCCACATATTTTTTCGCAGCTGGAAATGGCTCCACTTTGTAATTTTCTTTTCATTGTTATTCACCACACATATATCATTATCACAAAGTGAAAAGTTGTTCTATAATCTTTCATTCCTTCCTTTCTCCACCCCCACCCCTTATGCATGCTGAGGGAATGTATAAAAATCACTAAATTTGATATACCTGCAAGATTTTATACCTGTTAAACTCTTGACTTCATGTAAAAAAAATTTCAAAGTCTCCTGGATTATAACACATTTCACTATTTTTGCCCAGTTGGTTATTAGAATTTGGAACAAATTAATCTTTGTTTCTATGTAAGGTTGCCATTCCCTACCCCTCAAAATAGATCTTCTGTATCATTCTCCATGAGAGACTAAATTTCAGCACTGCCACACTAACCCCAATTAAAATGAAGGTCATTAAGCCTTTCAAATTACATAATTATTTTTGAGTGAGTTCTTTATAATGGCAACATAGTTCCACTACGAAACAAATTTAAATATTAACAGTTCAATTAGTTATAGGTACACAGTTTTAGTGTGCCTCTTGCCATAAATGTAAGACAATTACTATCATTTCATTTTATGTTAATTCATTTCGTTTAAATTCTACTATCGGTAATTCAGGGAGCAGTTCCTCCTCCAAGTTTTCCTTATAACATTCGGCCCAAAGTCATCCTGTGAACTGAACCGCCTCTTTATTTGTCCAGTACAGTAACCATTTCATCATATTGGTTCTTTATCTAGTAATAAACTAGATAAATGGAACACTGATACCATACAGCTTCATGGAATAGAAAGAAATCACAGGAAGCATTCCTGAAATTCTCCAGTTTGCAAGTCAGTGCCAAATTATGGTCCCAAAAAATGCAAAGGAAGTACTTGTTAAAAGTCTGGCTGGGTTGTAAGAAGCCTAAATTATTTTTGAAAAAGTTTTTGAACAGTTAAAATAGATTTCAAGTGGTGCCCCACCTACTCCTCACATATTCTTGTATGTATCATTTTTTTCCCCTATTCCTGAATCTGATCCAGTGAAATTCATCTCAAACTTTAATCTTAGTCTGAATAGTGGTGGACTAAATTATGTCTCTGATAACTATCTTATTAAAGTAGCTGCATTTTATCTCAGCTTTGAACAGAAGGCTGAAAAATAGGAGCTCCTGTAATGATGCTGCATTTACGAAGAAACTGTGGACCATCTACTCTGCTGCTGCAAGAAGATCACACATACTGACTACAAATTCATTTATTGCTATTCAGATTCAGATTCAGAATAGAGCTGGAAAGGACCTTGGAGGTCTTCTAGTCCAGCCCCCTGCTCAAACAGGAGACCCTATACCATTTCAGACAAGTGACTGTCCAATTTCTTCTTAAAAACCTCCAGTGATGAAGCACCCACAACTTCTGAAGGCAATGTCCGCCAGCAGCCTGTGGAGCTGACAACGGAGTTGGATAGCGATGAAGCTGAGGAAGAGTGTGGGCCAGTCCTGGAGGCTGGGGAAGGCCCGGATGAGGACTCTGCGTCAGAGGCTGAGGTGGGGCCAGGGCCATCGAGGAGTGAGGTGCAGACTCCAGAGCCTCCAGAGGCTGACAGTGAGGCAGAAGAACAGGAGGAGCCTGAGAAGAGCTGCCAGAAGGCAAGAGCAGATCAAGCAAAGAGGACAACTTGGGAGTAGGGTCAAGAGATAATCGGCCCCTCCCCTTAAAAGACTAGCAACAGTGTTTGAGCTTTGCCGGAAAACAATGTTGATAGCTTCGTCTTCTTGCATTTATTTTGTATTGGTATCTTCTGAACTTTTGCCTTTGGCAGTTTGCCTAATTGGACCAAGGTTTGCGATAGGACTGAGGAATTTGTGCTGGGAGGAATTTGCTTTAGTTTAGTTGAACTACGCTGAGAATGAAGTAATTCTCAGCTGTTCAAATAAAGGTTGTTTGTTTTTACACTGACTGAATTTCCTATTACCTACTTAAGCCTGGGTCACAACAGGCAAGCTGTTCCACTGGTTAATTGTCCTCACCGTTAGGAAGTTTCCCCTTAATTCCAGGTTGCTTCTCTCCTTGATCCATTGTTTCTTGTCCTGCCCTCTGATACTTTGGAAAATAAATTGACTCCCTCCTCTTTGTGGCAGCCTCTGAAATACTGGACTACTGCTATCATTTTTGCCCTAGTCTTTCTTTTCTCTAGCCTAGCCAAACCCAAATCCTGCAACCATTCTTCATATGTTTTATTATGTTAAAAGAGAACAGCTGAAATCAAATTAGTCCATAGAGTAGTTTGAATATGCAATGGTGGAACCAAAAACAGAGGAGTTTTATCTCGAAGGTGCTTTTTAGAAGGCTGGACTGTTCTTTCCCTGAGGAAGGAAAAGAAGATGTTTTGCTTCTCATCCAAGAAGCTTCATCAGTTCTGGCAGGTGGGGTGATGGAAGGATTAGTTCTGATAGGCTGGGGGAGGAGAAGGGATTGGAAGGATCATATTTTTTTTGCAGTCATCTGGTTGCTACCTTTGAGACATCTGTGACCTGGATGACTGAGAATTTCGACAGACACAGGAGTTTTATATTTCCTCTTCCCTATATGCTAATTTATGATGGACAAAGTAGAAATTTATATTCTTTTCAACACCATATGTCTTGCTTTTGACTTCAAGGCACAGGTAAGAAAGTTGAAACATTAAAAAAATGACAGAGGCTATACTAAAACAGTGAATTCACATATCTTTTTTAATGTCAACAATTCCATTAATATATTTTTAAAAAAACATGGAGCAAAATTACAAAAAAAAATACCTAGAACTTCTTCTTCCTTATTCCCCATGTCCTACTCTTTCAATATCATTTGGACACTTCCCATGAAAGGTATAAAATACCAATAATATCATAATTGTTCAATCTAGCAGTTCAATCTAGCAGTAGCACCCTTGTGGGATCTTAGAACAGTTCAGCTGTAAAGGAAATGTACTCATTTTGACTGTTGGCATGGAAATCCATTCCCAGGCTGCCAATGAGATTAAGAAAAATGTCAGTGAAGCGCACCAAGGGAATAAGACAGATCTTGGGAACAGGTTCAGTTCTTCAAAACAATGCAAGAAATTCCAGGCATTAATTTCACAATATTTTGTATGATAATGAGTTTGCTCCAGTCCCTTGTCAAAAAAAAATAAAAAAAATACAGGGAGCTATCTGAAACATTGCTCAAGGGCACTGATATGCTCCATTGATGTACAAATGATTCACAGCTAATTCATATGCACAGGCGCACATATTCACATACTATGATATGTATGAGCAGTTTTCTATATTCTACTGATGAGAACAACAAAAGATTTTGAGATTGTCACAGCAGAGTGACCATCAGATCAAAAGGTGTTTTGATCTAAGCAGGCATTCCAGAAAACAAAGGCCTAAGAAGAAGCTTGTCTTGTTTACAAAGTGGGTACAATTTTTTGGTAAGTTCCAATGGACTTTTTGGTGATCACATATCATAATAGATTTTCTCAAAATTAAATAATTATAAAAATGTTGAATAAGACAGATCTTGCGAGCAAGTTCAGTTCCTCAAAACAATGCAAGAGATTTACAAGTCCATTGTATCTCGTTGGAAGAAATGTCTATCTGGCTTCAGTTCCAAGTGGGGAAAAAGACACTGGAAACATGGAGACTGCTTGGAAAGATGGTTTAATGGAGGACAGGATCACATGGTTTGAGTTCCTGAACAGAAGAGTGGATGAGATACTGTGTGTGCCTTGGTTTTATGCTTACTCTGAGCTTTGAACTTCCTGGGGTACAGGAAGAGTATCCTGATTGGTTGTCAGATCCCCAGGGGATGGGGGTCTTAGCTAGCCTTGCTGGCTGATGTAATCTTCCCAGGTGCCATGTGGTGAGTTTCTGTTGCTAGATGGGTCCTATTGTGTTGCAGATGATGGTCCATTGACAAAGGTGGGGAGAATGGATTCTGCCTCTGGTCCATTGACAAAGGTGGGGGGAGGCAGGAAGCTGCAGGGAGCTGCTTTGTCCTTAAAACATGTTTCTCAATTTCTCATCCAGGGAAATATAATATTCTGCACTTTTTAATATTTTCTAAAATATTTCATTCTTCTAGGAGACGGGTGGGTGCTAACTTCTTACAATCTTAAGTAGTTCCAAGCATTCATTTCATATCCATTTCAAAAGAATGTGAACATTTGGAATCTGGTGTAATCTTTCAATCAAGCAAATACATAGTGAGAGGTTTGTGACACTACTGAGCCCAGATATCTGCTTGTTTGTACTTCCCAAGAAAAAGAATTGGATCCAGAAAAACAGTATAAACTCCTTCTGCTTAACAAATCATTATTTGTTTTCTGTTAGGTCAGTAAAAATATTCAGTTTGGATTTGGAGTTTGTAAAAATACATTTCAGTAATTCTGTTTTCCTGGAACTACTGAATTAAATCTCATTCAAAGCTTATGTTTGAATTTTATAGGTACATTTAAGGGCATGCTTGCTGGAAAAAAAAAGAAGACAATTTTGATTCCCATGTCACTGGGCTAAATTTGGAAAATTGGAGCTGAAAGAAGAAAGATGACATGGGATAGGAGCAAAGAAATTAGAGATGCCATCCAACTTGAGCACAAGGATAAATATATTAACCAGGACTGTTTAATTACAGTTATAATTTGTTATAACCGTATCCTTCCAAACTGTATTGCAAGAAGATAGTTAATTATAATAACTATAATTATAGGTAGGCATGCTATTATGTATATACAGTATGAGGGTTCACTGCCCATAACTCCTTTGTTCACGAATTTGCTGTTGTCCATCCTTCAAACAGTTTAGTTAATAAGATGGCTTCATTGTATATCATGTTACGCTCATTTGCTTTTCAGATTTATGACTGAAATTCTTTGTTGTTATAATAAAGATACCTATGCTTAACTGTGAATATGATATAGTCATTTCTGTAACTGGAAATTATAGCTTTTTGCTGCATCTATAATTATAAGCCTGCCATAAATCTATTAAAACATTATTCCACTAAACCAACTTCAAGAATGCAGTATTATTGTATTAAATTAGAAAGTGCTGCTGAAGAAACAGGAGTTGCTTACCCATCATTCAAAAAATATTAACTTATCTCTTTGGACTCTGTGGTACATGACAAACTTCTCCTAAAACTAAAATCCTACGGCATCTCCGGACCCCTCCACAATTGTATAACAGTGTTCCTGTCAAACAGACAACAAATGGTCAAAATAGGCAGTGCCCTATCAAATCCTGTTCCTATCAAAAGCGGCATTCCCCCAGGCAGTGTTCTTGGACCAACACTCTTCATATTATACATTAATGATCTCTGTGACCATATTATAAATAATTGTGTTCTCTTCACTGATGATGTTAAACTATTTAACACTACCAACAATACAGCTACCCTTCAAAAAGACCTTGACTTTGTGTTGGAATGGTCAAAAACTTGGCAACTCCAAATCTCAACCAGCAAATGCTCTGTCTTACACATTGGAAAAAAGAATCCAAACACTAAATACAAGCTTGATGGACATTACCTTGTAGATGACCCCCACCCCGTTAAAGACCTTGGAGTTTTCATATCAAATGATCTAAGTGCCAAAGCCCACTGCAACTACATCGCAAAAAAGGCTTTAAGAGTTGTAAACTTAATCTTGCGTAGCTTCTTCTCCTGAAACAGTACACTACTAACCAGAGCATATAAAACATTTGCTAGACCAATTCTTGAATACAGCTCACCTGTCTGGAACCCATACCTCATTTTGGACATTAATACAATTGAGCGTGTCCAGAAATATTTTACAAGAAGAGTTCTCCACTCCTCTGATTACAGCAAAATACCTTATGCCACCAGACTTGAAATCCTGGGTTTAGAAAATTTAGAACTCCACCGCCTTCGACATGACCTGAGTTTAACTCATAGAATCATCTGTTACAATGTCCTTCCTGTTGAAGACTACTTCAACTTCAATCACAACAATACACGAGCACACAATAGATTTAAGCTGAATGTTAACCGCTCCAACCTTGATTGCAGAAAATATGACTTCAGTAACAGAGTTGTTAATGCCTGGAATGCACTACCAGATTCTGTGGTCTCTTCCCAAAATCCCCAAAGCTTTAACCAAAACCTATCTACTATTGACTTCACCCCATTCCTAAGAGGTCTGTAAGGGACGTGCATAAGAGCACCAATGTGCCTACCATTCCTATCCTGATGTTCCCTTGATTGTATCCAATTTCGTATAGTTATTACATACTTATGCTTATATATATGCTTATATATCGTATAGTTATTTCATGCTTATGCTTATATATACTGTTGTGACAAATAAATAAAATAAAAATAAATAAAGCAGATGAGATCTGCATGCAAAAATGAGCAACCATTAACCTGAGCAAGTACAGAGATGAGGAGAGAGCGCAGGGGCAAAAATAAGGCTGTAGGGCTTTGAGCAAAAGTAGCAGTGAAAAGAAATAACATTCCCTGAGGTGAGCCTTTATTTCTGTTGTTATCATTATTAGTAGTATTAATTAAATTCACCCCCAATGATTCTGGGTGGTTGATACAATGATGAATACTGTTTATTCCTTCTCTTCCAGTAGCCCATGTACATTTTAGCATGGTTTCAAATTGATAGCATATTCCCCAATTAAACATTGTATGCAGATTATAACAACAAACCATGACAGATTTACTGTAGGCATTTGAAGGAAGTGATTTTATTCTCACCATGGAACTATAATAAATAACAGTGAAATACATACATATCATATGGTAGTCTTTTGTTATTGATTTAATAGCTTACTTAGAACTTTTTCAGACTCCTCATTTTTGTCTTTCATTTCCTTTCTGAACAAACTGGCAAAATTCACAACAGTTTTATCAGAAATGCAAGAGTAAAGTCCATTTTTTGTGATATATCAACAAGCTACTAATATTGTTACTAGGATTCTGCTGTATCCTCATAAGACAAAGAGCCTTAAGCAGTTCAGAATGTGGCATCCAGAAAAGCAAAATAATTCAATAATGGCAAAATAAAGTCTCATAAAACATATTTAGTCACATGCAATCCCCCTCCAATTGTATTTATTAATTTATAAACCATTGACTTTCATAAAGATTTGTGGAGGTATGTAAAGAACAGCAGCAATAAAAAAAACAAGAATCCATCAAACCTAAACCAACTAACCCAAAGTGACACTTGTACTATCAACCGCATACACACTGAAGAACAATAGAATTTTCAACTTGAAGGAGTTTAGGGTCATTTCTTATCTCAGCGGCCAAGTTGTTCCAAGGAATAGGAACCTCCAGTAAGAAGGAATCCACTGAGAAGGCTGCCTACTTACTTCTCCTACTTGCCCCTTTTCTACCATGATGAGTTATGATGGTGAAAATGCAGTACTGCAGGCTACTTTGGCTGACTGCCGGCTGCCAACAGTTTGGCAGTTCTCACCTGTTCAAAGTTGACTCAGCCTTCCATCCTTCCAAGGTCGGTGAAATGAGGACCCAGATTGTTGGGGGCAATACTCTGACTCTGTAAACTACTTAGAGAAGGCTGTAAAGCACTGTGAAGTGGTATATAACTCTAAGTGCTATTGCTAAGTGCTATGATCAGGAAGAGATCAATAATGCTCTCTTTCCATTCTTGGCCAAGTTTGAGTGAGCATTATAAAATCCAAAGTTCTTCAAGGCTGGGAAGTTCTGGTGGATGCCGTGTGCAATCACAATGATTCCCTTCTCTAATACTGTTAGGATACATTTTGTTGGCACTGATAGAAGAGAATGAGAGGAACTCTCTGCTGGAGCACTGGTTCAAACCGATGAGGATTAGAGTCAATTGAGGGGCATCAGATGTTCTCTTGATCTTAGCCAAGGAAATTCTGTTGCCTCCATGTTCCAAATTGCTTCAATGAAATCAATCTACAATGATTCACACTGCCTAAAGAGAAAAAGAGAGAAAGATTTTAATAACATATAAATTGCCTTGAGATATCCTCAACATTCAGTAACAACCAAGATTCAGATTATTTGATATAATTTCTAAAAATGTTTCATATTATTATGATCAGTAGTTCTGTCAACATTTGTAAATAATCTGATTCAGATTATATGAAACTACCCAGTTCATAATGTATGCATCCAAGCATTACAAATCAAATTTAATTTCCATACAAGTTCTTTCCAAGTACTCTTTCTCTTGCTCAGATTATAAAATGAAATTCAGTCCATGTGTGATTTACAGTCATGTTTCCAAGTACTTTTCTACTATAGTAGTTGGCACTAATTGTATGAATCTCAGAAGAACTAAAATAAGGCACATTAGCAAGTGTATATCAACATGACTTGGAAGAGAACTTTCATCAGGGAACAAACACTGAACTAATTCCAAAGGGTGCAGGAGAGTTTTCCAATCATCTGTTGTTAGGAGGCATTTATAAAAAACGAAATAGAATACATATCTTAGAGTCCATTGAATAATATCAGTATGAATAGACATAGTGGGACCAGAATAGCAGATGTTATAACAGGTAAACTGCTACTTTCATTGAATTATTAAAGAAAAGTGAGTAGAAATTACAAAAGAAAAGTGAAAATTTTAGTTTAAGTTCTAATATGCTGAGCTACAAGGGTCAGTGATGAGGGCTATGGAGAATTGTAGTGCACCTGGAGGGCTTACTTCCCACTCCATCAGATTCCACACATTGCTTCTACCAATTGGGTTTGTCTTTTTGGCTCTTGTGTTCTTTGCCTGGTAAGCCTAGCCAATCAATTTTTGATTGCCCTTTTGTATATCTTGTTTTTGATGTTGTAGTTGTTGCGTTCATTGTAGACAGTATCTACAGCAGCAGTGATTCAAACTTTCAGGTACAGTAATCTTGTAAAATGTCTACCTCTTTCTTTCCCTATTCCATCAAGAGGCCTGACAACGTAGACTTATTTAATTTATTTCCTGATTTCAGCAATGAGCTTCAGACCAACCCCTTCAGATCTATGATCAGATCACATGATTCATGATAAACATCTGCTGAAAAGCATGTGATCATCAATTCTATATTATCACTAGCCTGTATTCCTGGAAATAAAGATATGTTGGAGAAATATTTCTATTGAAAAAACAGACTTTCTGATACTGGAAAATTAAGTCCTATGTAGGTAGGCCTAATTACATTTTTTGCAGTTATTTGCTGTGATTTTTGTTGGGAAGAAAATTGAACAGTTAATATATTCCAATTTTCTCCATTTGTCCTTTTTTTTCAATTGTGCAGGTCTAAAAATAAACCCAAGACACAATCCCAGACATTAAAATAGGAAACCTTTGCCAGGATTATGTGAAGAAAAATGCTGCTAAAAGTTTGCAAGTACAAATAGCATTGTTTTTTCATTCAAAAGAAATTAGCCCCATTCTCCCACTATAAAAGGAAAAATAAGAAAAGAATGATGAGAGTGTATATAGCTCAAATTATCAATTAACTAAATATAGAGCTATTTAGAAATTGCTTTCTATTTTGCATTGGCAAGTCTCTGGGATGGAATTTTACCTATTTAGCTAGAATAGAATAGAATAGAATAGAATAGAATAGAATAGAATAGAATTTTTTATTGGCCAAGTGTGATTGGACACACAAGGAATTTGTCTTGGTGCATATACTCTCAGTGTACATAAAAGAAAATATACGTTCATCAAGGTACAACATTTACAACACAATTGATGGTCAATATATCAATATAAATCATAAGGATAGCCAGCAACAAAGTCACAGTCATACAGTCATAAGTGGAAAGAGATTGGTGATGGGAACGATGAGAAGATTGATAGTAGTGCAGATTTAGTAAATAGTTTGACAGTGTTGAGGGAATTATTTGTTTAGCAGAGTGATGGCCTTTGGGAAAAAACTGTTCTTGTGTCTAGTTGTTCTGATGTGCAGTGCTCTATAGCGTCGTTTTGAGGGTAGGAGTTGAAACAATTTATATTCACTAAATATGGTGAAGAAAGTTAGACTGAATATGTTGAAGAAAACAGCTTCATCAAATTATTTGGAAGCATCAATTTATGATAAACTATCACTTTTTGTCTTTTCTCTTGCTTGTGAATCAGGCAAAACATTCTAGTTCTCCAGAAAAATCTGTCTCTTGCTGTTTCTTTTTTTTTTATTCAAAAAGTTTTACAAAAAAATTTTTTCCCCTTTCCCCCCAACCCCCCTCCCTTCACTAATCCCCTCCCCCCTCCCCCCTGGCTTCCCGGAACAAGCACAAGGTATAGTTAAAAATAAAACAAACATATGCTAAGAAAATTTTCCCCCAAAACTATTATACCAATTTTCCCTCTCTAGCTCTGACTTCCTCCTAACATAACCAAAATCCTTCAAAAAAATAAAAAATAAAAATAAAAATAAAAATTAACAATTAACAATAGTAAAATATATAAATCAATAGAACAAATTAATCCTAAAGTATTTAAAACCAGCTAAAGCATAAAAATCCAATCCAATTCAAAAAATATGTCCCTTATAACTTCTATAACCATATAATTTTCCCCCCATGTCTTTCTTACATAAGATCTTTTGAGAATATTCTATTTAAAATTTAGTGCAACACCTTATAAAATTTCAATACAGAAAATTACAATATCTATTCAACTTTAGTCCTTCCTCATCAAAATCCAGTATAGATCCAAATATCTAGTCTTTTATGATAGATATAAAACATATAATCAACCCATTTCTTCCAGATCTTCCTCACAAATTGTCTTTCCGGGACACTAATATTTTTGTCTGTTAATATTTTAAAAAAACCTTGTTTCAAGGATAATACTTTTGTCTCTTGCCATTTTTTTGATGCATTAATCTCTGTCTTTCCTTCATTACTCCTTTTAAAAAGTCAATCACAATATTTCCTAGTAATTCCTTATGTCCAAGAATCCAAAAATTACTGCCGTATATTCCATCAGTCCAAAAAGAGAAATCTTGGGAAACATTAAGCTTGTGAGTCTTTTCCATTCGAGGGACAATCTCCTGTAGCACAAATTCAGGCATTTCATCCAAACTATTTAAAGAAAACTTCTTTACATCAACTTGTTTATTCACGATCAAATCTTCATATTTATCCACTTTTATTTGTATCTCCTCCATTCCATTTTCCGAGTGATTGCACTGGTTAATTTGCTCCAAGCTCTCATCCAAAACGTCCCCATTTTTTATCAATTCGTATTTTTGAATAATTAAATACATACTTTCTGTGTAGTCCTGTATAAAGTCACAAATCCATTCTTCTGAAAGAACCTCCATGACAAAGTTCCTGCTGAGAATCCCCTTGTAAAGTACTTAAACAACGTAATATAATCCAACAGTCCACAGTCAAACACAATAAGATAAAATCTCCATTCAGTTTCGATTCAACAGCAAGGCTCCCTTTGATGTATCGCTCTGCTTTCAGTTTCTCTAAAACGAAACTGGGGGGGGGGGGATTTCTCTTTTTTTTAAAAAAAGGTGGAAGTCAGAAAATCAAAAATACTTGCAAACCAATAATTGTTCACTCACGCTTCTTCCGTCTGCTTTTAGAAACCACAAAAAGAAATCAGTTGTTAGCAGAAGTGGACACCTTCCTCTTTTCCTGCTTTTTCAGGAGCGCAGTGAATACTGGAGGTTGGGGGAGGGTTCAAGGGGATTCGACCTTTCAGGACTTTGCATTACAAAAACAAAGCCCCTAGGGGAATCTACCACTATCCCCCCCCTTGCTCTTTCTCTCTCTTTCAACCAGAGAGGGAAATTAAGCTGGGATCAGCTGTTATCACCGGCTTTTACCATATTCAATGCGGAGTGCCATAAATTAGCACCCAGCGAGAAAGGTGGCGCCACCCAGAAGCCCTGTCTCTTGCTGTTTCATCAGCAAGTATGTTTATTCATTACAGCATGCTGGCTGGAAAATTCTTGGAGTTGAAATCAATACAACTTAAAGTCGCCAAGTTTGGAAAAAACTGCTGTAATTGATCTAGGAACCAATATAGGAAATGGTATAGTCACCCACTATCAACATTTCTGGGAGAAACAGTGCAAAACTCATCCTTATTATTAGCTGCTAGATTAGGACACAATTCAGGACTGTTTGACCAATTTGATGATACATCTAGGGTTCATGCAGGGTATTTCCAAGGAAGCTGAAGGGTTGTTAGGATTGTAGCTCAAATGGATGAGAAATAAGGATGACAAAGTACCAGATGGTTTCAGACTAAAAGAAAATCTTGTTGTTGGGAGACTAAATCTTATTTATTTTTCCCAAAGTCCTTCTCTTCAATTTGCATCTCCAGAATAAAACAGCAATTAGTTAGTGATATAGCCCGGCAAGGCTGTATACTATCACCCTGTCTATTTAACTTATATGCAGAGCACATCATGAGAAAGGCGGGGCTAGATGAATCAAAAATTAGAATTAAGATTGCCGGGAGAAATATCAACAACCTCAGATATGCAGATGATACCACTCTAATGGCAGAAAGCGAAGAGGAACTAAAGAGCCTCTTGATACGGGTGAAGGAGGAGAGTGCAAAAGTTGCCTTGAAACTCAACATTAAGAAAACTAAAATCATGGCATCCAGCCTTCTTAATTCCTGGCAGATAGATGGGGAAGAAATGGAGGTAGTGACAGATTTTATTTTCATGGGCTCCAAGATCACTGCAGATGGGGACTGCAGCCAAGAAATTAAAAGACGCTTGCTCCTGGGGAGGAAAGCTATGGCAAATCTAGACAGCGTACTAAAAAGCAGAGACTCACCCTGCCAACAAAGGTGTGTATAGTCAAGGCTATGGTTTTCCCAATTGCAATGTATGGCTGTGAAAGCTGGACCATAAGAAAGGCTGAGCACCAAAGAATCGAGGCCTTTGAACTCTGGTGCTGGAGAAGACTCCTGTAAATTCCTTGGACTGCAAGGTGAACAAACAAGTCAGTCCTAGAGGAGATCAACCCTGACTGCTCTTTAGAAGGCCAGATCCTGAAGATGAAACTGAAATACTTTGGCCACCTAATGAGAAAGAAGGACTCACTGGAGAAGAGCCTAATGCTGGGAAAGATTGAGGGCAAAAGGAGAAGGGGACGACAGAGAATGAAGTGGCTGGATGGAGTCACTGAAGCAGTAGGCATGAGTTTAAATGGACTTCAGAGGATGGTAGAGGACAGGAAGGCCTGGAGGAACGTTGGGTCGGACACGACTTCGCAACTAACAACAACAACAACATTGTAGCTAGGATAACATCAAATACTTACCAGGGTTGTTTGTTGTCAGTTTGGTCTTTGTATGGTTGAATGCCACAACAAATACACAAAACACACCCAGTGTGTAATATTCATATTTTCAATACAGTTTGATATTATTCTTCCTTGGAGAAAACTCTGTTCAGTCAGTAATCTTATGGTGAACTGGATGATATCACTGTGCTTTGGCTAATATAATGGCATCATCAGAAGTCAACCTAGGGCAGCCATCAAATAATATTCTGGGTTTTTTTAACATAGCCAATTAGATTTGGCTATACAAGTTCAATGACCATATGATTATCATGAACAATAAAAAGAAATTTTACAGAAAATATAGTTTTGTGAGGAATGTATGAAATCTCAGAGTAGACTATAAAGAGCTATTTAGTGGAGGCTCAGACCTAGATTCTCTGTTCTTTCATACTTAAAGTTTGCTAATGACCTAAGCAAATGCTTACAAATGAGCACAAGACACAAAATTGATAAGGAGAGCTGACTCCATTTAAAAAAATAGAAAATATTCAAAACCATCTGGATAGATTAGACCAATGAGTTGAAAGCAACAGAATGAAATTTGACAGAAATTGTGTAAAATATCAACTGGTTTGACAGTTTATAAAGATGACCTTGAAACAATGGTTGATTATAAACTGAATATGACTAAGCAGTGGAGGGAGGGAGGGAGGGAGGGAAGGAAGGAAGGAAATTTTAGGAAGCATTAACATAGTTTCTGAGTTATGGAAAATAATTGTTCCACTTTATTAAGCATTTGCCAGAATCCAAGTAATCTGTATCTATTTCTAGGCACCATAATTTAACAAGTTTTTGAGAAATGGAACAGATTCAGGGAAAGAAAATGAAGATGATCATGAAAAGAGTCTGAAGAATTTGGGAACATTTCACCTTGGAAAAGAGAAGTCAGGTGATGATGGAGTATTAGAGTAAGGTAAAGGTAAAGGTTCCCCTCGCACATACATGCTAGTCGTTGCTGACTCTAGGGGACGCGTTTCAAAGCTGAAGAGCCAGCGCTGTCCGAAGACGTCTCCGTGGTCATGTAGCCGGCATGACTCAACGCCAAAGGCGCATGGAACTCTGGTACCTTCCCACCAAAGGTGGTCCTTATTTTTTCTACTTGCATTTTTACGTACATTTTTATGTGCTTTCGAAACTGCTAGGTTGGCAGAAGCTGAGACAAGTAACGGGAGCTAGGGATTCAAACCGCTGAGCTGCCGACCTTTCGATCAACAAGCTCAACATCCTAGAGTAATTATTTATTGTATACAGATAGTTCCTTTATGAATATGAGAACAAACATTTATTTATTTAATTAATTATTTATTTATCGTATTTATATACCGCCCTATCTCCCTAGGGACTCAGGGCGGTTCACAGGCAGATAAAAAAGTACAAATAAATACAGAATAAAATAACAATTAAAAAACTTATTCTACACAGCCAAATAATTAAAAAAGCAATATAAATAATAAAACCCATTAAAACCAATATAAATTTAAAATCTAGTCCAGTCCTGCGCAGATGAATAAATATGTTTTAAGCTCGCGGCGGAAGGTTCGGAGATCCGGAAGTTGGCGAAGTCCTGGGGGGAGTTCGTTCCAGAGGGTGGGAGCCCCCACAGAGAAGGCCCTTCCCCTGGGTGTCGCCAAACGACACTGTCTAGCAGACGGCACCCTGAGGAGTCCCTCTCTGTGAGAGCACACGGGTCGGTGAGAGGTATTCAGTAGCAGCAGGTGGTCCCGTAAATAGCCCGGCCCTATGCATACATCATAGCTATAAGAGCAGTTCTTCTTTTGGAACTAATTCTCTGAGAAACATGGGTTATTAATTGGATGCATTGAAATGGAGACTAAACAGCTTTCTATCACAGATACCATATGGATTTGATTCCTACACTGAATAGAGATTTGATGAATGATCTTCTCTAATCTTATGATTCTATGGAGAGAGGAGAGAAAATCCAAGAGACTATGTAGTATTTTCAGTGCCTAAAGCCCAATGCCCTTCTTTTTTTCAAAATAAAAAGAGATGATTTCTAACTTGAAGACAAACAAGAAGTCATTTTAGTAACAAATACACTAAAAATGAATAAAGCTAATGTAGCAATTATAGCATGTGGAAGAACATAATCCTCACTGAATCCACAGTGAAATATAATTACACCAATTTATCTTCTTAGGAATTCCCTGGTCCAGTGAGTTATATGTCTGCCCAGCATCAGCAACTACCATCTTCTGGGCAGCTGCCAGAAAAGAATGAAGCATGTGGGATTCCCTGAGATCTTTTCAATATGGCACAGGCTGGGCTACATTCTGAAACAGACCTGGGCTAAAATGGTCTTTAAAATCCCATATTATTTTTGCAAGCAGAGAAAATGGCTATACATTTCTTTGGAGAAAACAGTACCCCAGAATTCCGTCTTAGCAATGACAATATCATCACTGTTGAAAGCATTCTATGTGGTGGGATGCGGTGGTGCCTTCCCTATGGATTTAATTAATGCATAAGAAAAGAGGGAGAAAATGGTCTGCTAGACAGATGAAAAAGCAGGACATTCACACAAATACAGATATTTCATTCTTAAGTAATGGCAATTCACCCTAGGGAATGTATTCAAAATTTTGAGTGGTGTCATGGCCTAAAGATGGAGCTCTCACCTCACAATCAGGAGGCTGTGAGTTTGATCCTAGGTGGAGGCAGATATTTCTCTCTTTGAGCACAATGAGAATATATCTGCTGAACAAAAGTCCACATTGGAAACAGGAAGGGCATCCGGCTCCATTCAGTTGCCCAGACTCCACCCCCGCAAAGGGATTATGGGATCATTAAAAGAAGATGAAATGTATTCATATTTTTCTTTTAAAACTACCTAAACCTAAATTCTGCATGGAAAAATACAGGAAATCCTTCTATTTAAAACTACTGATTAGGTTTCTAATTATGCTCTTCATTCAGTTGCATTGATTTCGGAGACTTGGTATTTAAAAATGTAGTGATGGCTATGGATTTGATGGTTTGAGAAGGAGATTTGACAAATTCACTGAAAATTGATTTACCAAATTTATAAGCCATTCACTATAAGTGACTTAAGTTCTTTTCTAGACAAGGAACGTCACTGAATAGTCATTTTGGAGAGGTGAACACTTGTATGTTCTAGTGGTAAGCTTTCCACAAACATTAGCTCATCTTTCTGCTCTTACAAATGAGAAAGACTTTTTGATTAAAATCTGCCTTCCTGTATTTAAATCAATTCTTTTGAGTCCTGCATTCTGGGAATGAGAGTGAACGGGTTCTGATCTCCCACATAACATCCTCTCAAGTATTTGTTGAAGAGTGTTATCATATCTCCTTTCCATCACCTTTTTTCAGCTCCTTCAATTTCTTTTCATAAGTCTTAGTTTCTGTCCTCCTAATCTTATGTGAATCAGTCTAATTTCTCTGAATCCCCATTGAGTTATTAAGAATAGGTCAAAGTTGGATTTTATATATTTTATTGTTATTAATGCTGGGATGCTGGGATGAGAGGTTTGTATATTTATTTCTGGGAAATAAATATACAAATAAACATATTTATATAAATATAAATATGTTATATATACAAATATATATATATATGTATATACAGCATACAAATTATGCTATATTTGCTGGAAAGCAGTACTGAGACCCGGTGTAATGTAGTGGTTAAGGCACCAGGCTAGAAACTCTGGGAGCACCAGTTCTGCTGTTCACACAAAGCTAACCAGACTATTATTTTTCTTATATGGTTCTTTAAAAAGTGACTCCAAAAAACCAAGTCAAATTTCCAACATATGATTCAAATGAAGGCTGAGACATCAAGAACAATAATCCAAAGGCAAGATCCCCAGTTAGTTCAGTGGCAAACATTCAGCTAAGGAGCAGGACAGAATATAATATAAAAACTTATTTCCAGCAGGGATTGTTCTTTACTTTCGTTCATTCACTAAACAAAGACTAAGCCTAGTTCCTTTTCTTACTTAATGATTCTGTTTGTATCTAATTAGATAGCAATTTCTATGCAGAGTGGAAATAAGACAGGCAATCAGCAAGACTAAACAATTGGTATCTTGTTGATAGAGCAGAAGTAAAGAGAGATGATCACCAAGGGATAAAGTATGAAACATGAGTGAACCTAATAGGGAAATTGCTTAGGAGCCTATCTGGAGAGAGGACAAGATTTTATGCATGCACCAAATGAACACAGTAAAGGTTGTAGTACAGTTCATATCTTCCTTTTCACCAGTCATATGGTGATTTGTATGTGTGAATGATTCCCTAGTTTTCTTGCCCAGTTTTCCCACAAAGGTGGGAAGATTTTCTTTTTAATTTGAGAGATGGGGAGAAATGAAGTTATTTTCTCACAGAGAGGACTTGTGGATTAATATTTATATTGTGGGCAAGCATGCCTTCTCTCCATCCCCATACATTTTCCTTACTGTTTAAGGCAGTGGTGAAATCCAAATTTTTTTAATACCAGTTCTTTGGGCGTGGCATGATGGGTGCGGCTTGATGGTCATGGCAGGGGAAGGCAAGGCTTTCTCCATTCCCACCCCACTCCAGGGGAAGGATAAATCCCCATTCCCTCCCCATTCCTGGGGGAAGGATATTGCAAAATCGTCAATCCCACTCCACTCTGGGGCCAGTCACAGGTGGTATTTGCCGGTTCTCCGAACTGCTCAAAATTTCTGCTACCAGTTCTCCAGAACCTGTCAGAACCTGCTGGATTTCACCCCTAGTTTAAGGCCATAAAACCATGCTAGTGCAACATGCTATTTGTGAGGCTGCCTATGAAGCTGCTGCTGGCACAGAAATACTGGAGGGAAAGCTGTTATTGCAGAATATCCATCCTGGATATCAGAAGGTTTCCAGATTTTCCTGGTGGGGAGGGAGAGGCCTTGTGTGGCACCCTAACCAGCTAATTCAGGGACTGGCTTGCAAAGTATAGAGGACAAAGAATAAGTCTTGATGTTTTTTTGTGTGACATGTTTTCATGTACTTGAAGAATACAACCATACTTTAATCTTCTCTTTTCAAAGCTACATGCTACAGATTTAAGACTTGTAAAAGAATCAGAATTAGAATAGATCTGGAAGGGATCTTAGAGGTCTTCTAGTCTAGCTCCCTGGTCAAGCAATACTTAATTGTTCTGCCATCTGTTTACTAAGAATTTCCTTCTATTTCATCATCGAAGCCATCAATAAAGTGATGGAAGAGTAAGTTTAGGACTGAACTCCTGAAATTATGTTCCATTCAAAGCCTTTCTCTAGTGTGATGAGGAACAATTTAGGTGCGTTGTTTGAATACAATTTTCAGACTAAATTTCAAAGCATATAATGAATCCAATGCCTACACTTAATCAGAAGGTCATGGAAAACATCATCAAAGATATTTTATTTTCACAGCATTATACACAATCTACTAAGAAAGTTATCCAGCTTACTAATGGAATAACATTGGTCTTAAGACTGGTAATTTCATCCAGATAAGAAACACAAACCATTTAAGAAACGCTAACACTATCTTTATTGTACAGTAACAGAATCAAGTAAGCCCTTCTCCCATACTTTTAATTTCCAGAAAATTAGGGAGGATCGCTCCTGTGACATTTCCTATGTCCTTTTTCCTTCTGAGGCATCTTTTTCACGATGCTTGTCTAGTCTGTGGTTCTTTCTCCTGTCTAAAAAGGATTCTGACATATCATTACATTTACAAATCTATGATTCTGCAAACTACATTTCCACATGTCATTGTCAGACTCTCAGCAGTTCCCAGAAAGTTTTTTTCCTTTTTTCAAGAAGGGGATAATGTTTATCCTTCTGTGATTGTCTGGACTTCATTTATTTTCCAGGATTTCTAAAATATAAACTAGACATGGACAGGGGTCATCATTAGCTTACAGGACTCTGGAAAGTACTAATCACACAAGAAATCATGATGGTTTTTTTTTCTCCCTCCCTTCCTTTTGTCTCAAAAATATGTCAACAAGATAAGCACCTTCAAAGTATTGATTAGATAGAAGATAGGTGGAATTTTTTTTACATTACATCCAAGGTGTTTACTCTTATACCCAAATCTCTAAAGATTTCTTGCAAGTTCATCTTTAGTTAAAGTAATTAGTTACATTTATGTGTAGCAATTACCATATCCACAAAGCACATTTTCAAGTTTACCCTTCATGAAGGTATAAGTGTATATAAGGCATTAAGAACAAAATTTAAATGAACTTTCAGTTGCAAAAATTAAGTGTATGTTTCATGATGTAACTAATAAACACTTTCTCTTGTTCTCAAAACAATTCATTGTCGTACTATTCCATACCTTTTATTCCTCATCCTCTAACAATGAATAGAATAGAATAAGAGTTGGAGGGGATCTTGGATGTCTTCTAATCCAATCCCCCTGCGTAGGCAGGAAACCCTACACCACTTCAGACAAATGGTTATCTAACATCTTCTTAAAAAACTTCAAGTATTAGAGCATTCACAACTTCTGTGGAGCATTCACAATGCACAGCCAAGTTATGAATATTGAATTTCACTGGATACCTGCTGGCTACTGATAAAATGTCTATTGTAAGGCTGATGTTATAGCTCTAAAAGAGCATTGGTCCCACTGAATAATGACATATAGCAAACTGAAAAAAACTGATAGATGGGAAAATAGGCTTTAAAGTATACTGAAGAGTTAAAAACATTTCTCAATAGATAAATATATACATGCACCTTGCTACAGAATCAAACTTTATTTACAAAGTGCCCTTGAAAAAAGGTAATTTATTTATAGATTAACTAACATTTGACTCTGGCTGTGAAAAGTCACAAAAGGTCATTTCAATCCCTAGTTTATTCAGTTTATTCTGAAAGTGGAGTTTTCAAACTGCTTTGCAGCAAGTGTAGTCTACTCATTTAATTAGAACTCCAGCTAGATAGATTATTAGATAGCTAGTACTTAGCTAAACTACCATCCAGTTCATCATGTGCTCTATTTAATCAGCATTCTGAATTATGCAAATTAGTGCTTGATTGCTAAGGCAACAGACAATCTAGTTGTAAAATAAGTTTAATTTAAAGACATAGACTGTATCTTCTATCTTCTGACATTATCCATTATATAGTACTATGTATTCTTGGTAATATTACAGAGATAACTGACCATTGTTTGCTTCTAGGATGTAATTTCAACTTTTTAAATTGGTCAATAGCAACTGAATTCCCAGGTAGTTTCCCATCCAAGTACTAATCAACAAAGAAGAGGGAGTCAAACTATTCTCCAAAGCACCTGAGGGTAGAACAAGAAGCAATGGGTGGAAACTAATCAAGGAGAGAAGCAATTTAGAACTAGGGAGAAATTTCCTGGCAGTTAGAACAATTAATCAATGGAACAACTTGCCTCCAGAAGTTGTAAAGGCTCCAACACTGGAAGGTTTTTAGAAGAGATTACCATATTTTTCCGAGTATAAGATGCTCCGGACTATAAAACACACCTACCTTTTTTGGTGAGGAAAACAAGAAAAAGAAATCTGCTTTTGCTTCCCAGCAATTTTGCCTCATTGCAGCAAACAGCAAATAGCCTGCTTTACGTTCATTTTTGTTTTCAGCATAGCTTGATTAGCACAAGAAAAAAAAATCTGCTCCCAGCAATTTACGTCCTTGCAGCAAGCAGCAGAGGCCTGCGCAAAACAGCTGAGAGTCGGGAAGCCGATCCAAGAATCAACTTGTGCTAATTAGGTTGTGTTGAAGCTGAAATGGGCTGTTTCTTCTTGCTGCTTGCTGCAAGGAGGTAAATTGCTGGGAGGCAGAGGCCAAAGGGTGGGGGCTAGTGGGTGGGCAGGGCTACATTCAGTGTATAAGACGCACCTAAATTTTCACCCCCTTTTAGCGGTGGGGGGGAAAAGGTGTGTGCTATACTCTGAAAAATACAGTAGATAACCATTTGTCTGAAGTGGTGTAGGGTTTCCTGCCTAAGCAGGGGGTTGGACTAGAAGACCTCCAATGTCCCCCCCAGCTCTGTTATTTTATTCTATTCTATTCTACCTAGCCAGTTGTTGCTGGATCTTAGCAAGCTAGGTAGAAAGGCAATGACTTTAATCTGTGATAAATTCCAAGCATCTGATCAACATATTGATAATAATCCTAAAAATATAATTTAATGCACATGCATAATAATTCCCAATAGATGTGCCCAGTGAAAATTGGTCTAAACCAACTTTCCTTTTTTATAAAATAGTTCCTCTAGATGTGTTTGGGCAACAGTATCCCCAATTCTCAACTGATTGTGCCACAACAAATTTAGTTGAACATCAGGTTCAGAATTTTAAAAGAATGCTTTGGTTATTTACATAAACTAGAAGTCACCATTACATCTTACAGTGTCTTAATTCTCTTGGGAACTTTTAGCTTCCTTTGCTTTTACTAGGGCTCATTTTCTTGCATTCACAAAGAAACACCAGTGTGTTTCTCATCCTTTAGTAAATGGGAGGTATTTAGTATGCATATTACTGAGAAGATCAATTTTTTAAAAATCAGGTTAATGTACTTTCCAACTTTTTGCAGGGCTCAGATGGGAGATAAACAGGGTGAAGATATAATCTTTTGCTCTCTGTTTGTATTTCTGTGTTGTAATTTTCAACATGGATTTATTTGGATATTAAAACAAGCCAGAATTATTTTATATGTTAAACAAAGAAGTATATCATCACCAACCCCTTCTGTTAATAAAGTGCTGTAGAACTAACCCAAAATATAGAAGGAAAATTAAGAAAAGAGAAACATGCAGTTTTAGAAACAGTGAATAAAAAACTGAATGCTGTAATTCATTTCTTTTCTCCAACATGGCATCCTTAAAATGTAAGCTGTGTTGCTATGCCAAATAGGGGTGCTGGGAGTTGTAGTCTCAAAACATGTAGAAGCCACCAAACTAGGAATGGCTATCCTGATGGATACATTTTAGAAAATCTTCTATGTATTGCCATATTTATACTGATTCCACAGAACACACTGACTAAAATGTCATAGAATACAGAATATAGAATAATAGAGTTGGAAGGGACTTTGGAGGTCTTCTAGTCCAACTCCCTGCTCAAGCAGGAGACCTTATACCATTTCAGATAAATGGTTGTCCAGTCTCTTTTTGAAAGCCTCCAGTGATGGAGCCACCACAACTTCTGAAGGCAAGCTGTTCCACTGGTTGATTGCTCTCATCAGTTGGAAATTTCTACTTAGTTCTAGGTTGTTTCTTTCCTGGTTATTTTCCGGCCATCGTTTCTTGTCTTTCAGTGCTTTGAAAAATAGTTTGAACCCCTTGTCTTTATAGGAACCCCTCAAATTTTGGAAAACTGCTATCATGTCCCTCTAGTCCTTTTCATTAGACTAGACAGACCTACAGCTCTAAGAGTTGTAAACCTAATCTTGCGTAGCTTCTTTTCCAAAAACACTACACTACTAACCAGAGCATATTTAAGGGGCATGCATAAAAGCACAAAAGTGCCTACCGTTCCTGTCCTATTGTTCCCTTTCTTTATATCAGATTAATTCAGTTATTGCATACTTTTGCTTATATATATGGTTTGGGTTTTTTTGCTTATATATATGTTGTTTTATGTCAATGTTTATGATACTGTTGTGACAAAATAAAAAAAATATAAAACATTTGCTAGGCCAACTCTTGAATACAGCTCGCCTGTCTGGAACCCACACCACATTTCTGACATCAATACAATTGAACGTGTCCAGAAATATTTTACAAGAAGAGTTCTCCACTCCTCTGATTAAAACAAAATACCTTATGCCACCAGACTTGAAATCCTGGGTTTAGAAAACTTAGAACTCCGCCGCCTTCGACATGACCTGAGTTTAACTCATAGAATCATCTATTACAATGTCCTTCCTGTCGAAGATTACTTCAGCTTCAATTGCAATAATACACGAGCACACCATAGATTTAAACTTAGTGTTAACCACTTCAATCTAGATTGCAGAAAATATGACTTCTGTAACAGAGTTATCAGTGCTTGGAACACATTACTTGACTCTGTGGTCTCTTCTCATAATCCCCAAAGCTTCAATCAAAAACTGTCTACTATTGACTTCACTCCATTCCTAAGAGGTCTGTAAGGGGTGTGCATAAGAGCACAAACGTGCCTACCGTTCCTGTCCTATTGTTTTTTTTTCTTATATATATATGCTTATATTTCCTCATATATATGTTTATATACTATATAATCATTTTGTGTGATGCTTGTGTATATTGTTGTGACAAAAATAAATAAATAAAATAAATAAATAACCATTCTTCATACAGTTTAGCCTCCAGCCCCCTAATTATTTTTGTTGTTGTTATGTATTAACAGTTGTGCCTTTAAATATTTGAGCGGGAAATCAGCACGTTGCTGATTGGACGAAGCCTCCAGCAGAACTGTATAAAAGGAGAGGTTTTTCCCCCAGCCTGTTGCTGGGTTCACCCTATATTAAAGAGCTGTTGTCACTACCCTGGTCTCCAGCCTCGTTACTTCCCGAACCTAACATTGGCGACGAAGGTGGGATCTCGAGGCTAAGGAGAACCAGAACCGAGCTGAAGCACGCTAGTTCCGAACCCAGCAAACTCAGGGCAGAAACGCGGAAATGGCAAACACGCCACCCGCACCGTACAACCCGGGCAAGGAGAAATGGGGAACATATATGACCCGTTTCGAAAGCTTTCTAGAAGCCAACGAACTACAGGGGATCCCTGATAACCGCAAACGGGCTTACTTCCTAAGCCATTGCGGGCCCGAGGTAATCGAGATTGCGGAAGCCCTGGCAGAGCCAACGCCGATACAATCGGTATCGTGGCCGACTCTGCAGACTTTGCTGAAGAACCATTTCGCACCGACGCCGTCCAAATACGTGCAGCGGTTTGAATTCGGAGAACGTAGACAGATGGAGGGCGAGTCCATCGGTGACTACATGGCCGCGTTGAGAAGAGCGTCCAAGGACTGCGGATACCGAGACTTAGACGAAGTGCTACTCGAGCAACTCATCCGAGGGGTCAAGGACATCCGCCTACGGCGACGACTGCTAGCCAGGAGCAACCTGACACTAGCCACCGCTCTGGACGAGGCCAGAGCACACGAAATGTCTACTAAAGCAGCAGAGACTCTGCAAAAGCCTCTTCAATCCAAGGCGAGCGCAAAGCCAACGCCAGTACACCAGGAGGAGATTCAGTCCGAATCCGAAGGTGAGGGCGAGGATGAGGAAGGGGTCTGCCGGACCGAGAAACGCGACACTGAGGACCGTGACGAGTGCGGAAGCTGCGGAGGGCAGCATCAGCGCCAACGCTGCAGGTTTAAAGACGCAACATGCCGGCGGTGTGGGAAGAAAGGACACTTAGCTCAGGTTTGCAGAGCGGCCCAACCTTCCCGCCGAAAATTCAAATCGAATCAAAACGCGGAACCGGAAAGGCGGCCCGCGATTGGTTCAAACAAGAAAGGCGCGAAGTCTAACCAAACGACTGTCATTATAGGCCGCGCCTCAACCAAAGTGGAAAAGAAGATTTTCACAAAGCCCAAGATCGAGGGAGTACGGTGCAGGCTTGAAGTAGACACGGGATCAGCGATCACCATCATGTCCTGGGACACCCTGGCGAAGTCACTGCCGTCCGTCGCGAAGCGCCATTTGCAAGCACAGCGGCTACGAGTGCACGACTACCAGGGGAATCGCATCCCTGTTCGAGGGACCACCTCCGTCCGAGTCGAGTACGGCCCTCACAAAAAGACCCTGCCCATCACGATCGTCGAAGGAACTCTGCCCAGTCTGTTGGGACTAGACTGGTTTCGTGCCCTGGGCATGGGAGTGACTGGCATCTACAGAAGTGACTGCAATTTGAAAGACATTCTCTTTAACGAGTTCAAGATGTCTTCAAGGACTGCCTGGGCAAGTACAAGGGGACCCCTATTTCCTTCAACTTAGACCCCAGGTAGCCCCCATTAGGCTTAAGGCGAGGAGAGTCCTTTGCCCTAAAACCAAAATTGATAAGGAGCTGGACAAGCTCATAAATCAGGGGGTTTTGGTGCCAGTCGATCACGCAAAGTGGGAGACGCCAATCGTCACCCCAATCAAGTCGGACGGGTGAATTAGAATTTGCGCTGACTACAAGGCGACGCTTAACAAAGCCTTACAGAAAAGTGCGTACCCGGTTCCCGTAGTGCAACATTTATTGGACTCCTTGGGGCAAGGGGAAGTCTTTGCAAAGTTAGTGTTGGCCCTGGCCAACCATCAACTGCCACTAGACGCCCGCACAGCCGAAGCCCAAACGATTGTGACCCCCAGGGGGGCATTCAAGTGCACCCGATTGCAATTTGGGGTTAGTGTGGCACCAGGGCTGTTCCAAAACCTGATGGAACGACTACTGCAAGGGCTCCCAGGGTAGTTCCTACTGATGATGTCCTAATTTCAGGGGAAAACATGGAGGAATTGGGGGAGCGGTTAAGAAAGGTCTTGAGCATTTTCCGGACAGCCGGATTAAAAGTCAAGACAAATAAATGTCAGATAGGGGTCGAATCGGTCGATTTCTTGGGCTACCGGATAGACAAGAAAGGAATTCACCCTACTGAGAGCAAGGTTAAGGCAATTAGGAAGGCTCCAGCGCCCAAAAACAAAGCAGAGCTGCAGGCATTCCTGGGATTGGTTAATTTTACGGTCTTTTAAAGAACAAAGCAACTGCTATGGAACCGCTGCATAGGCTCTTAGGAAAAATACTGTTTGGTCTTGGGGAAAGTCAGAAAATAGGGCTTTTGAAGCAGTAAAGAACCTGCTCTCAAGTGATAGCCTGCTCATCCAATATCACGACTCACTACCCCTAGTGCTGGTTTGCGATCCCCTTATGGGGTGGGGCTGTACTCAGCCATAGACTTCAAACGGCACAGAAGCCCCTATAGCGTTCTACTCTAGAACGATGTCCTCCCCAGAGAGGAACTACAGCCAATTAGACAAAGAAGCATTAGCCATTGTATCAGGGGTCAAAAATTCCATGAGTATGTCTTTGGGCGGAATTTTGAAATCGTGACTGACCACAGACCGTTATTGGGATTACTGGCTGGCGACGCCAACGCCTGTGGCACTTTCGCCACGCTTGACTCGATGGACTATATTTTAGCCGCTTACTCATACAAGCTGCAGCATCGACCGGGAAAAGAAGTGGGGCATGCAGACGCTTGAGCCGATGCCCACTGCCAGGGCGATCAAGACCCCACTCCGGGACACCCATCCTCCTTATTGACTCGTTGGACTCTGGCCCAGTCACATCAAAGGAAGTGGCTCGGCATCATACCGACATTGTGTTAAGGACTGTACTCGGTTGGGTACAGAGAGGGTGGCCCGCTGCGCCGGGCGAACGGTTCAAAGAATTTGTTAAGAAACGTGATGAGCTCTCGGCTCAAGGGGGGTGCCTGTTATGGGGTGATCGTGTAATAATTCCTGTTAAGTTAAGGGGCAAGGTATTGGACCTCCTCCACGAGGGTCACCCAGGCATCGTGAGGATGAAGGGGTTAGCTAGAAGCTATGTATGGTGGCCACTCATGGACGCAGAGATTGCTGAGAGGGTAGGGAAATGCCAAGCTTGCCAAGAGTCCAGACCGCTACCCCCAACAGCCCCAGTCAGAGAATGGGAAAAGCCCCAAGGGCCTTGGTCAAGAATCCACATTGACTTTGCTGGCCCCTTTCACGGCCAAACATTCCTAGTGGTGGTGGACGCATTTTCCAAATGGTTAGAGATCATACTTATGAAGTCCACCACAGCCGAAGCAGTAATCGCAACCCTGCGCCACCTATTCGCAACTCACGGGTTGCCGGACACTCTGGTGTCCGACAATGGGCCCCAATTCACGGCAGCCCAGTTTGAAGAGTACCTGGCAGAGGAAGGCATCCGACATGCCCTCTCTGCACCTTTCCACCCTGCGTCGAATGGCCTTGCAGAGCGTTCCGTCCGGAGCGCTAAGGAGGCATTGTCCAGGCTCAAGCCAGGTGACTGGCAAGCAAAAATAGACTTTTTCCTAGCCGTCCAGCACAGAACCCCAAGCACAGCCACTGGGAAAAGCCCAGCCGAATTGCTAATGGGACGAAAACTCCGGTGCCCACTCGACCGTTTGAACCCCCATTACACACCCGAGGGTTACAAGGGGGAGCTAGAAAAACAAGGAAATGAGCATAGGCGACGGGTGTGGGCCGAAACTATGGGGACGGCCCTAGTTGGCTCGCAGGACAAGTAACAAGAGTAACAGGGCCAAAATCGTATGTGGTAGAGCTACCAGACAACCGAATGTGGCGGCGCCACATAGATCAGTTAAGGAAACGAATAACTGACCAACCCGAACCAACAGAGACAGGTAATGACCAATACCACTTTGAATCCACAGCTGACAATGACCCGGGGGAGGCGCAAGACTTAGCTGAGGTCCCAGAGTTCCAGCGACGCCATCAGGTCCCCGAGGGAAACAGCAAGGAAAATCCAAAAATTAATCCAAGGCCGGATGGCCAAGAAAAAGAGTCGGCCAATAATCCAGAGCCCGTTGGCCTAGAGAAAGAGCTGGGAGGAGAAAACAGCCCCTCCGACCAGCTCAAAACACCACCCAGAACTGAACCGCGCAGGTCAGAAAGAACTAGGAGACGCCCAGGTTATTTGCGTGACTACGTCGAAAAATAACATGTAAATAAATATGTAAATAAGACCAAGTGTTTTCTGGGAGGGGAGGAGTGTTATGTATTAACAGTTGTGCCTTTAAATATTTGAGCGGGAAATCAGCACGTTGCTGATTGGACGAAGCCTCCAGCAGAACTGTATAAAAGGAGAGGTTTTTCCCCCAGCCTGTTGCTGGGTTCACCATATATTAAAGAGCTGTTGTCACTACCCTGGTCTCCAGCCTCGTTACTTCCCGAACCTAACAGTTGTTCTTCTCTGCATTCTCTCCAGAGTCTCAACATCTGTTTTATATTGTGATGACCAGAACTGGCTATAGTATTCCAAGTGTGTCTTACTAAGGTTTTATAAAGCAATACTAAAACTGCTATCATGTCCCTCTAGTCCTTTTCATTAGACTAGACAGACCTACAGCTCTAAGAGTTGTAAACCTAATCTTGCGTAGCTTCTTTTCCAAAAACACTACACTACTAACCAGAGCATATTTAAGGGGCATGCATAAAAGCACAAAAGTGCCTACCGTTCCTGTCCTATTGTTCCCTTTCTTTATATCAGATTAATTCAGTTATTGCATACTTTTGCTTATATATATGGTTTGGGGTTTTTTTGCTTATATATATGTTGTTTTATGTCAATGTTTGCGTATACTGTTGTGACAAAATAAAATAAAAAAAATATAAAACATTTGCTAGGCCAACTCTTGAATACAGCTCGCCTGTCTGGAACCCACACCACATTTCTGACATCAATACAATTGAACGTGTCCAGAAATATTTTACAAGAAGAGTTCTCCACTCCTCTGATTAAAACAAAATACCTTATGCCACCAGACTTGAAATCCTGGGTTTAGAAAACTTAGAACTCCGCCGCCTTCGACATGACCTGAGTTTAACTCATAGAATCATCTATTACAATGTCCTTCCTGTCGAAGATTACTTCAGCTTCAATTGCAATAATACACGAGCACACCATAGATTTAAACTTAGTGTTAACCACTTCAATCTAGATTGCAGAAAATATGACTTCTGTAACAGAGTTATCAGTGCTTGGAACACATTACTTGACTCTGTGGTCTCTTCTCATAATCCCCAAAGCTTCAATCAAAAACTGTCTACTATTGACTTCACCCCATTCCTAAGAGGTCTGTAAGGGGTGTGCATAAGAGCACAAACTTGCCTACCGTTCCTGTCCTATTGTTTTTTTTTCTTATATATATATGCTTATATTTCCTCATATATATGTTTATATACTATATAATCATTTTGTGTGATGCTTGTGTATATTGTTGTGACAAAAATAAATAAATAAAATAAATAAATAACCATTCTTCATACAGTTTAGCCTCCAGCCCCCTAATTATTTTTGTTGTTCTTCTCTGCATTCTCTCCAGAGTCTCAACATCTGTTTTATATTGTGATGACCAGAACTGGATATAGTATTCCAAGTGTGTCTTACTAAGGTTTTATAAAGCAATACTAAAACTTCACATGATCTAAATTGTATCCCTCTACTGATGTCATTATGTCTGGCTTGATTAATGCCCTTTTACCCTTTCATGCACAATATACACTCTGGCTCGTTTGCTTATGATACACCATTGCTAGAGTAAATCACATCACAGAATAGAAATATTTTGTGTCAATGCCCCTGTCAGTTACCCCAGATTGGCCTGGTGGAGGGTTTATCTTGCAGGGCAATCTCTTGTTTTGTTTGATTTAATGCAGCTTTCAATAGAGAACAGCAGAGAATGTGTAAGCCTAGGAGCTTCTGTTTACCAGCATGTTAATATGTGTATGATGTGCACTTTCCAATTTATTAGGAGCCAATGGGAGAATGAAAATCAGCATACCCTAGTAGGCTAAATGTACCACTCTATGCTACATTGATATATGCATCTTTAAACTATAGGTGCTTAATTGTTACATGACTCCTGGGATATGGGTGGCAAAGATATATTGCAACACATTTGAGCATCGATGAAACTGTGCAATCTGTACTTTTGATTATTTGTGAGCAGAGAACTTGTTCACAAATCAGGGAGAGTATATGTTTTATTTTTTTTAATCTTAAGAGTTTTGAAAACAATGTTTTATTTTTAACACTTGTTTCTGGGCTGAAATTAAGATTTCTTTTAAAAATTCAAATCGTATTTAATTTTTTTAAAAAGAATGGTTTGGCATTCAGGTCCTTGTTTTAGTCAAGGGCAGTTCTTGGCCTAAAATAAAATCTGCAATGAATCAAAAATAGCATTATGAAAGTCAGACTATGTGGTACATGTCTGAAGCCCCAATTCCCACAGGCAGAGGATAATCTTTTTAAAAATATTGGGTTTGATGTATTCTGCATTATTTGCTTCCTTTCCTTCTGCTGGAACTATTTCTTCTCAGTTCAGTTCTCTCATTTTGTTTGGATTAAATAATACATTAATTTCAAGCAAATTTTATACAAAATAGCTTTCTAAACTATTCACATACAACCAAGAGAGTAAAAATAGCTATTAATTGCAAGTACATTTAATCTATACAAATATAGTTTGTCATTTTCACCCTTTCTCTCTCTCTCTCTCTCTCTCTCTCTCTCTCTCTCTCACACACACACACACACACACACACACACACACACACACGGAGGGAGGGAGGGAGAACGCTTTTTATTTCTGACTTTCAAAATAGATGAGTATGCTCATATCAAGTCTATACTTACAAGATGTATCTGTCAGCACCAGTTGAGCAAATAATCTTTTGTCCATCTTGTAATATGTGTTTCTATTCCACTGCATTCTATAATTTACTTGATTTACAAACATTAAACCACCCACAGTAAGTCTTATAGTAAGTCTTTGTTATATTTAAAACAATTTAAAACAAAAGCGTAAATACATCAAAAATAACAGTAAGAAATAATAATGTAGAAATAAAGCTAAAATATTTTTCTTTTAAAAATATTGGGTTTGATGTATTCTGCATTATTTGCTTCCTTTCCTTCTGCTGGAACTATTTCTTCTCAGTTCAGTTCTCTCATTTTGTTTGGATTAAATAATACATTAATTTCAAGCAAATTTTATACAAAATAGCTTTCTAAACTATTCACATACAACCAAGAGAGTAAAAATAGCTATTAATTGCAAGTACATTTAATCTATACAAATATAGTTTGTCATTTTCACCTTTTCTCTCTCTCTCTCTCTCTCTCTCTCTCACACACACACACACACACGGAGGGAGGGAGGGAGAACGCTTTTTATTTCTGACTTTCAAAATAGGTGAGTATGCTCATATCAAGGCTATACTTACAAGATGTATCTGTCAGCACCAGTTGAGCAAATAATCTTTTGTCCATCTTGTAATATGTGTTTCTATTCCACTGCATTCTATAATTTACTTGATTTACAAACATTAAACCACCCACAGTAAGTCTTATAGTAAGTCTTTGTTATATTTAAAACAATTTAAAACAAAAGCGTAAATACATCAAAAATAACAGTAAGAAATAATAATGTAGAAATAAAGCTAAAATATTTTTTCTTTTTTTTAAAAAAAATTATTAAACATTTTTTTAAAACAAAAATAAATGTTAACACTTTTTTCTTTTCAACAGTTTTACATCGGTAACCAATACTTATACATTTTTTCTCCCTAATCCTAATGTATCTTTTATACATATATTTCTAATAATAATTTTATTTACATATATACATAGACATAAACGTGCACACAACTTTCTTTCAACAATTTTTGTTTCCTCCTATTTGTTCTTATATTTCTACTCCTATTTCAAATATTATTTAATCTTTCTTTGTCTTTTTTCTTTTTCCTCCAACCATTTATACCATTTCTCCCATACTAGGTAATATTCTGTTTCCTCTTTTTCTTGTATCTCTTTCATAAGCTTATCCATTTCCGCACGTTCCAAAACTTTTCTAATTACATTATCTTCGGTTGGTATATTATTGTTTTTCCAATTCTGTGAGTAAACTATTCGTGCTGCTGTAATTATATGAATAATTCAATACTGTATTTCTTTTTCATATGACCCTGAAAGTATTCCTAGTAAAAATGTTTCTGGCCTCATTTCTATATTTTGTTTAATAATTTCTTCTAGTTGTGATTTAATTTTGCTCCAATATTGTTTCGCTTTGTGACAGGACCACCACATGTGGTAATATGTGGAAATAAACTAAAATATTACTATAATTCACTGTCCAGTTAGCATGCTCTCCAGAAGATTTTAGCTTCCAACATCCCCTTAATGCCCTTAAGGAGTGGTCCAGTCTACTTTCTATGGGGAAGCTGTTCTAGAGAGCTGATACTGCCACTGAAAAGCAATGCTTCCAGCTCCTTTCGCTTCCCAGAAGGGGGAAACCAAGAGCAATTTCTCCCTGGGTGACCTAACAGGTTGGGCCAGTTTGGGTAAGTAGGCAGCCAGATGCAAAATCATAAAAGGCTTCATAGATGAGAAAGAGCCACTTTATATGGTATCCAGAAACCAACTGATAAGAATTGGAAGGCATGCCTAATGCTAGGTGCAACACATTCCTGCCATTAGGTAACAATTAGCACATGGGCAGTTGCATTTTGGACTGTTATTTCTAGTAGTGCTTAAAGACAGCCCATATAAGAATGTCTTGCTGTAGTCTGACAGCAGAGTAATGAGGGGTTAAGATCCTCTTGCAACAAGAAAGGTCACAGCTGGCACACCAGCTGGGAATACAGGATAAAGCAAATAGAAGATGCATAAGCATTTTATTTTTAACCTGATAAATCACCTTGGATACAAATTTGAATTAATAAAAAAATTCTCATTACGTGCTCATTTTCATGCAGGGTAATTTTATTCAGTACTGTTCTACATTCAGGAAAAGTGATTCCTTCAGTAGAAAATTTCATAAAATAAAAAAGATATTTATTTTCTTCATTTTATTCATAAAATAAAAATAGGCTGTTAGTTAATGAAGCCAAATTCTGATGTGCTTGGTTCTATATTATCTTCCTATTTTGTTACTTTGATTGCTTTGATATTAATCAGACTAATTATCCAGAAGAATTTCATTCTTTTCCACATGGGTCATTTAATCAATTAATGAGCTCCTAAATAACAACTTCACAACCAGTATATCTTGTTATGAGTCTCTATCACATGACTAAACAATGAACACAGCGTAATAAAACTACACATATATAAATAAGGTTGAAATCAAATAAGATTTCTCTTTCCAGAGACGTATCCAAGGAACCATCATCTTGTCCCCCAAACCAGGAAAATCTCCTGGTTCTCAGGAGTGCAATATGTCTGCTCACAAGCAGTAGATGATTCACAAACTACAGTACAAGAAGCAACTTCCACATTTGCTGTTCCTTGTGATTGCATGAATACTTCAACAGAGCAACTATATCTGAGTTGCAAACATACCAGCCTGCTAGCTGGGGAACAATGGGATTTGAAGTCCCCATGTCCTAAAATGGCTAAAGTGGCAAAACACTTACCTAACTCATAACAATCCCTGACTTTATCCATAATACCAAGAAGACTTATTTTATTTTATTTTACTTTACTTTACTTTACTTTACTTTATTATTTTATTTTATTATTATTTTATTTTACCACTTATCTCAACCACAAGGTGATTTTGCCATTTTTCAAGTTCTAAAACAAATAGAAAAATAATTAAAATATATTAAAATATTAAAACTACATAAATTAATTTTTTTAAAACTGTACAAAATCCAAAACTAAGAAACTGATAACACAGGGATAAGATCTGCTTAGCCACCTCCACTGGTAAGTACCACTCTCAGGGCTCCAAGCCAACCAGCAAAGCCAAATTTTAATATCCTTCTGGACGGCCAAAAGATAGAAATAGTTCTCACCTCCAGTGTAGGGTGCTCCACAGTGATGGGGTCACAGAGGAGTAAGCTCTTCTTGAATTTGCTTGCTGGAATTCCTTAGCAGATGGGATCCGTAGCAGGCCTCTTTCTCTGGAGTAGTCCCACTGGGGAAAGATGACTTTTCAGATATCCTGGACCCATGCCATATAGGGCTTTAAAAGTAACAATCAATGCCTTAAATCAGGGGTCTCCAACCTTGGCAACTTTAAGACTTGTGGACTTCAACTCCCAGAGTTCCTCAGCCAACAAAGCAAAGCAAAGCAAAGCTGAGGAACTCTGGGAGTTGAATTCCACAAGTCTTAAACTTGCCAAAGTTGGAGACCCCTGCCTTAAATTGGATCTGGAAGCAAACTGGTAACCAATGTAGCTCACACAGTGGCAGTGTTATATTCTGCACCAACTGTAGCTTTTGAAAACTCTTCAAGGGTAGTCCTATGAGAGTGTATTGTAGTAATCCAATGGACACATGACAAAGGCATGATTGACCATGCACAGCACCTCACGATCTAGATCAGGGGACAACTGATGCACATCTAGTTCCTGCTTGGAACTTTTCAACTGGGAAAACTAAGGAGTGAATACAGAGCTCTAGACATGCAAGGAGAAAGTCTTCTTCTCTGTGACGGTCTGTCAGCTGATCTTTTGCAATCCTCTTTAGTTTTCCCATTTTTAAAGTTGGCATAAAACAAATGTCACATATCTAGCCTTGTATAGGTTAACGATAGCCAAAGGCCATACAGTTGCTAACAAGGAATAAGGTCAGTTTAGCTACCTCTGCCTAGCAGGGAAGTTCTTCTTTATAGTCCTTCCAATTTTAGATGACAGCATTATATACTCTGCCTTTTATAGCACCAAGCTTCTATTTCTCTACAAATCACTTTGCTAATTTTATTTTCAACTAAATTATGCCACTTTGATTGTAATTCCCTTTTCCAGCTAGGGCACCTTCCAGGAGGCTTATGAGTACAAGTCCCAGAATTTCCAGCTTGCAAAGCTTAAAACGCTATTGGCTGGGAACTCCAGGAATTGAGGTCTCCAGACATCTCGAAGTGACAAGCTGAGATGGGTTCTGCTCTAGACTTTTGAATGGCATTTTCTACTAGATTGTTCTTCTGTTTGGACTCAGTTGTGATAAATGACTACTTTGCAAGAGTACTAAAATTGATATAGCTGTTTGCAGAGATACAATTTAAGTAGTTACCCCTGCGGCTATATGCTTTATTATTTATAAATAATTTAAAATTCTAGTTTAAATTTCTGTTTACTAATTACTCTGGGCAACATACAAGGATTAAAAATAGGGGGGAAAGCTATTAAAATCTCAAATAAAATATTACATCAGGGGGAGGAAAAAAAACATAAAGCCATTAACATTGTATAACACATCCTACGTGGTAACTATACACCATTCTTAGCACAGCCAGGTTTTCACAGCTGTCTTGAAGAACAATAGGGATGGAGATTCCAGATCTCAGGGGTGATCCTATTTCAGGACAGGCACCGAGGCACCATGATAAAGAAGGCACACCTCCTTGTTCTCAGAAAATGGCTCCGCTTTAATAGATGAGACCTGACACACATCAACTCTGCTACATTTTATGGAATGAGCGGGGGGCGAAATTACACCAAGATGATCCCTCAAATCTTCAGGCTCTATGCTATGTAGGATTTTGTAGGTGATGACCAGCATCTTGAATTGTCCTCAGAAACCAAAGAAAATCAACATAGCTCATACAGCAGAGGTATTACATGGGCACATTTTGGTATTTCCACAATTGCTCACTCCCCATTTTGGATTGGCTGAAATTTTCAATTGGTCTTCAAGAGCAGCCCCAAGCAGAGTGTATTACATTACATCACATTACTACATGTAATAACCAAGATAAAAGTTGAGAAGAGCCTCCCAAGCCAAGAACTGTAACAATTGCTGCACAGTATGTATTGCTTTGTGAATGCATTTGTTTAGTTTTGTTTTCTGTTTAATTAGTATCAAAATAAAAGAAAGTACATTTGTATATTACTAATCATGGTGATAATTACACTAATTTAATATTTATTTTTTTTATTTTTTTATTTTGTCACAACATCATATAAAAAGATTATATAGTATATAAACATATATATGAGTAAATATTGGGAGGTATATATATATATATATATATATATATATATATATATATATATATATATATATATATATATATATATATATATATATAGGAAGAAGAAAAGAAAAACAATAGGACAGGAACAGTAGGCACATTTGTGCGCTTATGCACGCCCCTTACCCCTTACTAATAATTAATATAATTATTATTAATGTTTATCACTCTCAGTCTACCATCACAAAGTGATTTAAAACAAAAACAAAATATAATTCATCAACAATAGAAAAAATTAAATAATGCAATCCATACTTACCATGATAATCAGGAGAATATTTATCAAAGAAAACCAATGGCCAGAATAAAATATGTGGATAATCACTCAGTGTAGTTCACACAGTGGCAATGGTAGAAATTGAATTTTCAGCTTTTTTTGAAGCAAGGATTTTGGGCCGTCTCCAGGAAGCGTTCTACCAGGTTCGCCTGGTGCGCCAGTTGCGCCTTTCTGGACCGGGAGGCCCTATGCACGGTCACCACGCCCGTGACGCCTCGCCTGGATTACTGCAACGCCTCTACATGGGGCTCCTTGAAGGGCATCCGGAGGCTACAGTTAGTCCAGAATGCGGCTGCGGGTGATAGATGGAGCCCTCGTGGCTCCCGTGATAACACCCATCCTGCGCAGGCTGCACTGGCTACCTGTGGCCTTCCGGTGCGCTTCAAGGTTTTGGTGACCACCTTTAAAGCGCTCCATGGCATAGGGCCGGGTTATCTACGGGACCGCCTACTGCGACCAGATACCTCTCACCGACCCGTGCGCTCTCACAGAGAGGGACTCCTCAGGGTGCCGTCAGCTAGGCAGTGTCGTCTGGCGACGCCCAGGGGAAGGGCCTTCTCTGTGGGGGCTCCCGCCCTCTGGAACGAGCTCCCCCCAGGACTCCGTCAACTTCCGGACCTTCGAACCTTCCGTCGCGAGCTCAAGACACATTTATTCATCTGTGCAGGACTGGCTTAGATTTTAAATTTTATAGGGGTTTTAAATTGATTTTAATATTTATATTTCTATTTTAAATGATAGGGCACTGGAATAAGTTTTTTAAAGATTATTTTAATTTTGTATACTGATGTTTTATATGCCTGTAAACCGCCCTGAGTCCTTTTGGGAGATAGGGCGGTATATAAATTTAAATAATAATAATAATAATAATAAATTGAATTTTCAGCTTTTTTTGAAGCAAGGATTTTGTTTTATACTCTTCTAAGAACTACAGACTGAATCACAGTGTTTACACTCCCCATACCTTGATGAACGTATCTTTTCTTTTATGTACACTGAGAGCATATGCACCAAGACAAATTCCTTGTGTGTCCAATCACACTTGGCCAATAAAATTCTATTCTATTCTATTCTATTCTATTATGCAACAGAAAATTAACAAAGAACATCATCACAGGCTTTTTGTAAATACTCTGCATTTGATAATGCATTTGATAAAAAGTGCAGTGCAAAGCAGCCCTTCAGATTCTGTTTTTTATGTCATAGAAAAGATTTCAGTCACCTTCCTCCACAAGCGCTAGCAGTATTTACAGTATTTACAGCTAGATAATCCAAACCAGGGCTCTCTCATCTTCTGTCACCCATTTTTAGTAATAACCAACAGGCAAAAGAAATGAAGCCATCACTTGAGATTTAAATACATTGTAAAGTGAATGCTTTATGCATCTTAAATGTTCTCTAAGAGTATATGAATGCATTTTATAATGTTGATTTAAGATATATGTATCCTGTTGTTTTCCCAGTTGCAATGTATGGCTATGAAAATTGGACCATAAGAAAGGCTGAGCACCAAAGAATTGAGGCCTTTGAACTCTGGTGCTGGAGAAGACTCCTGCGAGTCCCTTGGACTGCAAAGTGATCAAACTGGTCAGTCCTAGAGGAGATCAACCCTGATTGCTCTATAGAAGGCCAGATCCTGAAGGTGTAACTCAAATACTTTGGCCACCTAATGAGAAGGAAGGACTCCCTGAAAGAAAAACCTAATGCTGGGAAAGATTGAGGGCAAAAGAAGAAGGGGACGACAGAGAATGAGGTGGCTGGATGATGCAGTCGGCATGAGATTAAATGGACTCCAGAAGATGGTAGAGGACAGGAAGGCCTGGAGGAATGTTCTGGAGCAACATTGCCCATGGGGTCACGATGGGTCAGACACGACTTCGCAACTAACAACAAATCCTGCTGTACTTCTAAATCCTTTGCTTTTTTAAAAATTTTGGTATAAGAAAAAGATAAATATACTGGCTAACATTCTCTCCTCAAGCTGGCAGTAGTATTTTAGGGTAGTAGAACATGATCCTCCTTCTCCCCCTCCCTGTCTCTCCATCTCCGTCTCCCTCTTGGTTGATCAACCCCACACTCAGGCCATCTATACCAGGTAACCTTTGCCTCTTGCTGGGATACACTTTTCTTCAAGACACTTTTCTAAAACAAGCCCTGCTCTGCAAGTTTTCAAGATCCCCCTCAAAGAGTGGAAGTTTAGAAGAAAACTAACAATCCTTAAAGAGTTTAACAAGGTTCTGTTATGGCCATCTCCAATTTTCCCTAAAACCAACAACCTTCAACAGCTCATGCTACCTAGATCTTAGTTTTGTCAATCATCACAACTCCATCTCTCATTCCCGAAAGTTTCTCTTCCTTCTTCACAGAGTTTAACTTCTTGTTTTTTAAAATTTTACCTTCTTTTTGCCAGCTTAGCAACCCCATTATCCCTTTCCAATCTGAGTATGAGAAACCAAATCACTTCTAACTTTCAGTTTCTGCTGAAACAGTGTCTGTTTGGATTTCTACATGTATATGTTACTGGTTGCTAAAGAACCATAGGCAATGGCAGACTGTCATAAGCACTGAACTGTGAAACATATTGTATGTACAATATGTGTCATAAAATCAGTCAAAATAGTTAAACACACATATAACAATATATTAATTCAATAATTAAAACAATGTAACTGGAGAGACAATGAATGGCAAAACTACACCCTCTGTTCTTTTCATACTGTAAATTTCACTGTATGAGAATCTCGGGGAGTGCAAAAGTCTGGATTACCCTAAATGGCAGCAAAGAATGGAAATGCTCTGTAACTCTTTCCTGCCACCTAGAAACAGGTCTGGTAATTCCAAGAGTTGTTTTTTGTTGTCTGTGCCTAAGCAACCAACAAACAAATGGTTAGATTTAAGTACAGTTTGGCTTAGAGCAACTCCACTTGGCTTTGGCCATCTCCCATAACTGGTCGGTCAACTTTATTTTGCTTGGGATTTAGATTTTTTGTTTTCTTATTTTATTTTCTTATTTAGATTTTTCTGAGATTTTCAGAATCACAAACAAAGTCAAGATTTGCAAGCATACATTCTTCCTTATTTCTCTATTTCCACCAAAGCTGGCTGAGGAACTCTAGGAGTTGAAATCCACAAGTCTTAAAGGGACCAAGGTTGGAGACCCCTGCCCTAGAGTTTGACATGACTGACAGGGAAACCTCTACCTTTACTACTACATAATGCAAGTTAATGAGAGAATGCCTTCTATATGGGCCTACCACTCTGATCATCAGAGAATTTCCTTTAGCTGCTGTTCATCTTCTATCAATTATGTTGGAGTCAAACTGACCTGGGTCTCTGGAATGCATTTCAGATCATGTTGGAAAGGATAAATCCCTTTGGCAGCTTCTTAAATTGATCATTATTGTAATTTCGCTTTTTATACTCCCACACCAACCCATATACTTTCATGTATGCCACTCTCCTCACTATCATAAACATGGCCAAAAATATTTTTAAAACTCTATCACTATTACACTGTCTTTGCCTACTCCAGAAAAGTCCCTAAAGCAGTATTTATTTGTACCTTTGAGAACAAATTATTAGTTTCCATGCTTCAAAACTGTGAAATAGCTCAGACTTGCCAATAAAAACTAAAAGAAAATGTTATATAAGCTTTAAATTTCTTTTGCAAGCTACTAAGCAGTCTGTAAAAAATTTTATGGCTCCTGGTCAGTGGTTAATGAAAAACCTGGCATTCAGTCAACGGTTATTATCCGTGCAAGAAAAAAGGAATAAGCAGATAGATACAACTTGGTACCCAGATGTCTCAGATTATAGAGTTTACTAGGATCCCACTCAAAGCATCAAGTTCAGAGTAATCAGTGCAGGTATACAGCCTTAGGGAAGTCTACCTTATGAAATCTATCCATCATTATATTACAAGAAATATATACTCTCCTTGTAACATTTATAGAGTTGTCTGGAGAAAACAGAATCTAGACTAGTTTTAAAATAAATTTCCCTAAAAATGTATCCTGAATTAATGGTAAGCAATCTTTTCCTCTGAAACTTTAAAAAAGTTTTAAAAAATGCTCCCCAGACACAAAGACATAATGATACCCTAGTTTTCAACTATTACGATAAGGGCAAGGAACCAAATAAGCTATTTGGAGCCAACCCTGATTCAAATGTAGAGTTCATACATTTATATTTCAGGACTATATTTTTGTACCATTCTGTTTTTATTTTTGCATGGGACTTGTTTTATAGTGTATTCTTCCATGTGAACCACCAAGAATCATTTATTTTATTGTGTTGGCATACAAATATGTTTAATAACATTTTAAATAACAAAATAACATTTGATAAAATAAATATACTAGATGGTTGTTGTTGTTGTTGTTATTATTATTATTATTATTATTATTATTATTATTATTATTATTATTATTATTATTATTATTATTTATTATTATTATATTTGTATAATGTTAAATTTATACAATGCCAGTTTTCTTGAATCCGATTGCTATAGAAGGAGTAGCTGTAGATATAACTATAATTTGCTGCACCTTTTCTTTGGCACTCAAGGGAGTGTAGTGGAGGTCTTCTTTCATTTTTTAATCACAACAATCTCTCTATCTTGATCATATAGGAGAAAATGAAAGTGACCAGAATATAATAGTATGTTGGTTCAATGTTCAAATCCAATGACATTGATTTTTCAGTACCTTATGACCTAAATACAGCAAGGTGGGAGTGGATTATAGATGAAGAGTTAAGGATTTACTTTGGGTCTCCTGTTTAGACAAAGTGCCTCTGTGCCTATTATTTGTTTAAGAGGCTGTTAAAACTGGGGTAATATTCTTTTATCTTGCACAGCACAGAAACATGGAGCACATACATGGAAGGATTCTAAGGGACATCAGCCACCAGAGATAAATGGAGATCAGGTACAGAAAAGATGATTGAACCACATACACATCAAAGACCCAGGGGTAGGATTCAGCTGGTTCAGACCAGTTCTGGTGAACTGGATGTTAATTTTAATCTGGTTCAGCGAACCGGTTGTTCCAATGGCTGATCCAGCCTGCCCCGCCCCTCCCAGGAGTCTCCAAGCAGCCCATTTTGGATGCCATGTAAGTGCAGGGCACGCACAGAGGCTCTGGGAGGGCGAAAAGCAGGCTACTGGAAGTCCCAATAGGCCCATTTCCAGCCTCTGAGGGCATGCAAAGTGAATCGGTTGTTACAACTGGTGAATCCCACCACTGCAAAGACCCCTATGTCTGAAAAGCTCAATAAGAGATTTGTTGAACTGAAACGTCCATCCATTGTTGATGCTGGCAAATGCACTCCCCATGCCTTTACTTGGGGAATGACACAACACATTTGAGAGATTATAGGAGTTATAGAGTGGCATACAAAGCTGAAAGAAATAGTATTGGAGCCCCAATCCTTAAGTGTAGTCTAAGTAAGTGGGTTCAAAGATTTATTGAGGTTAACTTTTTTCTGCTTTTCTCCATGTATGCAGAGAAAATAAATAGCACAAAGAGGCTGTTCACTGTCACTTTCAGTTTTAGTCTCAGTAGGGGTCAATTTAGAGAACATAGGCTGTACCGTAATTTCATGACTTTTAAGCTCAATCCATTTTTTCTTATATCTCAAAAGATATGGCTTTAAACCTAATTTTCCAAGCATGATATTTCTGTAATATTACAACCCCTGCTTTTCCTCCATAGATTTTAATATTATACCTATGGTTAGAAATGTTTTATTGATTTGTGCCTACAGTACCAGCAAATTTCATTTCATCTATTCCAGCTGTAGGAGGAATCAATGCCAATTTACTTTTCTTCATTTATAAGTGACCAAGGAGACATAATGTCAAATTTTAAGAGGAAAAGATGACTACTTTTATCACAAGATGTAATTCCAATAGTTAGCTCAACAATAAATAAGAGTTGTTAGGATAAATATGCCATTAACATGCTTGCTTTAAAAAAAAAAGCAGTGAGATGGCTGAGCATTGTAACAAAAAGAAGCACACTCCCAGAATTTAGGGCCTAGGAGCCATTCTAAAAGCAATCATTGTTTCACGTAAACCAATGGTTTTAAACCTCCTTCCCAGGCTGAAGGTAATCAACAACTGGCAGATGACCTGAATGAGTTTTACTGCAGGTTTGAAAGGAAACTACAGCCACCTATCTCCACAACCCCCATCTCAGACACACCAACAACAGCCAAGCCTCCTACAACTGACCCCATTTCATTGGGTTCACAGAAAAGGAAGTGCAGGACCTATTTCACAGACAAAAGCCAGGAAAAGCTCCAGGCCCAGACAAGATAACTCCTTCTTGCTTAAAAGTCTGTGCTGACCAATTGGCCCCCATCTTCACCCATATTTTCAATAAATCACTAGAGATGTGTTATGTTCCTTCTTGCTTCAAACGCTCTACCATCATCCCAGTGCCGAAGAAGCCCACCATCAAGGAACTGAATGACTACAGACCAGTTGCTTTAACATCTGTAGTCATGAAAACCTTTGAAAGGCTAGTGCTTTCCTACCTGAAAACCATCACGGATCCGCTGTTAGACCCCTTGCAATTTGCATACCGAGCAAATAGATCAACAGATGATGCTGTTAATATGGCTCTGCACTACATCCTACAACATCTTGAGTCTCCAAAGACCTATGCAAGGGTCCTTTTTGTAGACTTTAGTTCAGCATTCAATACCATCATTCCAGACATTCTTCTAACTAAGCTAAACCAGCTACAGGTACCGGAACAGACTTGTAAGTGGATCACAAGCTTCCTAACAAACAGGAAGCAGCAGGTGAAGCTAAGCAAGATCACATCAAATACCTGTACAATTAGCACAGGGCCCCCAAGGCTGATCCAGCCTGCCCGCCTCCCAGGAGTCTCCAAGCAGCCCATTTTGGATGCCATGTAAGTGCAGGGCATGCACAGAGGCTCTGGGAGGGCGAAAAGCGGGCTACTGGAAGTCCCAATAGGCCCATTTCCAGCCTCTGAGGGCATGCAAAGCGAATCGGTTGTTACAACTGGTGAATCCCACCACTGCAAAGACCCCTATGTCTGAAAAGCTCAATAAGAGATTTGTTGAACTGAAACGTCCATCCATTGTTGATGCTGGCAAATGCACTCCCCATGCCTTTACTTGGGGAATGACACAACACATTTGAGAGATTATAGGAGTTATAGAGTGGCATACAAAGCTGAAAGAAATAGTATTGGAGCCCCAATCCTTAAGTGTAGTCTAAGTAAGTGGGTTCAAAGATTTATTGAGGTTAACTTTTTTCTGCTTTTCTCCATGTATGCAGAGAAAATAAATAGCACAAAGAGGCTGTTCACTGTCACTTTCAGTTTTAGTCTCAGTAGGGGTCAATTTAGAGAACATAGGCTGTACCGTAATTTCATGACTTTTAAGCTCAATCCATTTTTTCTTATATCTCAAAAGATATGGCTTTAAACCTAATTTTCCAAGCATGATATTTCTGTAATATTACAACCCCTGCTTTTCCTCCATAGATTTTAATATTATACCTATGGTTAGAAATGTTTTATTGATTTGTGCCTACAGTACCAGCAAATTTCATTTCATCTATTCCAGCTGTAGGAGGAATCAATGCCAATTTACTTTTCTTCATTTATAAGTGACCAAGGAGACATAATGTCAAATTTTAAGAGGAAAAGATGACTACTTTTATCACAAGATGTAATTCCAATAGCTAGCTCAACAATAAATAAGAGTTGTTAGGATAAATATGCCATTAACATGCTTGCTTTAAAAAAAAAAGCAGTGAGATGGCTGAGCATTGTAACAAAAAGAAGCACACTCCCAGAATTTAGGGCCTAGGAGCCATTCTAAAAGCAATCATTGTTTCACGTAAACCAATGGTTTTAAACCTCCTTCCCAGGCTGAAGGTAATCAACAACTGGCAGATGACCTGAATGAGTTTTACTGCAGGTTTGAAAGGAAACTACAGCCACCTATCTCCACAACCCCCATCTCAGACACACCAACAACAGCCAAGCCTCCTACAACTGACCCCATTTCTAGTGATCACAGAAAAGGAAGTGCAGGACCTATTTCACAGACAAAAGCCAGGAAAAGCTCCAGGCCCAGACAAGATAACCCCTTCTTGCTTAAAAGTCTGTGCTGACCAATTGGCCCCCATCTTCACCCATATTTTCAATAAATCACTAGAGATGTGTTATGTTCCTTCTTGCTTCAAACGCTCTACCATCATCCCAGTGCCGAAGAAGCCCACCATCAAGGAACTGAATGACTACAGACCAGTTGCTTTAACATCTGTAGTCATGAAAACCTTTGAAAGGCTAGTGCTTTCCTACCTGAAAACCATCACGGATCCGCTGTTAGACCCCTTGCAATTTGCATACCGAGCAAATAGATCAACAGATGATGCTGTTAATATGGCTCTGCACTACATCCTACAACATCTTGAGTCTCCAAAGACCTATGCAAGGGTCCTTTTTGTAGACTTTAGTTCAGCATTCAATACCATCATTCCAGACATTCTTCTAACTAAGCTAAACCAGCTACAGGTACCGGAACAGACTTGTAAGTGGATCACAAGCTTCCTAACAAACAGGAAGCAGCAGGTGAAGCTAAGCAAGATCACATCAAATACCTGTACAATTAGCACAGGGCCCCCCCAAGGCTGTGTGCTCTCCCCACTTCTCTTCTCTCTGTATACCAATGACTGCATCTCCAATGATCCATCTGTTAAGCTACTGAAGTTCGCAGATGACACAACAGTGATTGGTCTCATTCGAGACAATGACGAATCCGCATATAGACGAGAGGTCGAACGATTAGCCTTGTGGTGCAACCAAAACAATCTGGAACTGAACACACTCAAAACCGTAGAAATGGTGGTAGACTTTAGGAAAACCCTTCCATACTTCCACCTCTCACAATACTTGACAACACAGTATCAACAGTAGAAACCTTCAAATTTCTGGGTTCTATCATATCGCAAGATCTCAAATGGACAGCTAACATCAAAACATCATTAAAAAAGGACAACAAAGAATGTTCTTTCTGCGCCAACTCAGTAAGCTCAAACTGCCCAAGGAGCTGCTGATCCAATTCTACAGAGGAATTATTGAGTCTGTCATTTGCACCTCTATAACTGTCTGGTTCGGTTCTGCAACCCAACAAGAAAAACACAGACTTCAGAGGATAATTAGAACTGCAGAAAAAATAATTGCTACCAACTTGCCTTCCATTGAGGACCTGTATACTGCACGAATCAAGAAGAGGGCCGTGAAAATATTTGCAGATCCCTCGCATCCTGGACATAAACTGTTTCAACTCCTACCCTCAAAACGACGCTATAGAGCACTGCACACCAGAACAACTAGACACAAGAACAGTTTTTTCCCAAAGGCCATCACTCTGCTAAACAAATAATTCCCTCAACACTGTCAGACTATTTACTGAATCTGCACTACTATTAATCGTTTCATAGTTCCCATCACCAATCTCTTTCCACTTATGACTGTATGACTATAACTTGTTGCTGGCAATCCTTATGATTTATATTGATATATTGATCATCAATTGTGTTGTAAATGTTGTACCTTGATGAACGTATCTTTTCTTTTATGTACACTGAGAGCATATGCACCAAGACAAATTCCTTGTGTGTCCAATCACACTTGGCCAATAAAAATTCTATTCTATTCTATTCTAAAACTTCCATTCAATCAAGTGATTTCATTGTTTGGATGACACTATGAAATCAATTTTGTTCTTTCATTAAAGCACCAAAATTGACATTTAAAAAAAATACTAATGCTTCAAATGGACATTTGTTGCCATTTAAGAGTCAGATAGAAGTTCTTTAAAATGTAAGTTCTTTATTTAAATTTAGGTCCGCCACCTAACTTTATGCTTTTTTCCAACATTATCTCTGTATTCTTGTGCTATATTTTTCTGTAGCCTTGAGCTGTCCTTTCTACTTCCAGTTTACATAGTTGTGCATATCTTGTTACAGCCAGAGTTAGCCCTTTCACAAATTATTAATCCTTGGGTTGATATCACTGGACTTCAGTCAAGGATAAGTGAAGATGGAAGAGGGGGAAATATAAAGGTGAGTGACTGATGAAGCCATATTACCAAAAAAATTCCTGAAATGTAGAGGAATAATGCTATTTCTTTAGCCTGCTCACAAACACAGCTTATGTCACACTAGGCTGAAGCTGCCATAACTAAAGATGAAGTAGATACATAATCAGAGTGCACAAAAGTAGGAACATTTCATGGAGGTAGTTAAAAAGGAAGTAAGGAAAAACAGGGGTGGAACCCAACAAAACCTGAGCTCAATGGACCACCCTCCCAAGTACCAGACTTGTAAATTAACAAGGCAAGAGTAGCTGCCAAACCTGTTAATCAAAAAAGCAAGGAGAAAAGGGCACCGGAAGCAGTGGTGGGTTGCTCCCGATTCAGTCCAGTTCTATAGAAATAGTAGTAAAACCAGTGGGAGGCTTCGCCCACCCACCACGACATCATCATGAGTGATCTGCGCATGTGCAGAAGTGCAGGTGCATGAGCAAAGAGAGCACACTCATGCTCCTGTTGCGAACCGGCAGTAAAGGTAAGTAGAACCCACCCCTGACCAGAAGCTCACCTACTCTTTGAGTTATCTTGGTGGCTTTTGTTCCTCTAAGTAGTGACTGGCAGCCTAGTTGAGATAGAAAATAGTAAGTTTGAATGAGTCTCTGTGTGTGTGCATGTGAGAAAGAGCAAATACACATTGTAACTAATAAAGTTTCTCTGATACTTTAAGTCTACTGGATGACTGTGTATTCCAACAAACTTCTTGTGTGTCACTGTTCAATTGAAGGTGATTTGAGTGTGTCCCTAAATATTTCCCAGTTGTTGACCATGACTATGAGTGTGTGAGTACATGTACAATGCCCCCTTGCTTTTTCTCTTTTTGCTATCTGTAAGGGTAATTTTTTAGTATTGTGAAATATGTAGTAGGATACAGTTTTGAGAGTGTCTCTCTCACTTTCATTTTTAGAAATTTAATATTGCAATGGCAACCACCTGAAAAGCAGCCAAAATAGTAGGGGATGGGCAGAGAACTGCTAGAGCAACCTGCAGGAAAATAATGCTAGGTTTACTTTGTAAATGTTTGAGTAATTGGGTAATAAGGTAGCTTAATAACTTGATATTAATTTGACAATGAAGAAAGAGTGGATCAAAGATTTGTAGAGGTGGGGGGGGGAAGTCCAAAAGATGGAAAACTCTGTAAAACAAGAGTCTGAAAATGTAAAGCGAATGAATGACAAAGTGGAATTTTTTTTTCTTTTATTTTGTCATAACAGTATATACAAACCTCAACATAAACAATAATTCATCATGAGAGAAAAAGTATATATAAGTAAAAGTATAAGTAAAAGTATGCATATAATACTATAATGAAGAGAACAATAGGACCGGAACGGTAGGCACTTTTGTGCTCTTATGCACGCCCCTTATATAATTTATTATATAATTTGGAGAGTAAGACAGAAATTAGAGAAATGAAAAGAGAGTGACATAAATTGGCACTACTGGAACTGACAAGAAGGACTTTTGTTTAGAATGTAGTGTGATTCCAGAGTATGGTGAAGACATTTTAGCAAAATTTAGGGAGTGTGAATGAGTGGGATGAGGAGGATACAGAAGCAGAACTTGATAAGGCATATAGAAGATTTGTGAGAATAAGAAACATTCCAGGGGATTTCTTGATGCACTTGTTCGGGAAGAAGACAAGAGACCAAATTCTAAAGCAGCAATTTAATACAACACTGAAATTACAGTGTTCTTGAATACAGGAGTTCTTGAATTAGACAAAAAAATGATTATTTTTGACTGATAGAGTAAAACAGAAAAAGTTTCCATTTGATGGGATAAATTGGAAGGTGTGATTTTTTTTTTATTTTACTTTCAGATAGCAGTGATTTTGACTGAATTTGGTCCAGAAAGCAAGCAAATTTCTTGAAAAATGAACTGGAGGAATTGCAAATGGATGTCAGGTGTCACAAACATTTCAGAAGATGCAACAGGAAACTGAAAGGGATAGTATTGAACTAGTGCTACAGGAATCGACTTTTTAAAAAAAAACTGGCTTGATTGATGAAGATGCTATCCGTTCATGACTTATACATGCTGAATGTGGAATATAATGGAGCATATGCTCCTCAAACAAAAAAAAACAAACAAATTATTATTTGAAAAACAATTAAAGCAAGATATAATTTGCCTAAAAGAAACATATATTAGAAAAAAGGAGATACATTTTTTGAGTTATACAAATTTAGTGAAGAATTTATTTTAACAGGAACTAAAAGAGAAATGAGGTCATTTTGTATATAAATCTTCAATGAAAATCAGACCTTGATTTATGACCATGGTAGATTTGTTGGTATGGGAGTTAATTTTCATGGGGTTAAGGGGATTAGGAATTTATGCCTCAAAATTAGGTCTCAAAATTAGGATAAAGTACTGTTTTATAAAAGAATTATGGAGAGAGAACACAGAATGGTTTAAATGGGCAAAGATGAGAATATTGAATCCCAGATTTCATTGGAAAAAGTTAAATCATTTGAAATCCTATTTAAACTGATGGGATTTTAAAAAGTTAACTTGCATAGGAAAGTCTTTGCAATTTGATATTTCTGGATATCTTCTGTTTTTGACAAGCACGGCTAATGCTATGTAGACATCGTCCTTAGAAAACATCTAGTACGCCTGTGTATGGTTTGCCAATTGCACAGTGGCAGATAGGACAGCACTCCAGAGGGTTAATGTCATTGCCCAGAGGATCATTGGTTGCCCTCTCCCCTCTTTGAAAGAGCTTTATAGCTCCCGCTGCCTTAAGAAAGTTCAAAACATTCTTAAAGATCCATCTCATCCTGGGCACCTTTTTTTGAACTATTGCCATCTGGCACATTGTACAGGATAATAAAAACAAGGACAAATAGGCTGAAAAACAGCTTCTATCCCAGGGCAGTAACTATATTGAATTCTACTGTATAGTGCAATATTAATGCACTATCAGGCGTTTTCAATTCAGTTGTATAGAATGTGAAAGATGTGTGTTGTGTTCTATTTTTATAGTTACAATGTATACTGAAGATGGCATTTAATTTCATTGTATGAGGTGCAATGACAATAAAATAAACTAATTAATTGGGGTATACTGTACCTGTTAGTGGTAATAATATTTAATAGTAAAGCAGTAGTGTAATAGTGGGGTGGTGGTCTAATGGTGAAGACACTCACCTTCCACTCAGAAGGTTGAGAACTCAATCCTAAGTAGCGGCAGATGTTTCTCTCTTAGAGCACAAAGAAAAAATATCTGCTGCAAATATCTTTGCACCACTTCGGGAGAACTGGTTGTTAACTTTCTGAGCAGTTTGGTGAACTGGTTGTTGGAAGAAATCATTAGGGCAGAGAATTGGTTGTTAAATTATTTGACTCCCACCACTGGCATCAGGCCACTAAACGCTCAGCTCCATCCAGTCACCCTGACTCTACCCGCAAATTAATGGATTACAGGATCATAAAAAGGGATCCTGCAAAGCAACAGTGTAACATTTCTAACCCTCACATACATTCTTATCCCTATTCCTTGAACAATTTCAAAATACTATGGATTTCTAAGTGAAGGAAATATGTTGACATCATTCTTGAAAGATAGCATGGTAAGCAAAAGGTAACAACTTCAGAAAGCTTTTTTATGAGTTTGGTGAAAAACTTACTTTCTACTTGTCACCCATATTATTTCACATAGCTTCTGATACCGTAAGAGCCCCAGGGGAAATTCTTAACATTTGGACAAGCTGGTTCTTAGTACCTGGGCTCTAAGTTTTACAACATCACAAAATACAAAAGGCTTTAAGTCATTAAAACAGCACTTTGATTTATGCTTGGAAATATAATGTCAACTAAACCATTCTGTGATTTAGACATCTAAAGAATATATATCCCAACATCCAGAGAACTGAGACATAAATCGATAGGAGCACACCAGTCCCCGTGTTCTTCTCTTGTTATCGATGTCCCATTTGTGAAATGCAGTCCCTTAGGCCTCACTTTGTTATTTCCAGTCACAGGTGAAAATCTTTGTATTTTCCCAGGCAATCCTGTTGGCATTTAGTTCAATAATGCTGTTGCTTTTATTATTTTGTATCAGTTTGATGTAATATAATAATTAGTAATGTATTTAATTTATATGAGGCCCAACTCCCAGGAGTTCTGGGTAGCTATATTATATGTCATTAGTAAATCACAGGACACTGTGCAGGACACTGGGTGTCTTAGAATTGTAGCAGAAAAAAATTCTACTAGGCTTTTTCCTGCAACTTTTGTCCTTTTTCATGTGGTGATTATAATTTTAGAGTACACTTTTATGTGTGAAGATTTTTGGAATGATGGGAATCAGAATTGTAAGATTTTTCTTGCAAGGTTTAATATCCTGGCTTTGATTCCTCAACAAAATGATAGCTTAGGCCTAGTGAGGACAAGACTAATTCTCTTCTGATACCTTTGAGATGATACACAGATTTTCTGATGAGCTATCTTTTCATGATGCAGCAGCAGGAACCTTAAGAGCCAAATTATCCAAATTCTCCACTTGACATCCTGGAGGCTCAAGCAAAGCTTTTTTTATGGGAAATCAATATGTTATTTATGCATGATTTAGAGAGACCATAAAAAACCCAAAAGAAGTATTATTTGTATTGGGCAGTGTTTCTCAACCTGAGCAACTTTAAAATGTGTGGACATTAACTCCAAGACTGAAGCCTGAATTTTTAAAACATGTATCATGCATACTTTAAAAGGTAAGGCTTCTATCATGTACTTGTGCCTGCCACCCTGTCCTTTCAGAGCCCCTTCTGCAGATGCCCCTGAGTTTAAGAAAACCCAATCACAGCATTTGGAATTGAAATTTTCAAAGGAAAAGGAAGTATTTTTCAAGATCTGCAAAGCAATTCTTTTCAGGCTAAGGACAAAAGTCCAGGCTCACTTGATTTGGAGGTGACATGCTTGGGAATACAGTCTAAAAAGTTGACAACATTATTTTAATGTAATTTAAATCAAAAATACATTGTACATTGTAGGAAGGGAGGGGAAATTCCAACATTGTTTTTCTATCTTGTCTACTTAATACCATGTGTGTGTGTATATATATGTATATGTATATGTATATATGCAGTGGTGGGATTCAGCCAGTTCGCACCACTTCGGGAGAACCGGTTGTTAACTTTCTGAGGAGTTTGGCAAACTGATTGTTGGAAGAAATCATTAGGGCAGAGAACTGGTTGTTAAATTACTTGAATCCCACCACTGTATATATGTATATATATGGATGTGTGTGTGTGTATATACACACACAGACACACACAGACACACACAGGCACACAGGCACACACACAGACACAGACACACACAGGCACACACACAGACACAGACACACACACACACACATATATATATGTAGGTCTTTGGTTGTTCGGGTTTTCTCCCGCGTAAAATTGGAAATTTTGATCTCGGCAGTTGCGTAGGAATGCGAGGTCACATAAAATGGAAGCTCTCTGGACTTCTAGTTTTTCATAGGTCCTGGTCAGATGGTGGATTTCCTCCCCGTAGAGGTATGATATTTGTTTTCTGAGGTTTTCGCGGGTGTTTGTATGTAGGTCTTTGGTTATTCGGGTTTTCTCCCGCGTAAAATTTGAAGTGTCTTGGCGACGTTTCGACGAAATCCCATTCGTCATCATCAGGATAGGTGCTTACAGCTTCCTATTTGTAGGAGAAATGTATGATCGCAACTGTTTCTTCCTTTTAACTGCTAGTGAGGGTTTGAACTGATTGGTTGGGAGCTTGGCTGGGTTCTGATTGGGTAGAGGTGTGTTCTGATTGGTTGGGGGTTTGGCTGTGCTCTAATTGGATGGTGGGGTTGGCTGTTCTCTGATTGGCTGGGGGTGTGTTCTGTTGGGGGGGGCTTGGTTGTGGTCAGGTTGGCCTGAGATGCAGGGGGATTTGAATTGGTGAGTTGCATTGCTGTTGTTTGGCTTCGCGTTCGTGGTCGTGCTACATCTTCATGGTGGGTGCCAGTCTGCTGCATGTATGGATTGGAGGGGTTTGAAATGGCTAATGATGCAGCTGTGGTCTGACATCCGTAGCCAAGACACTCATCTCCAGAACAAAACGCTTAGCTGACGAACAATACCTAAAAACCGATCTACACACTCTCACTAACGTACTAACATCCAATGGATTCCAGAGAAATAAGATTACCAAACTAATCCAAAAAGAACCCTCCCACTAAAATCCAAGACAGAGAACAAGAAAACGGCACAGCCCTCCTCCCATATATAAAAGGCACCACAGACAGAATCAGCAAGATCCTCCACAAACACAACATCAAGACAGCATTCTGCACAAACCGAAAAATATCCACCATCCTAAGAAACCCCAAAGACAAAATTGAGTTAGAAAATCAAGGAGTATATGAAATCCCATGCACCGCCTGCCCCACCACATACATTGGACAAACCAACAGAAGAATAAGTGCACGCATTGAAGAACACAAGAACTCAGTCAAAAAAGAGGAACCAACTTCTTCCCTGGTCCAACACTTTAAAGTCACAGGACATGATATTGACTTTAACAAGACCAGAACTATCGCCAAAACTGAACACTTTAACAACAGAATAATCAGAGAAGCCATTGAGATAGAAAAACGCCCACACAGCATGAACAAACGAGATGATACCTCCCGCCTACCAGCCATTTGGAAACCCACCCTTATTGACAAACGAGTCCCTAACACGAGGAATGACACCAGACCCACACTCACGAGGTCCACACAGGATGTCACCACCGCACATCCACCCAGAAAGCAGACCCAAACCCACACTGATCATGAAGCACGACCAAGGACCAGAAGCCAGACCGCAGCTGCAACATTAGCCATTTCAAACCCCTCCAATCCATACATGCAGCAGACTGACACCCACTATGAAGATGTAGCACGACCACGACCACGAAGCCAAACAACAGCAATGCAGCTCACCAGCTCAAATCCCCCTGCAACTCAGACTAATCTGAGCACAACCAAGCCCCCACCCAAACAGGACACACCCCCATCCAATCAGAGCACAACCCCCCCATCCAATCAGAGCACAGCCAAGCTCCCACCCAATCAGTTCAAACCCCCACTAGCAGTTAAAAAGGAAGAAACAGCTGCAATCACACATTGCTCCCAGAAGCACGAAGCTGAAGCCTGAAGATGACGAATAAGACTTCGTCAAAACGTCGCCAAGACACTTCCAATTTTACGCGGGAGAAAACCCGAATAACCAAAGACCTACATAGATAGATAGATAGATAGATAGATAGATAGATAGATAGATAGATAGATAGATAGATAGATAGATAGAGATAGATAGATAGATAGATAGATAGATAGATACTCCCAGAAGCACGAAGCTGAAGCCTGAAGATGATGAATGAGACTTCGTCGAAACGTCGCCAAGATACTTCCAATTTTACGCGGGAGAAAACCCGAATGACCAAGGACCTACATGCAAACACCCGCGAAAACCTCAGAAAACATATATATAGATATATATATATTTATTTATTAAAGGTCAGGTCTATTTGTAATTGGGTGAAGTGATCCATCAAAGGGAAGCAAGTTTTAAAAACATACTTTAAATGAGTTAACTTACAAAATGCATTCAAAATTTGGGATATAAGAAATCTATGGAATTGAAATCTGGCAAAGTTGTAACTAATTCAGTTTTTCCAAGCTGCCACAGTCAGCCCTGGTCACCTGCTTATTATTCCAACTCTTCCTGCCAGCTTCCTACAAAGAAAGTAAATGGAGGAACTGGCAAGAAGTTGGAAGTTGTTCCCATTTCCACTGTTTGGTTTTTTTTGCCTGCCCATGCTCATTCTGTTTCTATGTTTAGGTAAGGAATCCAATGAGTAGCATACAGGTAGTCCTCCATTTACAACCATTCATTTGGTGACCATTTGAAATTACAATAGCAATGAGAGTGTCAATGGAAATTCTCAGTCATCCAGGTCATGGTTGTCCCAAAGGTTCTTTTTCAAGAGACAACTGAACTTTCTGGTTTTTCTTTTGCTTCTTATCCAAGAAGCTTCTTCAGCTCTGGCTGGGTGGTAGGGAATTAAAGGATTTATACCCCTTGCAAACGGCTGGTCATTTGCATTCTTTTAGAGAGTTGTTGAAACCACCTGGAGATTTTTCTGTGTTGTCAGGGTCACCTAAGTAGTGAAAATGGGTGTGGAGCCTTCTTGGAACTATGGAAAGGACTGGAGATAGATGATGTTAAAAAAAAACCTCTGTTGAGAGAGGGATGTTCAATTCTGAAATATATGGCTTCTTTGATCCCTCTTTCAGCCATAGATGGCTTCTTTGACATACACACACCCAGTGGTCCTTTCTGCCCAAAATGTGGACTTTGCTGTCTTCAAAAGATTGGCCTTTGTCTTTTAAATGCAGATAGATTGTAGAACTTGTCCTGATGAGTTTGTTCTCCTGTGTTGTGCCATGCATTTATGAAGTTGTTGTTTTGTTTCCCCAATGTTCAGATAAACCTCTAGGTGGCCACAATGACTCTCTAAAAGAATCCAGCTGTCTGCAAGGAGTATAAATCCTTCCATTCCCCACCATCCAGCCAGAGCTGAAGAAGCTTCTTGGATGAGAAGCCAAACGTCTTCAAAGAAAAACCAGAAAGTCCAGTTGACTCTTGAAAAAAGCACCTTTGGGACAACAATAATGAAAAAAAAAACCTTACAACTGGTTCTCAAACTTACAGTCATTGCAGCATCCCTACAGTCACATGATTAAAATTTGGGCACTTGGCAATTGGCAAGTATTTATGATGGGTGTTGTCATGTGGGGTCATGTGATTGCCATTTGTGACTTTCTTAGGAAGTTCCTGATTAGAAAAAGCCATAGGGGGAAGCTGGATTCACTTAATACTGCATGATTCACTTAACTGCAGTGAGTTGTTTAAAAATTATGGCAGAAAAGATCACAAAATCAGGCAGGACTCACTTAACAGCCATTGCATAAATTCTGGTCTCAACTGTGGTCATACATCAAGGACTACCTGTAGTTTAGTACAACTTAAAACAGGGGTCTCCAACCTTGTCAACTTTTAAGACTTGTGGATTTCAACTCCCAGAATTCCTCAGCCAGCAAAGCTGGCTGAGGAATTCTGGGACTTGGAGTCCAGAAGTCTTAAAGTTGCTAAGGTTGCAAAGCTGGCTGAGGAATTCTGGGACTTGGAGTCCAGAAGTCTTAAAGTTGCTAAGGTTGGAGACCCCTGACTTAAAACCTTGAAGAGTCTGGTTGAAAGTCAGCTAGAGACAGTAATACTGACCTGGGAGGAATATTCCATAAGTTTTTGCTGAATTCATCATATCAATGGGATATTCAGTTTTTGCTGAATTCATCATATCAATGGGAACTTCCAATCTAATCTATAATATCTCCAGTAAGTAAAAGTGCTTAAGATTTCTTTGACAATATAGCACTGTACAATTTTTTTCATATAGTCTCTGCTCATTTATTAACAGAATTGATTCTTATAAAATGTTCACAGTTGCATATGATCCAACCAAAAATAAGTTCATCATCTTCTATGGGCAGAAGAGAGGAGAAGCAAGAGAGAATTGTGTCTTCTAGTGACTGCATAAGCATTTCATAAATTCATAAACGTTATTCAGGACAGTGTTTTTTTTAATAATCTGCTAGGTTACAAAGAACTGGGAATAGAAAACTGGGCAGGAGTAAGCCCTTATTTATCCTTAAATAATTTTTTTTAAAACCTTGTGATATTCTTTCCTATTAAATTCACCAGGACTGTGAAGAATGCCAGGCAACTACTGTCAGCACTGTAATACAATGTTATTAGTATTCATGCCTCATCTGTGTGACAAATGGAATAACAACCCTCTGCTTGAATTTTATTCCATGGATTGCTTCATTACCAAAGGAAAACAAAAAAACAAAATTATTCTGCTTATTGTTCAGTTATTGTTAATGAAAACAAATGACATGTTTTCTTAAAGTAATTATAAACTCCATGCTAAGAAAACTGAATTGAGTTATGCTAGTGTTATTAATTTCTCTATCATTTCTCCACTGGCAAAATAATTAGATTGTCCTTTTTAATTTTTTTAATGTGCTTAGCATAACTTTTTTATTTTTTAAAAAATGTAGATTACGTATTTTACAAAATATATATTAAATTGAAGTGCAAATATACTGAGGTACGCACAAATAATTTTTTGTTTCCAAAAAAAGTCTAAGTTCCCAAGTGGTTTGTACATCATCATCAATATAAATGAAGAGTATGTTTCAATATCCATAGACAGACAGAAAATGCATTTCTGAAATTATGGACAATATTTGTAATATTCATTCTCAATACGCTAACGTTATCCAGTTGGATATCCTATCCTGGGCTGAGCTGGAAATTCCATAGAAATATTGGAATGGTACTTAAATGCTGTGAGGATCTCAATGGAATAAAACAAGCTGAGATTTAACCAAGCAGAATAGAGTTGCTTCTTGTCCAGAGATTATATGGCTGATTGGTTGTTTCAATCGTTACTCTGAACGAAGGAGACAATATCCCTGAAAAAGCAGATATGTGTCTCAGATGTCCTTCTGGATCCACAGCTACTGTTGAAAGGGCAGGTTAGATTGGCATTTGTTCAGCTTCAGGTGGTGTCACTATTGCAGCCCTCTCTGAAGTAAGAAATCCTGGAGATAATATATTCTGCATTTTCCTCTAGGGCTGGTTACTGCCATGCATTTTGCATGAAACTGCAACTGTAGTTGTCCACTTGTTGATGGGTCAGAAACATTATAGCCACATGACACTAACTTGTGAGTGTTGCGGTGGCTTTTGACAGGTTACCAAGTACAATTCCTAAATTGGTTTTTGACCTATAAAGCTCTAAATAGCTTGATTTTTTATTTTTACTTTTGTTTATTTAATTATTCAATTTGTAGACCATCTGACTCTTAACAACCAGGATGGTTACTCACAGGATCACATCATCTAGCTAGAATTCCTCCTGTCCAGTACACCTATCTAGGTTGGGAATATTAATGAAGCTGGATTCAGAAGAGATGAGAAAAGGGGTGGGGAGAACCAATGTTTTCCTGGGGTACCCTTCACCATAAAACCAATTCACATAGAGTGACATCTAAAAACTGGAAAGACTCATTTATTCTGCAGGGATAGATTGGTAAATAGTGTTTGCCTGCTCCAGAAATTGAACCAATGTTGGTGGGCTAGAAATTGAACTAATGTTGGTGGGCTAGCACCATCAATTGTGTGTTACAATAGTTGTTTCTATGTTGTTTGGATTTTTATTTTGTCTCATCAAAGGGTTCTTTTATCAAAATTATTGGACAGACATATGAGAAAAGTTTTTTTAAAGTGTGAACTTTGTAACCTTATCTAATTCTACACTATTGTCTTATTTCACTATAGTAGTCTGAATTTTTTTTTAGTTATATGTCAGAAGGTGGTGTTATGAATTCACAAGATAGATGAGACTAAATGCAGATGCAGGGTTTTTGTAAACTATATCAATCTTTTCCATAATTCTTAGTATAACAAGGGTAGAAAGACATAAGATTCTTTTAGAACAGGGATGTCAAACTCGCATCGTCACGTGACATATCAGGACTTTTTTCCCCCCCTTTGCTAAACTGGGCGTGAACATAGCCAGCGCATGATGCATGCAGTCCGCGGCCCATGGGAAAGTTCTTTTAGCATAACTATGGTAATCAAAATTAAACTAATGTATACAAACAGACTTACAATTCCTTTCCTTACACCTTCTTCATTTTTAGCTGATGTCTGCTTTCAGAAGTGTATAGAATACATTCAGTTTAACTATAGCTTAATTGCTGTATCATTTTGAAATTAACAGCTTCCCTGCCAGTAAAAATAAAACCTCTGTTAAAATAGGGTAATTGCCACTAAATTTCTAAAGGTTTTAATGAAGGTATCCAGTTAAAATTTAGTTGGTTACCTCTCATGATTAGAAAACGTAGATCTTGCTTATGTCTTCAGATCCTGTTCTTGCTGTGAATATCTGCATCGAATAGGCAGATCCTGTGTGCTGTGCATCCTCCTTGCATAGCGATATCTAAGCAGATTTGTCTTTGATGGTCAAGTCACCTTGAAACCTGAACTCTTTAGTAACCCAAGACTGCCTAATTCCCACTTTGCTTGTTAGCCATTTTTCTCCTACCTTTTCATCTCAATTTCTCCCTATAATTCACTCTATGTGTCAAAAAGCCTACTGTAATACGACATTTTAATCACCTCAAGCTACAGTTTGTATGTCTGGAAGGTTATGGGTTAGGTTGATAAATAGTGTTTGCCTGCTCCATTCTACAACAGCGGAACTAAGGTCTAAACAGCGGAACTAAACAGTCTAAAATTTTTAGATTGCAGGTGAAAGAATCATATTTTTAATGCTCTTTGGGTTGAAATTTCCGTCAAAGTAGAACATTATCACAATACCACTGGACTGGGACAAAACAATTTCTCGATTAAATATTTTTCTTGGGAAAGGGCACAAAATAGTCTAATTTGGCTGCCTATGTATATGTACATCAGGACCAAATGGTTTTAAAAAATCATTCTTTTTTTTTTTATAAATAATTTTTATTTCCATTTTCCAACATCATATTTATATGCAAACTATTATCTATCATTAATCATTAATCATACTGATTCAGGCCTGCCCGATTGACACTTGCTTTCTTCACAACCTCCTCTCTACCCTCTACTACTTTCACATCCTTCATCTCCTTCACTTTACTACTTCCTCTCCTCAAATTAGTCTAATTTGGCTGCCTATGTATATGTACATCAGGACCAAATGGTTTTAAAAAATCATTCTGTAGGCAAACCCTACAGTACATCTTGCAATATCGTTATCAGCTGTTGCAAAAAACAACCAGGCCCATCTTTTACTGCACATATGGGCAACATTTGCAACATTCCACTAAGTTTGCTCATGAAGTGCAAACAAATCTTTCAGCATGTGTCAATCCATTATGAAAGAATAAGTGACATTGTATTCGCTCCCTGTTCCTATAGATTTTTTTTTAAAGTCATATAGTCTCCTTGAAATGAGGTAGTCACAGTTTTTGTTCCCTTTTGATCATTTCCACAAATAGTTGAGACTGCAGTCTCATTATCTAATGTACAGATGCAACTATAAATATTTCACAGGGTGGAAACGCACTGAATCTATTCTCTTTCAATTATTTTTCCTAGAAAATAACCACAGCTGCACGGACAGACACTGTTTGATTTCCCTTAAACTTAATATTATCCTTATCACCTCTAGATGACCTGCCTAAATGCTTTTCACAGGCAACTGCCAAAGCTTTATCCTACAAGTTGATCCATATTTGTGCACAGCATCATGAAAATGAAACTCTGTGTGTGTGTACATAAAATACCAAAAAGATGTAAATAAAACGAAAGATTCATATTAGACTGCAGATCCTTTTGGTAACCATAGTAACCATAGCCAAGCTCAAAATAATACTCTTTATTCATAATTCACTCAGCAGTTCACTAAAATAGGGATAGCATCTTCATAATGAGGAGTTTTTATTATGCTGATACCAAAGTAAAATACAAAGTTTACAAAGCCTTCCTCCCTCCCCCAATATTTTTAATCATAGATGCTACAGAGAGGATTTCTGTGCAGCCCTTACCTCAATTGTATTCATTATTTTTTTTATGTCCTGTGCAATGCAATGCTTTCGTCTTTAATTGTTATATATGGTAAAAAATAATTTTGCAATAATTATCCACATACAGATACACACACAAACACACACATACATACATGCACACGTATAATGTTATCTAAAAACATTTGCAAAAAAAAGTTTTTCACAGAATTCTGTGACTTATGCTTCTCACCACAATAAGTTTTTTCCGAACTGCCACCATTCTAAAATAAGTGGCCCTATAAATCTTTTTAACAAAATAAATACATAAACCAAAATCTCTGTGTGTGCACCTTTTTAATCAATAGCTCCTGAAATATTGTCCAAATCCAGTGTGTGAATATTCTTTTAAATTTATGGAAGCTAGACTATGTAACCTTTAACAGGATATCTAATGGTAAATGTGTAGGTACATTGGGTTCAAATAATAAGGTAAGCCCAAAACTTGGATTAGATAGGTAAATTATAAACTAATCCTTTGGTTTATAACTGCTATGTGAGGTGCCATAGGGTTCGGTACTCTCTCCACTCCTGTTCAACATTTATATGAAGCCACTGAGCGAGATCATCCGACACCATGGACTGAGGTATAACCAATATGCTGATGATACTCATACTGTATGTCTCAGCCCGTGGTTAGTTAAGTGAGGCTGTGTCCTCCCTCTCGCAGTGCCTAGAGGTTGTTAGGGGCTGGATGGGGAGCAATGGGTTGAAACTAAACCCTGGCAAGACTGAGTGGCTCTGGGTTTATGGTTCGTTGGCTCAAGGAGAATTGTCATCTTTGGTGGCACTACCCCAAACAGAGTAATCTGGGGGTTCTCCTGGACTCACAACTCCTGCTCAAAGAGCAGCAAATGACGGTCGCAGCCAGGAGGGCCTTCATGCAACTGCAAGTTGTGTGCCAGTTACAGCCTTTCTTGGACTGGCAATCCCTACTCACAGTCACTCACGCCTTAGTCACTTCCTATCTTGACTATTGCAACACACTCTAAATGGGGCTGCCCTTGAAGAGCATCCGGAAGCTCCAGTTGGTACAAAATGCAGCAGCCCACACAGTTTTGTGCAGATCCCAGTATGCACATATATCTCCTCTTCTGCGGGAGCTGCATTGGCTGCTGATTTGCTTCCAGGAGCAATTCAAGGTGCTGGTTGTCACCTTTAAAGCCCTTCTTGGCTTGGGACCAGGTTATCTGAGGGACCATCTCTTGCCAGTCACATTTACCCAACCCATTACAGCGGGGAGGCAGGGAATGCTGCAGAGGTGGATTTCAGCAGGTTCTGACCAGTTCTGGAGAACCGGTAGCAGAAATTTTAAGTAGTTTGGAGAACCGGTAAATACCACCTCTGACTGGACCCCCATCTATTCTCTGCCTCCCGAATCTCAGCTGATTGGGAGGAAAGTTGGGATTTTGCAGTAACCTTCCCCTGCCAAAGCCACCAAGCCATGCCCACCAAGCCATGCCCACAGAACCAGTAGTAAAAAAATTTGAATCCCACCACTGGAATGCCATGGAGTCGCCATGGGCGAATAGGCAGCAATATAAATCTAATGAATAAATAAATAGGTAAATAAATAGGTAAATTATAAACTAATCCTTTGGTTTATTATTTCTTGTAAATTTTAGTGAATTATTTTATCAATATGAACGGTGTACATATTCATGTGTTTGTGCATTTGTAAGACTATGTGTGGATGTGTTATACTGAATATATTGCAGTGTATACAGTGCAATGAACTATTTTGGTATAAACTAGGTTTAGTTATATATATATATTTTTCTCTTATGTTTATTATCCCATTTTCTTTTCTCCACCCTTTATTGTATTGTTGATCCAAAAAGAAAATAGTACGATGGGTATATAGGTAAACACTGTATTTCTAATAAATTTCTTCCACTCCTGGAAGTAGTTAGGTTAGAACTCTGATATGAAAAGATGAAAATAACAACGGCAGCTATGTTTTATTAAGGAAACATTATTGGATTATATCTTAGATATCAATGCTGATGTAGCTGTGGCAAATAATCTGCCCTTTTAAAAAAATAGAAGAGCTAACGGGGAAAAACGTAAGTTTTATACTATATATGGAGTAAGAGTATCATATACATCAACAATGTTTTGTCAGGTACATTTTAGGCAGGTGTTCATATTTGAAATATTGAGAATATATTATGTATAGTGTGCTCTTGAAGATGGTTGCTGGTTGCTGGAGTGGATAGCTATCCCGTTCACAGAATAGTTCCCAGGAGAAACATGGTCATCTAAAAAGCCAATTTCATCATAGTCATCTAAAAAGCCCAATTTCATCATGGTCATCTAAACACAGACTTCAGAGGATAATTAGAACTGCAGAAAAAATAATTGCTACCAACTTGCCTTCCATTGAGGACCTGTATACTGCACGAATCAAGAAGAGGGCCGTGAAAATATTTGCAGATCCCTCGCATCCTGGACATAAACTGTTTCAACTCCTACCCTCAAAACGACGCTATAGAGCACTGCACACCAGAACAACTAGACACAAGAACAGTTTTTTCCCGAAGGCCATCACTCTGCTAAACAAATAGAATAGAATAGAATAGAATAGAATTTTTTATTGGCCAAGTGTGATTGGACACACAAGGAATTTGTCTTGGTGCATATGCTCTCAGTGTACATAAAAGAAAAGATACGTTCATCAAGGTACAACATTTACAACACAATTGATGATCAATATATCAATATAAATCATAAGGATTGCCAGCAACAAGTTATAGTCATACAGTCATAAGTGGAAAGAGATTGGTGATGGGAACTATGAAACGATTAATAGTAGTGCAGATTCAGTAAATAGTCTGACAGTGTTGAGGGAATTATTTGTTTAGCAGAATGATGGCCTTCTTGTGTCTAGTTGTTCTGGTGTGCAGTGCTCTATAGCGTCGTTTTGAGGGTAGGAGTTGAAACAGTTTATGTCCAGGATGCGAGGGATCTGCAAATATTTTCACGGCCCTCTTCTTGATTCGTGCAGTATACAGGTCCTCAATGGAAGGCAGGTTGGTAGCAATTATTTTTTCTGCAGTTCTAATTATCCTCTGAAGTCTGTGTTTTTCTTGTTGGGTTGCAGAACCGAACCAGACAGTTATAGAGGTGCAAATGACAGACTCAATAATTCCTCTGTAGAATTGGATCAGCAGCTCCTTGGGCAGTTTGAGTTTACTGAGTTGGCGCAGAAAGAACATTCTTTGTTGTCCTTTTTTAATGATGTTTTTGATGTTAGCTGTCCATTTGAGATCTTGCGATATGATAGAACCCAGAAATTTGAAGGTTTCTACTGTTGATACTGTGTTGTCAAGTATTGTGAGAGGTGGAAGTATGGAAGGGTTTTTCCTAAAGTCTACCACCATTTCTACGGTTTTCAGTGTGTTCAAATAATTCCCTCAACACTGTCAGACTATTTACTGAATCTGCACTACTATTAATCGTTTCATAGTTCCCATCACCAATCTCTTTCCACTTATGACTGTATGACTATAACTTGTTGCTGGCAATCCTTATGATTTACATTGATATATTGATCATCAATTGTGTTGTAAATGTTGTACCTTGATGAACGTATCTTTTCTTTTATGTACACTGAGAGCATATGCACCAAGACAAATTCCTTGTGTGTCCAATCACACTTGGCCAATTAAAAAAAAAAATCTATTCTATTCTATTCTATTCTAAAAAGCACAATTTCATCAGAAATAACACAATGGGAAGATCCATTCTAACTTCATTTTTTCAGGATACTCTACCACTTGTCATTTTTATGGGCAAGGATGGTCACACTACCAACCAAGCCTTCTACTCCATATACTCATTATTATTTTCTTTCCTAAAATAATTTATGGAGCCTATTTAAACCTGAGAGAATTCTTGAATATAAAGGTTTCCAAGGGGTTGGCACAGTATTTTATTTAAAAAGCTATAATTCCTTGCTATGTTTCAAGACAGTATATTCTTGAACTAATGTATAACCTTTATTGGGCTTTCTTAATCATATGTGGGTGGTTGTAAGATTTTGAGAAAATAATAAAATGCTATTTTGAAAAGAGGCTTTTTAATGGGTAGATGGATTGCTAATGGAGCCATAAATGCATAGGAGCAGAAATGTTACAGGAATTATCAAAAACAATTTAGTAACATCAAGCCTTTAGATTATGTAACACTGCACCAAACCTAGCCAGGAGTTTGAAATCTAGCCAAAGCAGGATGGATAGTAAGAGATATTTATGGAATAGGATGCAACAGGTACACTTGAGTCCAACTTCATCATATTTAAACTAAATTAGTATCATTTTTCAAGATGATACATAATTAATGATAATTAATTATGCTGCTCATGCAGCAGCCTCACACTTTTCTCATCAGTATAGATTGAACTAAGTCAACCACTGGGTAAAATTTAATAACTGACAAGGGAAGAATAATGTTTGTTACTTAACTTGTTACTGTTGTATATTTAACTTTTTGGGATGAAGGAATGTTCTTTCATTCTTTTCTCCTAATATAATTCAGGTAATCTAAGTGTTATTCAGCTTCCTGGGATGAGTGCTACTTGCTCTCTGTATCAGGAAGAACATCATCATCATTATCTCATCTGTCTGGAATCTGCACTGCACATCGGACATAAATACAATTGAGAGAATTCAGAGATATTTTACGAGAAGAGTCCTCCATTCCTTTACCCGCAATAAAATACCTTATGCCACCAGACTTCAAATTTTGGGTTTAGGCAATTTAGAACTACACCGACTTTGGTCTGACCTAAGCATAGTTCATAAAATTATCTGCCACAATGTCCTACCTGTCAATGACTACTTCAGCCTCAACCACAGCAATACACGAGCAAACAATAGATACAACTTAAGGTAAATTGCTCCAAACTTAGATTGCAGAAAATATGACTTCCGTAAAAGAGTGGTCAATGCCTGGAATTTCATCCCCAAACCCCCAAAACTTTAACCTTAAACTATCTACTGTTGACCTCACCCCATTCCTAAGAGGTCTGTAAGGGGCGTGCATAAGTGTACCAGCATGCCTGTCATCCCTGTCCTAATATTCCTTTTTACTCTTACTCTTTTCATGTATTCAAATTATTTTTATACTTTTACATGTTATCTTACATATGCTTGACAAATAAATAAATAATAATAATAAATAAAATAAATAAAATAAATAACAATTGTTTTGGGTCATCTCCAGAGAACAGGAAGCGATAGAACTCTCTTCTTACAATTTTATTTCAAAAATTAATAAGTGAATAGTATAGTATAGCCTTTATTGTCGCGGTACATCATGTATACAATGAAATTGGTTTAGCCTCTCTGGTGCAATCCATAACAGAAAAAAACAACAACATAAATAGTATAGAATGAATGCAAAATTCAACAGTATTAAACCTGGAGCCATTCAGTTGTTCTAGATTGTCATTCTCTTCTTCTTCAGACTATGCTTTAAAGCAGTAGGTAAAAAGCATTGTAGTAAGAGTGTACCATGTAGTTTTATTATTACACCAGTAGATTAACATCAGACCCTCCATTGCGATAGCAAGATTAATATATGAAAACCCAGGAGTCAGGCTGGAAAATGAAATAAGACAGATATAATTTCTGATGAATACTCTAGCTTTGTGCAATCTACACCCCATTAAACCAATTTATTAGTTTTCTTATAGCTTTTTTAACATCAGTAGACGATACAGAAAATGAAAGAAAGTTATTAATGTTGCATAGCCAAAAAAAAAAGTCCTTAAGACAGAATGGGGAAAGAGGAAAAAAGAAAAGAGACAGAGAGAGAGAGAGAGAGAAAGAGGGAGGAAGAAGAAAGAGAGAGAGAGAGAGAGAGAGAGAGAGAGAGAGAGAAAGAAAGAAAGAAAGAAAGAAAGAAAGAAAGAAAGAAAGAAAGAAAGAAAGAAAGAAAGAAAGAAAGAAAGAAAGAAAGAAAATCTGATAAAAGAAATGAGTAAAATGTGCTGTGCATCTCAGTGCTGAAGCCATTCAGGTCATCACATCATTAAAGTGGAACCCCATGGAGTTGAAGGGGCAGAGAACAGCCGTTAAAGTTTATCCAACTTTCTCACATGAATTGAAATCTATGAAATTGGAGAAACTGGTGTGTTGTGTTTTTTTGGTTTTTTTTTGCTTGCTTCTTATTAGCTGTTTCCTTTACAAAGAAATACTTGGATCTTTTTGAAAGTAAGATTATGATCCAGTTGAGCTTACTCTTCAGATATTTTTTCTTTCCTTCCTTCCTTCTTTCCTTTCTTCTTCCTTCCTTCCTTCCTTCCTTCCTTCTTTCCTTCCTTCCTTCCTTCCTTCCCTCCCCCTCCCCCCCGTCTCTGTTCTTTTGATTGAGAGATTGCCTGACTGCACAAAGACTCTGGGGACAGTATGGGATTTATTGAATCAATTGTAAGGTCCAATATTAATGTGTTTAAGCTCATAACTGCCAAATAAGAGACTTAAACAGAGGCTTGAGTAAAATAGCATTTAATCTTGATCAAGCTTAAATAGTTAGTTGTTCCACACACATAGAGGATACATGCAAGGAAGGACTACAAAGTAGAGAGGGAATCCACATCCCTTTTATATTTTTCAGGAACATCATGAACCTTCAATTCTGGCATCTTTGGAATCTGTGTATCCTGGAATCTGGCAGGTACATCCCCTGAAATCGGGTAGAGTCTCTTAATGAGCACCATTAGCCTTATCTCTCTTCTGATCATCTCCTTTGTTTTCACACTTGGCTATTTGGCCCCCTGATGTGGAGGGAATTATACGTTCTCAGGCAGAATGGGATGGGGGGGACATATAGTTTGACAATTGCCAGATATTTTCACATGATACCCCAATAACAGTCCAGGACGCCAGCATGGCTGTCTTATAGCTTCAAAGGCATAATATATATGTCAGTGTCACAGGAAACAAATATTTATAGAGACATATTTATGTTGTAAGAAACAATTAGCAAGTTTCTACTAATTCTAGTATTTCAGAATATCTCTTCCTTTACACAATGATAACTGGAATATCTTTGAAATGCTACACTTGTTTAATGGAGAGATATTATGTAGCAATCATTTGCCATGAAAACATCATTTAGAACAGGGGTCTCCAATCCTGGCAACTTTAAGGCTTGTGGACTTCAACTCCCAGAATTCCTCAGCCAGCTTTGCTGGCTGTAGAATTCTGGGAATTGAAGTCCACAAGCCTTAAAGTTGCGGAGGTTGGAGACCCCTGATTTAGAACAATTCAGAAGGAGTTCAGGACTCCTGAATATAATCCCGTATCTTTCAAATTTATCCACTCTTTGATTTATCCAGCTCTGATACAAATATTTATTCTCTGTATATAGCAATAACACTTAGACTTATATAGCACTTCATCATGCTTTTACAGCCCTCTCTAAGTGATTCGCAGACTCAGCATATTGCCCCCAACAATCTGGGTCCTCATTTTACCCACCTCAGAAGGAAGGAAGGCTGAGTCAACCTCATACCAATATACATCTGTGAAACTCTTTGACTGAAGTTGATTGTGCTCCTTCTAAACTATTTTAAAGTGAGCAATCCCCATTGACTATTGTGGATTACACAGGTGAGTCCTATATGCTATGCACAGGCTGCCTATTCCCATTGCTCTTTGAATGCAATATGGAAGGGGGTATAGCTGGAAAAAGCCTGTGTACCACCCTCACCCCTCACCCACTCTTTACATATATGAGAGTAACATAGACAAGGAGTCCTCAACTTTCAGCCATTCATTTAGTGACCATTTGAAGTTACAGTAGCACTGAAAAAAGGGACTTACGACATTTACACATATCACATTTAAAATCATTGCAGACTATCCCCATTGTCCCATGGTCAAAATTTGAACCACTTTATTTATGACAGTTGCAGAGTCCCAAGTCATGGGATTACTATTTGCAATCTTTCCAGTCATCATCTGACAAGCAACCACATGGGAGAAACCAAATTCACTTTTTTTTTAAAAAAAACCACATGATTCAGTTAACAACTATAATGATTTGTTTAACAACCATGGCAAATGATTGTAAGATTGGGCACAACTCACTTAATAACCATCTTGTCTAGCAATGGAAATTCTTGTCGAGGACTACCTGTGTAAAGTTATTTTTAGTATAGTTTGAAGGAAAATGTTCACTCCCTACTTTTACCAATTTCATAAATCTCTGTCATCGCAAAGCTTTAGTAGCATTCCTATTGCATATTGAACATTTTAAAGGTTACACAAATATCCTCACAAATGTCACACTTCTCTTTTCTACCTCATGTAAGTCTTGATCAAATTACAGATCTGAAACTAGCATAGTAAATAAATATAGAAGAAATTAGCACTCTGAATATTGTATATAAAGCCCTGAAATTTGCATTCTAAACTGATTACTCTGGAAGAAAGAAACCTTCCATTTTAAATTGTGACTGTAGTTCATTTCTCCCTCCTTTTGTTCCTTCTGGGCTTCTAAAAACTGAATAATGTCTTCTGTCCTAGAAGTACCATCACATCAGCCCATAGTGTTAGTTGTGGTTAGTCATTATATCTATTTACAAACATGATAGCATATAATGAATAAAATTACATCCTACAACTTGACCAGCTGCAATGCAAATAATCAATTAATCAGAGTAGACATGGAAGGGACCTTGGGGGTCTTCTAGTCCAATCCCCTGCTCAAGCAGGAGACCCTATACCATTTCAGATAGATAGATGGCTGTCCAGTCTTTTCTTAAAAACCTCCAGTGATGAAGCACCTACAATTTCTGAAGACAAGCTATTCCACTGAATAATTGTCCTCTCCTTAATTCCAGGTTGCTCCCCTTCTTGATTAGTTTCCACCCACTGTTTCTTGTGTTGCCTTCTGCTGCTTTGGAAAATAAGTTGAACCCCTCCTTTTTGTGGCAGTTCCTCAAATACTGGAATACTGCTATCATGTCCCCTCTAGTCTTTCTTTGCTCTAGACTGGCCATACCCAATTCCTGCAACTGTTCTTCATATATTTTTGTCTCCACGCCCTTAATCATCTTAGTTGGTCTTCTTTACACTTTTTCCAAAGTTTCAACATCTTTTTTGTAATGTGGTAACCAAAACTGGATGCAGTATTCCAGGTGTGGTCTTAATAAGGCTTTATAAAGCATTACTAATAGTTCCTGTGATTTTGATTCTATGCCTTTGTTTATACAATCAAGGATTGTATTAGCTTTTTGGCTGCTGCTGCACATTGATTATCCACTGGGAGTCCAAGGTCCTTCTCACAGTTACTGTTTTTGAGCCAGGTTTCGCCTAATCTGTACTTTTACCTTTGGTTTTTCCTGCCCAAGTGTAAATCCTTGCCTTTCTCCACATTAAATTTCATTTTGTTTAAGACCCATTGTTCAAGTCTGTCAAGATCTTTTTGGATCCTGAGCTTGTCTTCTGGGGTGTTGGCTATTCCTGCCAGCTTAGTGTCATTTGCAAATTTCATGAGTCCCCCTTCTGGAACTCATGAAACAGGTAAGAATTAAAAGCCATTATTTGTTCTCAGAAGAGATTGGTTTATTGTCCTTTTAAATCCATTTATATATTTTGGGAAGAGATAATCAACATTATCCTGTACTAGCCTCTAATGTATTACAGCAGCTTCAACAAATTAAGGGTTGACCACATGAAATCATACTGTGTAGCCTTTCCATTGCATCCATCAGAGGTCAATGCAAAAGAAGAGAATACATACATAGATTTCTACGAACTTGACATTTGATATGTAAGTCCCATGCACAATATCAATATTTTCTGCAACCTGCCGGGTACCCTAGATCCAACATTCTTCATCAATATAATTCCAAATTTTTGAAATATAATTTAATCATATATTAACAACTTTAAAACTTAATTCTGCAGAAATTTCTTGAGATGTTTCATAATGCATTTGGGCTGCAAGGAAGGAATAATGTCCTTTGTAAAACTCAAACTGAAGGTAAAGAATAATAATTTTTAGTGCTAGGATTGAAAATGGTGGGAAACCTGATTTGTGCATCACGTGTTACAAAAACTGAATCTGCACCTTAACAGTGTTTTCAGGATTCTCAGATGGAATTGTTAGATTATCCAACAATAATCTAATATTATCGGAAACTTGGTGTCCTTCCATAAAACCAGATTTTGCAATCTATGTGCCACAGTATTTTTGTGTTTACATTTAATAATAATAATAATAATAATAATAATAATAATAATAATAATAATAATAATAATAATAATAATAATAATAATATTTTAATTTTTATACCGCCCTTCTCCCGAAGGACTCAGGGCAGTGAACAGCCAAATAAAACAATACAATATATTACAATAAAAACTATTTAAAAAACTTATTCCATATGGCCTAAATTTAAATATAAAATACATAATATAAAAATAAACCCCATTTAAAACGAATTAAAAACCCCTATTAAGCCAGTCCTGCTCGGAAGAATAGGTATGTTTTCAGCTCGCGGCGAAAAGTCCGGAGGTCAGGAAGTTGTCGAAGTCCTGGGGGAAGCTCGTTCCAGAGGGTAGGTGCCCCCACAGAGAAGGCTCTCCCCCTGGGGGTCGCCAGCCGACACTGTTTGGCTGACGGCACCCTGAGGAGACCCTCTCTATGGGAGCGTACCGGTCGGTGGGAGGCATGTGGTAGCAGAAGGCGGTCCCGAAGATATCCCGGTCCTATGCCATGGAGCGCTTTAAAGGTGATAACCAACACCTTGAAGTGCACCCGGAAGACCACAGGTAGCCAGTGCAGCCTGCGCAGGATTGGTGTTATATGGGAGCCACGAGTGGCTCCCTCTATCACCCGCGCAGCTGCATTCTGGACCAACTGAAGCCTCCGGGTGCTCCCCAAGGGGAGCCCCATGTAGAGAGCATTGCAGTAGTCCAGGCGAGAAGTGACGAGGGCATGAGTGACCGTGCATAAGGCATCCCGGTCTAGAAAGGGGCGCAACTGGCGAACCAGGCGAACCTGGTAAAAAGCTCTCCTGGAGACGGTCGCCAAATGATCTTCAAAAGACAACCGTCCATCCAGGAGAACACCCAGATTGCGCACCCTCTCCATTGGGGCCAATGATTCGCCCCCAACAGTCAGCCGCGGTTGCAGCTGGCTGTATCGGGATGCCGGCATCCACAGCCACTCAGTCTTGGAGGGGTTGAGCTTGAGCCTGTTTCTCCCCATCCAGACCCGCATGGCCTCCAAACACCGAGACAACACTTCGACAGCTTCATTGGGGTGGTCAGGGGTGGAAATGTACAGCTGGGTGTCATCTGCGTACAGTTGATAACTCACCCCAAAACCACTGATGACCTCACCCAGCGGCTTCATATAGATGTTGAACAGGAGAGGCGAGAGAACCGACCCCTGTGGCACCCCACAAAGGAGGCACCTCGAGGTCGATCTCTGCCCCCCTGCCAACACCGTCTGCGATCGGTTGGAGAGATAGGATGAGAATCACCAAAATACGGTGCCTCCCACTCCTAAACTCCCCAACCGTCACAGCAGGATACCATGGTCGATGGTATCGAAAGCCGCTGAGAGATCTAGGAGAACCAGGGAAGAGGAATAACCCCTATCCCGGGCCCTTCAGAGGTCATCCACCAACGCGACCAAAGCTGTCTCTGTGCTGTACTCGGGTCGGAAACCGGACTGGAATAGACAGATTCATCCGGGTACTGGGGTAACTGATGTGCCACCACACTCTCAACAGCCTTCACCAAAAAATTTAATCATAATATTCCTCCATCCTCTCTCTCTCTTTCACAGACACACACGCAAGCACACAAACAAACAAACACATAGTGACATTTACTTTTCCCCAAGCAGAGCAGAAACTGGATCATCAAATGTGAGGAATTTTAAAAGATTATTTTTCTTTATCTGCTGATTAGCAATTTGGGTTAGAAGAAATTCCAGTAGTTGATAGGAGAATTAAACACTGCAATTGTGTGTACATACAGGTATTTAGGGAGGTAAAAGAGACTAGTCAGAGGGAAGAAAGAATTCAAACTGAGACATTCCAGCAAGTTTTTGGGTTACAAATCAGGGGCAGGTTTCAAAACCCATTGCTACCAGTTCACTCGTGGGCATGCGCACAGCCTCCCACCACCACAACCGGTTCACCTGATGTGGGGCAAACCGGTAGCAACCACCACTGTTACAAATGTTATTTATAGTTCCAGAAAATTTTACCTCTCTTATAATTTATTTTACAGGAGTTTTTTCAAATTTTTTTAAAGATGGAGAGGAAGGAGTGTCCTGTGAGACATCCCATGCTCACACATTCACTTAATGGCCACATCAGGGAGAGCAGGGGATAGGGCTGATAAGGGAGGTTATCTCACTTAATGGCTGTCATGACATGCAACCATAATAGATAGGCTCTGTTTGGGTTGAGAGCTACTTGAATTTTGTTTCTATTTATTTATTTATTTATTTATTTATTCATTCCAAATTTTATACCGCCCTTCTCCCAAAGGACTCAAGGCAGTTTACAGCCAGATAAAACAACAGGTATAAAAATTAAAAACGAACTTAAAAGACTAACATGAAATTGGCTGAAAACTATAAAACCAGTAAAACCCCCATTAAAACTATTAGGCCAGTCCTGCGCTATGGAATAAAAACGTCTTCAGCTCGCGCCGAAAGGTCCGGAGGTCAGAGAGTTGGCGTAGCCCTGGAGGCACCTCGTTCCATAGGGCTGGAGCCCCCACAGAGAAGGCCCTCCCCCTGGGGGTCACCAGTCAACATTGTCTGGCCGACGCCACCCTGAGGAGGCCCTCCCTATGGGAGCACACTGGTTGATGGGAGGCCACCAGTAGCAGCAGGCGGTCCCGTAAATAACCTGGTCCTATGCCATGGAGCGCTTTAAAGGTGATAACTAACACCTTGAATTGCACCCGGAAGACCACCGGAAACCAGTGCAGCCTGCGCAGGAGGGGTGTTATATGGGAGCCTCGAGTCACTCCCTCTACCCCCCACGCGGCTGCATTCTGAACCAGTTGGAGCCTCCAGGTGCTCTTCAAGGGAAGCCCCATGTAGAAGGCGTTGCAGTAGTCCAGGTGGGAAGTGACGAGGGCATGAGTGACTGTGCATAGGGAATCCCGATCCAAGAAGGGACGCAACTGGCGTATCAGGCGGACCTGATAAAAAGCTCCTCTGGTGACAGCCGTCATATGCTCTTCTAACGACAGCCGTGCATCCAGAAGGACGCCTAGATTGCAGACCTTCTCCGTGGGGGCCAATAACTCGCCTCCCACAGTCAGCGATGGAATCAGCTGATTCTACCGGGATGCTGGCATCCACAGCCACTCGGTCTTGGAAGGGTTGAGTTGGAGCCTGTTTTTCCCCATCCAGACCCGCACGGCCTCCAGGCACTGGGACATCACTTCAACGGCTTCGTAGGGGTGGTTAGGGGTGGAGATGTACAGCTGTGTATCATCAGCGTACAGATGACACGCACCCCAAAACCACGGATGATCTCACCTAGCGGCTCCATATAGATGTTGAACAGGAGAGGCGAGAGAACCGACCCGTGGTACCCCACATAAGAGGCGCCTCGCGGCCGATCTCTGCCCCCCTGCCAACACCGTCTGTGACCGGTCAGAAAGGAAGGAGGAGAACCACCGAAAAACAGTGCCCCCCACTCCTAACCCCTCCAGCCGTTGCAGCAAGATACCATGGTCGATGGTATCAAAAGCCGCTGAGAGATCTAATAGGACCAGGGCAGAGGAACAACCCCTGTCCCGGGCCCTCCAAAGATCATCCACCAACGTGACCAAAGCCATCTCCGTGCTGTACCAGGCCGGAAATCAGACTAGGATGGGTCCAGATAGACAGTTTCATCCAGGTACCGAGGGAGCTGATGCACCACCACACTCTCGACAACCTTTGCCACAAAGCGAAGGTTGGAGACCGGACGATAGTTCGCTAAAACAGCTGGGTCCAGGGAAGGCTTCTTGAGGAGGGGTCTCACCACCGCCTCTTTCAAGGCGGTAGGGAAGACACCCTCCCTCAAAGAAGCGTTAACAATTCCCTGAAGTCAGCCTCGTGTAACCTCCTATGTGGCCAGTACCAACCAGGAGGGACACGGGTCCAGTAAACATGTGGTTGCATTCAGCCTCCTCAGTGTCCCGTCCATGTCCTTGGGAGCCACAGAGTCGAACTCCTCCCAGATGACATCCTCAAGATCAGCCTCCATCACTCCGTCTGAATCTACCCAATCTGAGTCCAGCCCATCCTGGATCTGAGCGACTTTATCATGCAGATATTGTCCAAAATCCTCAGCACGTCCCTATGAAGCTGAACAACCAGCCATGCTTTCCTGTGCTTTCCATGGACCTACAGAGGAAGTAGAAACAAAGGAGTGTTTACTGCTACATCAGAAAATAGAAAAGGTCTGTGTTAATGTTAAAGGAAATAATGTAGGAAGGGTCTGTATGCACAGATCTGAAGAAGGATAGTAAAGATGCCACTTCACTTAGTTCAGATTCTGAGATTGACATTTTACAGAGCAAAGAATTATCTAGAGAAAACATCTGGAGAAAAGAAGAAGATGAGGAAGAACTGGCGCTCCCACTTTCTACCATTAATTTTTGAGCAGGAAGATAGCCTGGCATATAAATTTAATAATAAATTATTGGTTAGAAATTTAGGATTCTAGTCTGCTGTTCAGTCCACTGGATCAGTAAGGTGTGATTTTCTTTTTAACTGAAAATGCCAGGAATACACACCTAGGCCCATCTTCCTCAAAAGGAGGAGTTTTGCCAAGTGTATTGCAAGCCCAATATCTGACAGAATCGATCCACAAATTATTGGTAAAGTAAGCAAGCTACTTACTTTACCAATAATCTTTGGATCGATTCTGTCAGATATCGGGCTTGCAATACACTTGGCAAAACTCCTCCTTTTGAGGAAGATGGGCCTAGGTTGTATTCCTGGCATTTTCAGTTAAAAAGAAAATTACACCTTACCGATCCAGTGGAAATCTTGACCGCATCAATGGATTTGTAATCCACGCTTAGGAAGAGAAGTCTCCAATGTGCTTTTGAATCTATCAAGTGCATCCTCTTAATTGGTTTGTCAAGTACTATTAACTCCCAGCCACATTTTCTGCCTTTATCATTCTGTATAGGACTATCTTCCAGAATGATCTCGGTACAAATGACATCCGGGACCTCAATGGTAGCCCTTCCTCCTCTAGCTCCTGGATATCTTACCACTCTGACAATTCCTTCCTTAGAATTTAAATTGTCCAAGATAGTTAATCAAACATTATTAAGGCTAAATTGCATTTGTATATGGAACTGAATGTAAATGGGGTATGTTCTACTTAATGAAGGCTTCATAGTTACATGTTTTACATATTGGTAATATTCCTCCTTTCAAAAGGAGTATGTCAAGAAAATGTAAATTGCCTAATTGCCCAAACCATTATTTGAGTTTAGGAATTGCCTTATAAGAACTAGTTCCTTAATACTCTAATGATAAATGTTACAGTTCTTGGTTTTTGCTAACACAGGAAATGAATATTTGTTGAATTTATTTTCAAATAAGTATGGGTACAAAATTATGGTTTCTAAATGATAAATTTAAAATTGTGATTATAGCATTATCACTTCCCAACTATTTAACTCAGCCAGCCTGACACAACTTGCTGCCTTCCAAATATGACTACATAACCAATAATTAGCATAGGCAACAGACAAGCTAACTGAGATGAATGGAATTGCACTCTAACACATTTGGAGTGTTTAAGAAAGGAGATGATATAGTACTTAAGTTACCTCAGTAATAAAATTTTGAATCCTCTAAAGTTGATTTATAAGTCTGGAAAACAGTAAGGGCACACAAGCTTCAGAATGAAGAACAGAAGGATTCAAAACTTTAACCATAACTATGTAGCAAAGACAAAGTTTTGATTGATAAATGGAATCTGAAATTGTATCAGAGCAAAGTAATAAGGAGATGGATAAACACACTGCACAATTCTGCCATTCTGGATGGTAGTAAATGATTGGAAAATTTTAGATCTGTCTCAAGGAAAATACATAAGTTTGCTTTCAGAGTTGTACTAACCCTTAGTTTAATTTTATCTTAAAACATTTTTAAAAATTATTTTAACTATTATTTATTTTAATTATTTTTAAAAATATCTTGAACAAAACTTTGCCAAACACGCATTTTATGAACACACATATACCATGTATTAGAAAGAAATTTCATTGATTTTTGCTCAGTTTTCCTTGAAAAAGATAAATCTGGGTTAAATTCTTTTAGTTTTCCCAGCTCCCCATGCTTCAGCTAAAGCTTGGAGAAAAAACTATGAGATAATTCCTAGCACAGCAGGAGTGAAATCTACTTACCTTCCTTACCAGTTTGGAAGTGTGTGTGCATCACATGCACACACAGGCCACCTGCGCATGCACAGAAGGTAAAAAACACATTACTTCCTGGTTAAAACCAGGAAGTAATGAGCCCTGGACAGGTGGACAGAGCTTTGCTCCACCATTGCTACCAGATCGGCGAACTACTGGCCACAATCACTATTGGATCGTGTGATCCGGTCCAATCCAGGAGCATTTCGCCCCTGTAGCATAGGGTTCTTTTATATTAAGAAGCATTTGGGAAGATTGTAAACTTCATAATAGTATAAGCTCAAAAATATTGCAAAAAGAAAAGTGTGATGAAACTTTTCAATTAATGCTGTATCACTTTGACTTACAAAAAAGTATGCTTGTTCATTTGTCTATATGGCCACCTATCTCACAGCACTGACTGTGAACACTAATCATGAACTGCATGCACACAGTAACACAATATGAGCTGCCACACTGGAGAGTTCCCTATATCACACTGACTTAGTTAATACCACAAGCATACTTTAGCTACGGATTCAAAGCCTATTTCTGGATTCACTTAGTATTCTGGCTGGACCTAAAGATGCTGTTCAAAAGGCAACTGGACTTCCTTGTTTTTTTCCCCCTTGAAAATGTTTAGCTTCTCATCCAAGAAGCTTCTTCAGAAGTAGCTTCTTGGGTGAGAAGCAAAACGTTTTCAACAAAAAAGAAAACAAGGAAGTCGAGTTGCCTTTTGAACAGCCTCTTTGGGATAACCATGACCTGAATGATTGAGAATCTGCATAGACATATTCTGGCTGCAAAACATGTTAAATCCTAATGCTGGATTAATAAAGCACCATTACTACTTTCCTACATGTAATGCCCAAAGAAACCCATTATATCATGGCTTAAAATGAGGACTTGATTATTAGAGTAATTACTGAATTTCTAGCCATTAAGAACCAAAAACTATCTTCCCCATCCCCACATCCTATCTTAGTCTTAGCCAGAAGGTTGTGTAAATTTAATAATTACATTAAAGTTAAAAATTAATAATTTCTTAAGGGCTATTGCTGGGTGGAGGAATTCTTTCATCATCATCATCATCATCATCATCATCATCATCATCATGTTTGTTTTTATTTCTACAACACATTTTCACTTTTAGTTTCATATTGTCTGCTTTTGGTCTTCCTTATCAAATAATTGGTCTTAATGGCTTCTGTGAAGAAGAATCACAAGCCAGTTGAAGATGGCGACACTGAGAGAATATGGTAGTTCTTCATTGCCTGCTTCTGTCTTCCTCACAGGACAGCAGCAGGAAGTGGACATGATAATGTACTATGATGTCTTACCCTTCCTTATAGGAAACATGTTATGAATCTTTCAGTTCATTCCCAGGAATCCATATTTTATATGTGGCAGAACCAAATCTATTAAGAGTACTTAGAGACAGATGCTCAAGGTACAAAAAAGGAGATAGAATTTTTTTTAAATTATAAAGTTTAAATGGAAGTTTTACTTCTGTGATAATTATAAGGGTGGGGGAACCAAGAAGAAGTAAGTCTTTTTCCTGTAAAAAAAACCCTGAAAGGACAGTTTAAGTCTTACAACTGAGGAAGCAGAACAGAGATCACAGAGAGGAGCAAAGGTTCTTTCCACAATAAATTCAAGATATATCCATTCATTGTAAAGCCAACAAAAAACCTGTAGTCTCCTGAAATGTATTGTTTTCCTTGCTGATACTTATTACTATACCAACTGAGCCTCGATTCTCAGTTAATGTTAATTAACCAATTTCCTTCCAAGATGAAAAAGCCTAACAGATTTCAAACATTTTGAAGATGGGATGACAAGCAGAAAAAGAAGGTTGAAAGGGAAAAAAAACCAAAAATGAAACCAAGTCATAGAACCATATCAAATTGGCCAGCAACAGGATCATCAGGCTGCTGAAAATGTGTTGAGTCTTAAAGAAAGGACAAAGTTCAGACAAGCAAACAAACACAGAAACTAGATATTGAGTTTTCTAAAGCCAGAAATTTCCAACACTATTATGCAATGATTAAACACAGAATACAACTAAAAAAAAATAGTTGTGCCATAGTTAAGTGCTTCAAACTGCTGCTTCAAAAAGTTGCATCTTTAAATTTCCTCTCAGGAAAGTTGGTCTTAATTGGACAGGAAGGTCTCCAGCCTAGTTGGGAACTGCAACAGTGCCAATTGATTTATTTTGATTAATACACTACCTTTCTATACACGGTTCTTGGTTTTTCTTTCCTGTACAAGTTGAACCTGATAGTCTCTGTAAAAAAGAGTCTCCAGCCCAGTTGGAAATAATAATGAGCAAAATTGGCAAATCCTCACTGCCTGTTTCTTCTTCTATTGAACTGGATATTTGTGTTCATACTTATGTCTTATGTCTTTGTAATTTAAAGGTTACAGTTTAAAACATGTTTAAATTGTGCTTTAATGTATCAATTCGTTATCTGTGAAAACAAGTGCTTGATTTTATTTCTCTGAACGTATATAATGTAAGCTATCCAAATGTCCTGCAATACTATACTGTTAAAGCAATTGATATTGCAGGTGATAGTTTTTGATTATTAAAAGGTATTAATGTTATTTTGTGGATTGGTCTTTTTTAATAACATGTTGATATAGAAATGCATATGACCTGTACAGGAGAAAAAAAATGTTTCCAATCTTTGTTTTTGTATCCTCAAGCAGGAGATGTTATCTAATTTTTTATCCTCTTCAAATTCTGTAGTTCACCTGCACTTCCATCTTCCCACAATAATTGCATGTTTCCTACTGAAAATGTATATATTTCACACATATGCCATTCTTTAATTTATAGCTTTAAATTAAATGAAAAAGGACTTAAAATAATATGGTCATCCTTCTAAAAAAACTGCTTTTAAAGACAAAATGGAGAGATGCAACAGAACAAAATAAATTATGTTAAATCTATTTACTACATATGGATAATCAAGTTCAGAAATACTATTCGAACACTTGATTCAACATTCAGAAGAATAACTAATTCCTAATTTTTTCAATGGATGTATCACATAAATAAGACTTGCTAATAGAATAGCTGCAGAAATAACTTGCATCATACGTCCATCCTATCTGAACTCTTTTCACCTACTAATACAAGTGTTACAGCTTTTGCTGTAACAGCCTAAGACTGTCAACTTTCATGACGCCATTCTTAATGTATAATCAAGTGGTTATAGTCTGTGTGCATATGACAGGTTTGACATCCATAAATCAAATATTGCTCTACAGCATTGCCCTACAACCATTCTGCAGCACTGGAAAAGTCTTGCTAGGAAATAAGAGCTCTGACAAGTGTCTATTGTTTGAGAGATGTCTTGAATTGTAATTCTTGGCTTGTATAAAGTGCCACAATTGATATCAAACTTTTTCACAGTGTTTCTGAGTTGGAACTAAGGAGTGTTTGAAAGATCTAAGTGTGCAATTCAACATTATTTTAGAAATGTAAGCTGCCCAAAGTCATTGATTGAGATGAACAGCTATATAAATTGAATAAATACATTGTCTAGATCTTAAGGAAGTTTTGAGGGAGGGCAAATTCCAGGTATGACATTACCAAGTGTTAAGACACATACTTCAATAATCTTTTCAGGTGGAAATTCCCTGGAATTATTTTTTTTTAAATAACTTAAAAGTTTAATTTATTCTGGGTATCAGTAAATAAAGGTGTTGTGGAGGTGCCAGGTGCATATGGATGCCACATGGTTGATCCCATGTTCATGGCAAAATAAAGCCGTCCTTTGGTAGCCTAAATACATGGCTTAAAAACATTTAAATGCAGCTGCCTCTAGTCTTCCACTTCTTTAAACTTTCTGCATGAGAATATTAAAAAGAAGTTATTTTTCCACTGCATAATTACATGTGATTTAGAATGTGGGCCATCAATCTATATGGTTTTAATAGAAAGCAAACAGATCCTCAGTTGTAGCCTATAGAAGCAATATCCATTTGGGAGAAGTAATATTTCCACAGGACACTATTTCAAGTTTTAAGCAAGTATGCAAGATTCAGAGGATGCTTCATAGACCTCCTTTTGAATATGTATTGAAAAATAAAAGTCTTCATTGTTCTCTAGAGTAGTGTACCCATGTGGATCTTGTCCCTTCTTATTTTTCTAATGAATATATTAAGAAGAAGGAATAATGAGAAATTTATTCAGAGACAACTTTCATGATCACTCCCTAGATATAAGGCCACCATCCATCCTGATCAGTACAGATTAGGCTTTCAAAATAGCAAAGTAGAAAAATCATGAATTACTGGTAACTATAACACTGACATATTTTTTAGAAGTTTTCATTCATCTCCATATATTTGCATGAAAGAGGGATTACAGCATAATGACAAATAATTGGCATGCCTACAATAAAATATTCTATACAAATCCTTGAAAAGACAAAAATATATATTTGATGATTACTCTAGGAAGAAATATTGTCAAGAAATAAGCATGCATTCAGCTGTGCATAACACTGAACCAAATGCAATTTACAAAATATGGATAAATGCACTTTCTGCAGAATCTACCCAATATGTACCTCATGCTTACCTGGGAACTGGCGTTGGCAGAATATCACATAAGATCCCATTTTTATATTTAAAAAAAAAAACCAGGAAGAAAACACCGAGATGTCACATGGAAGGAATTGCTGATGTTTTAAATGTATGTTTGCCTATAAAATAAAAAACTTTTTTTTAAAAAAAATATCCCATTTTTATAAGTAAAAGTTTGTTCTTTGTGAAAAAAGATCTCACTCCTTGCCATGGGCCAATTTAGAATATGTTTCTTTAGGACTCTTTTTAAAAATCAACCAATTGAGCTTCAGTAAAACAAGTCACTAGTTCAAAGTCACCTGATCAGTTGCCATGCCTAACAAAGGTCTACTCCATTGGTTCTTAATCTCTAGTCCACCAACTCCTAGGGGAGACATGATGTCATCACAGAGAGTCCGTGAAGGCTTGAAGAAATGTTATGATTTAAATCTTGAGTTAAATTTTGGTGGTCAGTGGCCACAAAAGGTATTTATGGTATGGTATGTATGGTGAACAGTTGGTTAAGAACCACCTGGTCTAGAGGATTTGTTTAGGATTCTTGGCACTTTAAAATAAATTTTATCAAAATATTGTTTTTAGAAAATGCTTAAAATTGAGCTTTCTATTATAAGGAACCATATAAATTATTGTGTTGTTGTAGATGTGTCCTAAACAAACAACAAAAGCCTGAAGCCAAACTGCAAGAAGAAAGCATGAGGTCAATAAGAGAAAGTTACACTTATAAATCCATGCTGCCAATCTTTTAATTATTCCACTCCCATTTCATCCTCCAACAATAAGTAAATGATAAAGAGAATTTCTGACAGAGCCTCATTTCACACATCATTGGGAACAATAAAATGTTTTCCAGATAAGGAGCACTCTGTGTAATAATGTATTTTAATGCATTGTAAAATGTAAGCTGGTTAAGTGGATCAACTAGATAATTGCAGCAAGTTGGCTTCAACTCAAGTCTTTATTACATGAACACAGATCTGGTGAGCATGTCATTTCCTAACTATTATAATAACTAGTTTCACCTGATCTCAGTTTTCCCATTTAAAATGCCCTAATAGGTATCATTAAGAAAACTAAGATCATGGCTCCCAGCCCTCTCAATTCCTGGCAAATAGACAGGGAAGAAATGGTGGTAGTGACAGATTCTATTTTCTTGGGCTCCAAAATCACCGCACATGGGGACTACAGCCAAGAAATTTAAAATATGTTTGCTCCTGGAGAAGAAAGCTATGGCAAATCTAGACAGGAGACATCACCTTGCCAACAAAAGTGTGAATAGTCAAGGCTATGGTCTTCCCAGTTGCAATGTATGATTGTGAAAGTTGGACCATAAGAAGGCTGAGCATCAAAGAATTGAGGCATTTGAACTATGGTGCTGGAGAAGACTCCTGCGAGTCCCTTGGACTGCAAGGTGAACAAACCGGTCAGTCCTGGAGGAGATCAAGCCTGACTGCTTTTTAGAAGGCCAGATCCTGAAATGAAACTCAAATACTTTGGTCACTTAATGAAAAGGAAGGACCCAATGGAGAAGAGTCTAATGCTGGGAACGATTGAGGGCAAAAGAAGAAGGGGATGACAGAGAATGAGGTGGCTGGATGGAATCACTGAAGCAGTCGGTGTGAGTTTAAATGGTCTCCGGAAGATGGTAGAGGACAGGAAGGCCTGAAGGAAAGTTGTCCATGGGGTCGTGATGAGTTGGACATGACTTCACAACTAACAATAACAATAGGAATCAGTTCAAAAAACATAGCTTCTCTATTTTACAGAAATAATCATCCAAAAAAAATTTCTGATAAGCAAGCATTAGAAGTTGCTAGTATTAAACATTACTTTAAATGAATGGAGCTCCTGTATTTATAAATGATTGAAATTTTGTTTTTGTTTTTAAAGGGGGTATTGTGATTTCATCTAAAATTCTTTCCAGTTCTGGCTTGAATTATAAGTAATCCTATAGCATTCTGATTTTTTTCTCCTGCTTTTCTGTCTGTCTGATGAACATCTACAACTATCAGTCCAATGAAATCAATTGCCTAGAAAATATTGGATTGGTTCATTTGGTCATGAACAAGTTGTATTTTAATGTTCCATTGTAATATTTCAATTTGCTTTTATTTCAACTGAGTTTTCTATTGTAAGCCACCCACCCCCTTAGTATTTGAATGCTCCACTCATAGGAAACAACGGGAATTTAAGACCAGGTGATGTTTGCTTTCTATTTCATTTTGGAGCCACAGAGATGGTACCTGTGACCCAATGTTCAGGGGAAATTAAAACCTCATAGGAAACAACAGGAACACACTTTTTGCTCTCACTCACTGAAAAATCGGTGCAGATTAGAATCAGTTATTTAAACAGCCCTGTCCTTTTTCACAATGTTGAGAACAGACAGAAACCTTTTCAGTTTCCTTAAATAAATCCTCTGGTTTGCTTAGCCAAAAAATTATAGGACAAACAGAACCGTCAATCTTTCTAACATTTATTTCAATTACCCTAGCTCTCTGCTGAGATTTTCTGAACGTTTTGATTTAAAAGAAATCATCTCTTTATGGCCATTTTTTTCTGTAGGCATAGAGACCCTGTTTATTGAACAGATCAAGCAACAGAGCTGCCTTTTTTCCCAGCAAGTCTATTGCTTTCTGTTGATATTTTTTTTTTGCACATAATGATGGCTTTTGTAGGAAAGAGAGAGAGATTGAGACCTGTTGGTGTGCATATTAACTGCATGAATAATAGTAATATTACGATAACAAGATAACAGAGACCTCACAGAGTGCCCATATAGATAGATCCTTTCTTTTTTGAAAATGTACTCTGAGCCTCAAAAATCAATAAAGACCATACATAGAATGTTTGTACCCACCAAATATTAACAAATAAATTGTATCAATTTTATAATAACCTGTGCATTAACTCATCGGAATTAGCACCGATTATGCATAATGCATAGAATATACACTTTTGCATCATAAAAGACAGCATAACATATTGTACACCCATTCACATCAGCTCAAACTTTCTCATAACAAACTTTTTAAAAAGAGCAGAAATTTAGTTGGCAGGCCAGTAATCTTATCAGCAACCATCTGCATAAGCCTATCCCACGCCAGCCCATCCATTCTAAACCAAGAACTGCAGAGATGTGACTGGCTTGACTGGAAAAACTTCTGGAAGAAAAAATAACTAAAAGAATACCACAAGCCAAGTGCAAGCCACAAAACATCAGGTTTTTTGCAACGCCCAATAGAACCGAACACTCAAAACTGAACTTTCAAGGAGTCACTATATGACTGATATGAGAAACAAATAAATAAACAAATTAAACCACATTGCTCAAAACAGCCACACTTTCTTTCACACCCAGAACAAAACAACCCCACATAAAATTCTGAAATCACATATGTTTTGTTTCACTCCAAAACGTATTTAAGATATCAATTGAAGCCTTTGCCATCCCCTACTGTCAAAGACACTTCAGCCTGGATCTCTGCAATAAGCAGGGGGTTAGATTAGAATCTATACTTTTTAATAATTTCACAAATATTTCTGCCTTTGACTTTATCATTGTTTTGGATCTATTGCTGTACTGCCACTGTTCTTTTTTCTTTTCTTTTCTTTTCTTTTTTGATAGAATGTTTTCTCCACCAAAAGGTGACCAAATAATGAACATGGCAGCATCAGAATGTTATACAGCCAATTTGATTTAATGACATTAATAACAATAAACAAGTCCTATCATTGCTTTTACTTTGTAATGAACAATAAAGGAAAATTAGTCATTTTTGCTAACCCAGCATTCCCATTTTTTTACTATTATACTATGCAAAAATGCCATGCATAGTTTATCTTTAGCTGCATGTAGTTATATAAGATCTGACAGGAAGGGAGATATGAGAATAATGATACATTTCAGATATGCATCTCTCTATGTGCAATTGTGCATCCCTCACACATTCTAGTGGAAGCTAGTTCAGAAGGGTAGAATCAGAATAAGAGAGCTTCTTCACGGATGTAAAAACTATACAAAAGAGGAAAACCTAATAGAAAACCCAAGAGGGCTATGAAGGGAGCAATTCAATGCAGAGATTTTTTTCCCCAGGACTAGTGATTCCATGGCATTAGCTTCAAATCCAGAATTAACTAAAGAATTGGGCCAAAGTCCCAAACTGAAGTTGAGGGTAGTGGGGTAGAGAGAAATTGAGGTATTACACAGAAACCTGATTTAGTCACTGAGGACATGGAATTGAACTGGAACTGGACACTACATCCAGTTTTGATCACCATATTACAAAAAAAATGTTGAAAAAGTGCAAAGAAGAGCAATTTCTTTTAAGGGCCTGGAGACAAAAACATAGGAAAAACATATGAAGAATGGTTGCAGGTATTGGGTATGGCCAGGTTAGAGAAAAAAAGGAGTAGGGATGACAGTTAGCAGTATTCCAGTATTTGAGGGGCAGCCACAAAGAAGAGGGGGTCAACTTATTTTCTAAAGCAGAGGTCTCCAACCTTGGTCCCTTTAAGACTTGTGGACTTCAACTCCCAGAGTTCTGGGAGTTGAAGTCCACAAGTCTTAAAGGGACCAAGGTTGGAGATCCCTGCTCTAAAGCATCAGAAGCAAGACAAGAAAAAATGGGTGGAAACTAATCAAGGAAAGAAGCAACATGGAATTAAGGAGAAACTTCCTAACAGTGAGGACAATTAACAAGTGGAACAGCTTGCCTTCAGAAGCTGTAGGTGCTTCATCACTGGAGGTTTTTAAGAAGAGATTGGACAACCATCTATCTGAATTGGTATAGGGTCTCCTGCTTGAGCAAGGGGCTGCACTAGAAGACTGTCATGATCCCTTCCAGCTCTATTTTGATGGATTGACATAACTTTTATAAATAAATGAGTAATATATTTTTGAGTATCTTGCTCTAAGTCCAATTGATCTTTTTTTTTCTTTCGGTCTACAACACCTGCCAAAGGTGCAAGGAGTCATGTGAGTCAAAGTCATTTCCTCAAAAGAAGAAGCAAAGAGTTTAACTTCTTCAGATTTATAGTTTGTTTGGAATATAGGAAGGATAAACTGGATGGAAGAATTCAATTTTTTTCAGTTGATCTCCAGTTCTCCTTGGACCAAGTTGCTTATTTGGCTGCAAGCACCAGCTTACTTAAGCATCGTGCTTTGAGGGCATCTTCTGCTGCAAAGTTCTTTTAATATCTCAAAAAAAAAAAGCAGCTCATCTACTCATGAAAATCTTGATGTTTGGTTATTATTATTTTTTTTGTTTACATTTATACCCCGCCCTTCTCTGAAGACTCAGGGCGGCTTACAATATATAAGGCAATAGTCTCATTCTATTTGTATATTTTTTACAAAGTCAACTTATTGCCCCCCCAACAATCTGGGTCCTCATTTTACCTACCTTATAAAGGGTGGAAGGCTGAGTCAACCTTGGGCCGGGCTCGAACCTGCAGTAATTGCAGGCTTTGTGTTCTAATAACAGGCTTCTCTATTGCCTGAGCTATCCCGGCCATTTTAAGAGGTGTCATCCACAATATCACTGAAGCTAAGACAGATTTCCATCAGAGACATTTCTTTCTATTTCCTTAGAAGAGTTTTTAGAAATTTCTTTTAACTAAGGATTTTTTTTTTTACAAAAATGTCTTACCTTCACCTTCATATAAACACAATTATTCATATAAAAACAACAATTACCATTTTTGCTCATAGAAAACATATAATGTGCATTGTCAGATCATTCAGAAGATAGAGAATGAAAAGTGTCACTTCACCAGTTAGACAGGTTCCAAACTGAATAGGAAAAAAGAAGTTTATATAATTTTGGATTATGCAAAACAGTCCCCAAATCCAGTCATGTAAACAAGTGTGAGATTAGGTGTGATGGCAAAGGAAAAAGTCAGATTCCACACCTAAAGAAGTCAGTGACAAAATCAGGCTTGCTAGATGATTGCCCAAAGGGGATGCAGAGAAAGTACTCTCCTGAAGTAGCTTTAGGGCAGAGGTCTTCAAACTTAGCAGCTTTAAGACTTGTGAACTACAACTTCAGTTATGCTGGCTGGAGAATTCTGGGAGTTGAAGTCCACAAGTCTTAAAGCTGCCAAGTTTGAAGACCTCTGCTTTAGGGAATAAGGAAGATGACCTTGAGAGAAATACTGTATGTATTACAAAAACAAAGATGACTGAAACATTATTTAAGTCCAAGATTGATATAAATCCCACTATAGACCAAACTAGGAAATCAATATCACAGGAGGAGTAGAACCATATTTTATTGAGTTGGGCTATAATAAAAAAATTCTGCAAGCCTGATTCTACTTTATTTCTTCTCCTTCTTATATTCCAATGAATCATAGATGAGCAGGCCTAAGTCACTTCTGAATACTATCATGCTTCCCAAAATGAAAAGAAATGTTTCAACCCACTTTATGCAACAGCCCTTGCATATGTTTTGTTAAGATTATTCTCTTATTCTCTATTGTACCTTAGAGAGAGGTGACATAAGAATGTATATTAGAAGTGTGTGAAATTCATCCCAATGAAGAGAGAGGCCAGAATTTTTCTTCATTTAGATAGCACACAATTCTTTTCAGTTAAGAAAAGAAGATATATAACTTTCATTGACAAAACATTTTGTATCAACCTGAAACTTCCTCATTATTCTGTACTAAAAGGCACTATGTACATGCATATGCCTCTTCCAGTTTTGCAAGTGATAAAGAATTCTGAGACAGACTGAGCAGGACAGCATTGCCTTTAGCTTCTTTTTAGTGTCCTCCAACATTAGTCAAACCTAAAAAAAGAACTTTCACAATTGGTGGAGGAAGTAAGGAGGGATTGCAAAGCAGAGGAAATATAACCATTAGGTCTGTTTAAAAGCTAGGAGGCCATATTGCTTCACAAAATACTTTCAAAAGATGTTTCCACTGATGTAAAGCACATCATGAAGATTTGCACAACCCTGTCATCAGTCTAGAAAGTTTTCTACTTCTTTCAAAAGCAGGATTAGCAGGAATAGTCAACACCCCAAAGATAGGCTCAAGAACTTTGACTTGACATGAACACTGAGCTCTATCTAACAAAAAGAAATGAAATGTGGATTAAAGTAAGATTTTACACTTAAGCAAGAAAAATCATTTATACAAGTACAGACTGGGTGAAACTTCTCTCAATATCAGTAACTGTGAGAGGGATCTTGGAGTCCCAGTGGACAATCATTTAAATATGAGCTAACAGTGTGTAGCAGCAGCCAAAAAAGCCAATGCAATTCTAGTCTGCATTAATAGAGGGATAGAAGGAAGATCACATGAAGTATTAGTACCATTTTACAAAGCCTTAGTAAGACCACACTTGGAATACTGCATCCAGTTTTGATCACCACAGTATAAAACATATGTTGAAATACTGGAAAGAGTGCAAAGAAGAGCGAAAAGGATGGTTAGGGGGCTGGAAGATAAAACATATGACGAAAAGTTGTAGAAATTGGGTATGTTTAATCTAGTGAAAAGAATAACTAGGGGAGATATGATGGCAGTGTTCCAATATTTGAGGGGCTACCACAAAGATGAGGTATTTTCCAAAGCAGCAGAAGAAGAGACAAGAAACAATGGATGGAAACTAATCAAGGAGAGAAGCAACCCAGAACCAAAAAAATTTCATAACAGTGAAAACCAGTGGAATGTCTTGCCTCCAGAAATTATGGGTGTCCATCACTGGAGGCTTTTAAGAAGAGATGAACTAATGTCTGAAATAATATAGGCTCTCCTGCTCAATCAGGCAATTGGACTAGAAGACTTCCAAGGTCCCTTCCAATTATATATTCTAAAATAATTTTTACTCATCACGTTTACTGGAATTTGTCAGACATTTTTGTGGCCAGGGCCTTTATGACCTTTATAAAACTATATTGTAGAAGTGAAATTGTTCTAAGATTTTTTTTTCTCTATCTCTCCAAAATGCTCATCCATGCTTATAGAAGGGAATTTAAATCTCAAGCCTCTTGGTTATTTTTCTTCAGTGGCTTTCAAATTATCTTCAAATTCAGAAGTAGTGGTGTAGAGGTGCAAGCATCAGAACTGTATTATAGTCTATGGAGATATCTGATGGATACATTGAACTGGGAAGATAATTCTGGCTAAATTTAAATATATATATATCTGTTGAAAAAAATCAATTGTACTGACTCATTTAACAGCCATAAAAAGGGCAGAGGAGCTTTTTTTGGGAAAATGTTCCTTGACATAAACCATAACTTACGGGACCGCCTACTGTTACCCCATGCCTCCCACCGACCCGTACGCTCACACAGAGAGGGACTTCTCAGGGTGCCGTCCGCCAAGCAATGTCGGCTGGCAGTCCCCAGGGGAAGGTCCTTCTCTGTGGGGGCTCCTACCCTTTGGAATGAACTTCCCCCTAGCTTGCGTCAAGTGCCTGATCTTCGGACCTTTCGCCACGAGTTGAAAACGTATTTATTTACTCGCGCAGGGCTGGCTTAAATTTCAAATTTTAAATTTTTAAAATTTTAAATTTCTAGATGAATTTTAAGGGTTTTTAGATTTTAAATGTTTTTAAATTTTCAGAAAATTATATAATAAGTTTTTTAATTTTGTTTTAATTGTATATTGCTTGTGTTCTTATTTTTGGCTGTAAACCGCCCTGAGTCCTTCGGGAGAAGGGCGGTATAAAAATCTAATAAATAATAAAATAATAATAATAATAATAAAATCTTCCCACCTTCATGTCTCTACAAATCTCTTTTCTGTTGGCAAAGGAAGGACCTCTTCAGGAACAAAGCATCAGAACCAGGATTATAATTCAATGTTACTAATTTTTATATACCGGTATTACCAAACCTAGGGGGATGCAGTGGCTCAGGGGCTAGGACGTTGAGCTTGTCGATCGAAAGGTTGGCAGCTCGGCGGTTCGAATCCCTAGTGCTGCCATGTAACAGGGTGAGCTCCCGTTACTTGTCCCAGCTTCTGCCAACCTAGCAGTTTAAAAAGCACGTAAAAATGTAAGTAGAAAAAATAGGGACCACCTTTGGTGGGAAGGTAACAGCGTTCCATGCGCTTTTGGTGTTGAGTCATGCTGGCCACATGACCATGGAGACGTCTTCGGACAGCGCTGGCTCTTTGGCTTTGAAACGGAGATGAGCACCGCCCCCTAGAGTCAGCAACAACTAGCACGTATGTGCGAGGGGAACCTTTACCTTTACCTTATTACCAAACCTATTGCATTGTAGTACCTGTAGAGGTACTACAGTACCTATACAATACTATAGGGACTTAATGTAAAGGAATTACAGTATTTTTATAGTTGAGAATTACTGACATTTGCCATAATTATATTTGTCAGCCCAATTCAGAAGCTGCAATACACATAAGCAAGTCTTTTAAGGGAACTTGACAAAACACAGTTCCCGCTGCAGTGATTTGTTTCTTCTTCCATCAGTGACTTCTTTATCTCTCAGAGATCTGTCACCTTTTATTACGCCTGTTGCCTTTTGTGATAGACACCTTACATCTCAGGTGCCAAAAGGCCAGTTCTCTGTTTTCAGAGCAACAACTATTTTGCATAAAAACATCCTTAAGGTAACAGCTGCTTGAAAACAAATGAATAAAAATAGTGCCTCAAGGAAAGGAAAGGAAACAATAGAAGCATTTACTGTTAATATAATTATTCCACATCTGTATGTTCCATTTCACCATGTGCCTGCATAAATGCAGATGCTAGCATTATCAATATATAGAGCTATAGATACCCTGCTTGAAACTGAATGACCACACTGAGTGCTTTATAGCAACGTTCGGTTTTAAATGCTGATAGGTTGACTACCACTGATACCACTACAGCACTGATCTCTTAAATTAGTGCTGATGGTCTTATGACTTTTTTTGTTCCCAAGTGTCATGGTTGATAATGTTTTCCACATAGATTGACAGCATTATGCATTTGTATAAAGGCATGGTTCACCTTTAGAGGGGAATATATGTATTCTTGATGAATCAGAACTCCAGGTTATCTTTATGGTGGCTATATTTTCATTCACCTAACTTTCCATATTGGAAATATACCCGTCCCCAAAGCCTATTATAATAGCAGAAGCCATAAAAGCAACTTTTATGCAACCTATTAGGTATCTATCCCTTCTTTAAGTATTTCATTAGATACAACATGCCATTATTAGTAATGTCATTAAGGCCATTAAGGTGAACTGTGAGGTAGTTGGGCAGTACTACAAGGCAGTTATTCCATGAACATTGTTTCTTTCTAGAGAGATGCTTTGTTTTTTGTTTCCAAAGCTCAGCTCACTTCCCAGTTTATAAGCATTATTTGGCCTTCTCCATATTCTATGGCTAAGCTGGCAATGTAGTTTTCAGGAATAGTGTTTTTGTAATGAGGTATGTAGTGGGGGAAAGGGGATACCCTCAGGATTGAATCAGTCCTTCCTTTGGGGTCCTTCAGTTTTGAGTAACCATTCCTATGGGGAAGATTAAGCTTCTTTCTATCACCGCTTTGTGAAAGACTAGATATATTCCTCTCTTCCACACCAACCCTCTGGGAATCAGGAAAGGATCAAACGGGAAATCCTGGATCTGGCTAACATAGAAATGGAAAACAAACATCTTTTTTTCCTAACATAATGTTCTGATAGTGTTCTGGTTCGACCAGAATGACTCCAACCTTAAAACAGGGCATTTCAACTCAGTTTCATTTCTACTGATGTTGTAACAGGTGGTATATTTTAGAGAAAATTGTAAACATCTTTAATATAACCCATGGGACTGAATCTAAACCCCAAATTTTTGATGTGGTTGTTGAATCAAAATATACCATTTCTAAGAATCTGATAAATTAATTTAAAAAGTGTGAGCATTATGACAATTAGAGCTTCCATTCTGACAGCTAATTACCATATATTTCTCTTGAGATGAGCATATCACTAGATATACATCACATGAAGATGAAAGAGGCATTCCAAGCATTTGTTTTCCATTTGTCATACTGTTAAGCAATGAATGTCAGCAGTGACAGAATAAAGGCTAGGTTATTCATCATTATGAGAAACAGCATGCCAAAAGTCAGTATCCCAACTAAGTATTGAGTTAGCATTTTTTGATTGCATGCAACTCACTAAATGCATAGCATAGCATAGCACAGCACAGCACAGCACAGCACAGCACAGCACAGCACAGCACAGCACAGCACAGCACAGCACAGCACAGCACAGCACAGCACAACATAATAGAGTTGAAAAGGACCTTCTAGTCCAACCCCCTACTCGAGCAGGAGACCTTATACCATTTCAGATAAATAATTGTCCAGGCTCTTTTTGAAAACCTCCAATAATGGAGCAACCACAGCTTTTGAAGGCAAACTGTTCCATTGGTTGATTGCTCTCACCATTAGGAAATTTATCCTTAGTTCTAGGTTGCTTCTCTCCTTGGTTAGTTTCTGTCCATCATTTCTCATCTTCCCTGTTGGTGCTTTGGAAAAAGGTTTAACCCGCTCATCTTTGTAGGAGTCCCTTGTAGGAGCCCCTCAAATATTACAACACTTGTATTATGTCTCCCCTAGTCCTTTTCATTAGACTAGACATACCCAATTCCTGTAATCATTCTTCATATGTTTTAACCTCCAGCTGCCTAATCATTCTTGTTGCTCTTCTCTGCACTCTTTACATAATCTTAATATCTTTATATTGTAGTGACCAAGACTCTGGAAAGAAATGAATAATGCTGAAATTGATGACATGTCTATTTCTTCCAGGAAGACAGGACTTTTGAAAAGATACTTGAGGAAATTACAAAGCTAAGCAGGTATGCAGTGATGGGTAATGGGGGTTCAGAGGAATTTCATTTGGTCTACATTTTAGAATAAGAAAATATAAACCATTCATCCTGATCAGAACACTGAATGGCACACTTCTCTGAATTTTGCACTTTATTTTTGGCTCAAAAGTTAGTCGGTTTCAGTTAGTTATGATCTGATAGTCATTGTTTCATCAGGATTGTCATTAGCAATTGTTTCTGGAGTATTTGTAAGCTCATCCTTGTGTCCTCAGTGATTTTATTTAGCCACATTGGGGTTTTTTTCTGCCTCTTTTTAATAGGCTTGTATATCTTCAGGCCTCAGAATCTTCTTCAATGACTCTTACCTTCATGTTATAGTTTCAAAATATTTAAGCTTCTGCTACATTATTTCCAGTATTCCAGGATTTCCAGTAGATGGTCTAGTTTTGATTGATTGACTGGTTGATTAGGTGATTATATGCCATTAAGTCAGTATTGACTACATATATTTTCTCTGTGATGATCATAACCTGGTTTTTCAGGACTTGCCACAGTGCATTTATCACAATTGTAACCGAATCCGTTCACTGGTCACTCTCTTTTTCTAATGGGAAAGAAAGGCTCCCATCAGAGGTTTCTCCAGAGAACTAGGTGTCCACACAATGTGTTCAAAGAAGGATCATCTGGGCCTGGTCAGTTATGCCTCTAGTAAGAAAACTGCTTGATTTGTTCAAGGATTTATTTGCTTGTTTTCTTGGCATTTAAACATCTTTTCCATTGTCTTCATAATTGCTTTACCAAATGCTAGTCTGTGGCATATTTCTTGACTTCTAGCTCCTTTAGAAGTAAGAAACTATCCTCATTATCAATTCTAAGGCTGGTTGCTGTATTTCTTGTCAGCCCAGGTTATTGATGTTTCTTCTTCCAAATTTAAAACCACACTCATCTTCCTCCAAACCAGCTTCTCTTATTATATATTCAGCATATGGTCTGGTTCTAGTCATTCAGTGTTGAATGATTTGCTCTTCCCGAAGTTCAAGGTATTCTCAGCAATTTTCTCCTGCATCACAGTTCAAATGTATCAATTTTTCTTCATTCAAACTTTCTAATTCCCCAGAATTCACAATTTATAGTACAAGTGGGAAAACCAAGGCATTAACAATATATATCTTTGTTGTCAGGGAGATGACACTTCACCTTAATATTTGTCTAGATCTGTCATAGTTTTTGTCTTAAACAGCAGGCTCTTTATTTCATGGCTCCAGTTACCATTCCTGGAAAATGTTGGGTTTAGGAAAATAATATCTTACTACTTCATCTTGTTCTCCATCTGTTTACGTTGGCTTGGCCTTGTCTAGGTTTAAGAAGACACTGGACAGTCATTTGTCTGAAATGATATAGGGTCTCCTTCTTGAACAGGGGGTGGACCAGGGATGAAATCCAGCAGGTTCTGACAGGTTCTGGAGAACCGGTAGCAGAAATTTTGAGCAGTTCAAGAACTGGTAGCAGAAATTTTGAGTAGTTTGGAGAACCGGCAAATACCACCTCTGGCTGACCCCAGAGTGGGGTGGGAATGGAGATTTTGCAATATCCTTCCCCTGTAGTGGGGTGGGAATGGAGATTTTGCAGTATCCTCTGCTGCCCAGCAAGCCATGCCCACCAAGCCACACCACGCCCACTAAGCCACGCCCACAGAACCAGTAGTAAAAAAAATTTGGATTTCACCACTGGGGTGGACTAGAAGACCTTGAAGGTCCCATCCAGCTTTATTCTGATTGATTGATATAAACAGTTATCAAGAGAGAACAAGAGAGCAATATACTATCTTCCCATTCTCTTTCTTTACTTTCAACAAGAGACTCCTTAAATCTTCTTCACTCACAATGGTATCAGAATGGTATATCAGAATATCTTACGTTGCTGATGTTTCTCCCAGTTATTTTAATTCCAACTTCTAGTCCAGCATATCTCCGCATTTATTCTGCATTTAAGTTATTTTTTTTTATTTACATTTATATCCCGCCCTTCTCCGAAGACTCAGGGCGGCTTACAGTGTATAAGGCAATAGTCTCATTCTATTTGTATATTTACAAAGTCAACTTATTGCCCCCCCCCCAACAATCTGGGTCCTCATTTTACCTACCTTATAAAGGATGGAAGGCTGAGTCAACCTTGGGCCGGGCTTGAACCTGCAGTAATTGCAGGCTATTGTGTTCTAATAACAGGCTCCTTACAGCCTGAGCTATTCCGGCCCTTTTACATACCATTTACAACCTTTGCATGTTCCATTCTTAATTTAACCATTTAGTTCTTCCACACTGTATTCTAATTATTGTTTCTAGTCTTTTCTGCCTGCTTGTAGCCATTTTGTTTCTCTGTTTGGGTATGGGTGATGAGTTCTCTAAATTTACATTTAAAATTCAGGTTTATTCATGTTATTTTCATATCCCTGTGTATTTTCAAATGCATTTTTATCCACACCTGTCCTCTTTATAGTTTGTATTTTTGTTTCTAACATACAGAGTTTGGCAAGCAATTTTATCAAGTAGTATGGAATATGCTGTTTGTACAATACTATCCCAATATATGAATTATGTATGTACTTTCTTAGCATAAGCATTAGGAATCTGCACAATAACCTTTGGAAAAAGTCTTGGGGGAAAATGAAATAGTTAAATTTGCATTAGAATACTAAACTAATTAATGTCTCCCTCATTCCACTTTATGTCCATAATGAAAGAGTAGAATGTACCATGTTTCCCCAAAAATATGACCTACTCCAAAAATAAGCTCTAGCCTGATTTTTAAGTGTGTGCTTAATATAAGCCCTACCCAAAAATAAGCCCTAGTGAAGATCAGCATCAGCCCATGGGGTGTATGGCCAGCACGGGAGGTAGCGACGGCATGGGGGCTGACAGTGTCTAGCAGCAGCCACAGCCTGCACAGCCTGCACATTGATTACCTGTCCAAGCAGCAGGTGGAGGCAGAGGCGGGAGGAAGCAGGCAAATCCAGATACACCACATGAGCCATGAGAAAACTGAGAGTCAGTGGGCCAGAGCAGGTAGGCAGCCATGTAGGCTCATCTTCTCACAGCAGCATCAGATGGAGGCAGAGGCATGTGGGTGAAGGTAGACAATTTTGATGCTCCACGTGGGCTGCAGGCAAGCTGAGAGACATGAAGACAAGCCTCCTGCAGCCGCCAACCCACTCCATCTCACCATCTCTCACCTTGCCTGTGGCCCACATGGCACATTCAGATTGCATATCTGTTCCCCCCACTCCTATGCTTCCATCTGCTTCCATCTGCTTCCAGTGCTGCCATGCGAAGACGAGTCCCCAGTGGCCAGTCACCCACTCGAGCCCACCATCTCTCCGCTTGCCTGCTCCATTGTAGTCATGAGCAAGCAGAAGTGGGCTAGCAGCCATGTGGGGTCCTGCTGGACGGGGCTGCTGGAGTTGCCACCATGAGGTGAGGCTGCTGTCAGGGCATGGATGGGCTAGGTGTGAGGTCCTGAGGTAAGCCAGGGTGGGAACGTAGGGCAGCTCCACCTCCACTGCTTCGCAATGGCAGAACTATCTGGTCTCCTGCCTAGTTACAGCTACAAGCAAGCAGAAGTGGGCTTCCCATACATGGAAAATAAAAAAGACATCCCTGAAAATAACCCCTAGTGCTTATTTTGGAGCCCTCTAAAATATAAGACTGGGTCTTATTTTCAGGGAAACATGGTACTACCCTTTCTCCCACTTCACATTAGAAACATAATCATTAACATTCCATCATCTGCCATTTGAGCTGTCACCCTTCCTTCCCAGAATGGCAAGCACATGTATGTTGATTCAAATCTGAGAATTGTCAGCACAGCATTCATTGATTTAAATACTGAATCACTTTTAAGTATTTCATTTTTTAAAGAGTCAATAAACTAAAGAGTAGGCAAACCTTCAACAAAACAATGCCATATACCAGCCACCTTTGTTGGGGTTCTCTCCATCAATAAATCTTAGTTTAAAAAAATTGTTTACTTTTTTTAAAAAAAAAATTAGTTTAAAAAATTTAAACCTTTAAAAAAACATTAAAACTCCTATGATATTTCAAGCATGCTAAAGTCATAAATAACAGGAATGAAAAACCAGACAGTGTCTCCCTTCCCCTTTAGATGTTGTTCAAGCTTTTGCTAGTGCTTCTCTTTGTGAGCCCTCCTGTGTCTTCTTCCTCCTAAACTTAAAGAATAGAATAGAATTTTATTGGCCAAGTGTGATTGGACACACAAGGAATTTGTCTTGGTGCATATGCTCTCAGTGTACATAAAAGAAAAGATACGTTCATCAAGGTACAACATTTACAACACAATTGATGATCAATATATCAATATAAATCATAAGGATTGCCAGCAACAAGTTATAGTCATACAGTCATAAGTGGAAAGAGATTGGTGATGGGAACTATGAAACGATTAATAGTAGTGCAGATTCAGTAAATAGTCTGACAATGTTGAGGGAATTATTTGTTTAGCAGAGTGATGGCCTTCGGGAAAAAACTGTTCTTGTGTCTAGTTGTTCTGGTGTGCAGTGCTCTATAGCGTTGTTTTGAGGGTAGGAGTTGAAACAGTTTATGTCCAAGATGTGAAGGATCTGCGAATATTTTCACGGCCCTCTTCTTGATTCGTGCAGTATACAGGTCCTCAATGGAAGGCAGGTTGGTAGCAATTATTTTTTCTGCAGTTCTAATTATCCTCTGAAGTCTGTGTTTTTCTTGTTGGGTTGCAGAACCGAACCAGACAGTTATAGAGGTGCAAATGACAGACTCAATAATTCCTCTGTAGAATTGGATCAGCAGCTCCTTGGGCAGTTTGAGCTTACTGAGTTGGCGCAGAAAGAACATAGAACACTCTATAAAGTATAGAGTGAAGGTAGCCAACCTGATATCCTCTTGATATCTTGACTATCTGGTAACTTTCATATATTCCAGAAAACGTATCTAGTGATTTGGGATTTCAAGGAATTTGTAGTCTGCAAAATTTGAAAGCATTCAAAAAAATGTGAGACAGCTAATTTTTAGTGAATCTCAGCAGGTTGAAGTATCCGGCTGATATGTCAAGGCTCCATAATTAAACAAGTTGAGCCTGGTTAATATTTGAAGGGAAGCTCACTAGGGAATTCCATAGCTGTAGGTTAACTGGCTTGTCAAAATGGAAGGAAACAAAACAAAGGAAACAAAAGCATATCACTTCTGTTTTGCAACCAAAAAAACCTCTCTGCATTCTTGTAGTCTTCAGATAACTTAAAAGAATCTTTCTGTTCTTTAATCAAGGCGAGGAACCAAGGGCCATAACAAGTCAGAGCACGATCCTACAGAACCTTGGACAGCTCTCAGGCAGCAGATGGTCCAACAAGCTGCATCCAAGAGAAGTTTCCCTTCTCCAAGCATGATGCATCCTTGGGATATGGACACATAAATTTGAAAGAGGCAGCCTTGGAATCATGTGTTTTTGGCGTCATCCAGTTCCCTCAGACTTCTCAGGGGAAAGGAAGTTTAAGAGAATAAACAGCATTAAACAGTTGATGAGTGGATTCAGCTGATTTACGCAAGAATTCTAAATTACCGCATTGGAGTGGGGAAAACAGCAATGCAATACAATTATATCTGGATGCTTGACATTTCCTCTGAAACAATCATTTACAAGATTCTTCTCTTCAGTTCAATTGAACATGCAAATTCTTAATGGTTGTTAATGCAAATGCAAAATTAGGCTTCTCCATTGAAATTCATCTCATATTTATAAACCATATGCATGCTTTGCAATATACAAAACATACAGATAAAATTTATGGCATTCAGATTTAGCTTTATTGCTACATCATTCCCTCCGTTCTCCAACATGGGTGGGATACACTATTAATACAAATCGTTTATTAACAGTGATATTATAATGTAAGATCCAATTTGGTATTGTGTCAGTTTGGTGAAAGTATCAGCTAGAAACTGAGTGATCATGAATTCTAACCAAGTGGGTGATCTCTCTCTCTCCCTCCCTCCCCTCCCTCCCTCCATCTCTCTCTCTCTCTCTCTCTCCTTCCCCCCCCCGCCCACTCCCAGTACTCACCAGAAATCTGCTGACTTACAGGCACATTAACTATGCTTTTAGATATCTTCTAAATCGAAAAATAACTTAGAAATGTCTTTTTGCAAATGTATCAATACTCCAAATGAAAAAGAATCTGTATGCCTGGAAAATCCTGAAACACACAAAATTACAAAAATTTCCAAAATAAGGGAAATGGACTGCACAAACATGTTCACGTTGGGGGCGGAAAGGAAGCTCAGAGATCTCTGAAAGAACCTCAAAATAAACAAACTAATCAGCAGAACTCCCAACTGATAGAATTAAAAATGTTCAGAGGGAATGTTTATCATAAGTGTTGGGAAGGAAATGGAAGAAAGAGATATGAAGGTGGCAAAGGAAAAGAAAACAGTTGTGGTGAGGGGAGAGGGCCATGGAGACAACTGATGCAGAAACACACTAGGGCCAAAACATAACATTTTATTTCACTTGCAAACTTCTAATGTTAGTTTTAAAAAATTCAATAGAACTTCACATTCTAATAAATAAACCCCCAAGGACATTGTTCCTTCTGCAACATCAAACTTATGAAATTGTATAGGAAAGTAGAGGAGGCGATTCAGACAGAGAGAGAAAAAAATGTATCCACACTTTATAGGTTAATTATTTTTGTGCACATTATCTGCTTTTGAAAGAGGCAGCCTTGGAATCATGTGTTTTTGGCGTCATCCAGTTCCCTCAGACTTCTCAGGGGAAAGGAAGTTTAAGAGAATAAACAGCATTAAACAGTTGATGAGTGGATTCAGCTGATTTACGCAAGAATTCTAAATTACCGCATTGGAGTGGGGAAAACAGCAATGCAATACAATTATATCTGGATGCTTGACATTTCCTCTGAAACAATCATTTACAAGATTCTTCTCTTCAGTTCAATTGAACATGCAAATTCTTAATGGTTGTTAATGCAAATGCAAAATTAGGCTTCTCCATTGAAATTCATCTCATATTTATAAACCATATGCATGCTTTGCAATATACAAAACATACAGATAAAATTTATGGCATTCAGATTTAGCTTTATTGCTACATCATTCCCTCCGTTCTCCAACATGGGTGGGATACACTATTAATACAAATCGTTTATTAACAGTGATATTATAATGTAAGATCCAATTTGGTATTGTGTCAGTTTGGTGAAAGTATCAGCTAGAAACTGAGTGATCATGAATTCTAACCAAGTGGGTGATCTCTCTCTCTCCCTCCCTCCCCTCCCTCCCTCCATCTCTCTCTCTCTCTCTCTCCTTCCCCCCCCCCACTCCCAGTACTCACCAGAAATCTGCTGACTTACAGGCACATTAACTATGCTTTTAGATATCTTCTAAATCGAAAAATAACTTAGAAATGTCTTTTTGCAAATGTATCAATACTCCAAATGAAAAAGAATCTGTATGCCTGGAAAATCCTGAAACACACAAAATTACAAAAATTTCCAAAATAAGGGAAATGGACTGCACAAACATGTTCACGTTGGGGGCGGAAAGGAAGCTCAGAGATCTCTGAAAGAACCTCAAAATAAACAAACTAATCAGCAGAACTCCCAACTGATAGAATTAAAAATGTTCAGAGGGAATGTTTATCATAAGTGTTGGGAAGGAAATGGAAGAAAGAGATATGAAGGTGGCAAAGGAAAAGAAAACAGTTGTGGTGAGGGGAGAGGGCCATGGAGACAACTGATGCAGAAACACACTAGGGCCAAAACATAACATTTTATTTCACTTGCAAACTTCTAATGTTAGTTTTAAAAAATTCAATAGAACTTCACATTCTAATAAATAAACCCCCAAGGACATTGTTCCTTCTGCAACATCAAACTTATGAAATTGTATAGGAAAGTAGAGGAGGCGATTCAGACAGAGAGAGAAAAAAATGTATCCACACTTTATAGGTTAATTATTTTTGTGCACATTATCTGCTTTTGTCAGACCCTGAAGTTTTGAATGTTTAATTTTTCCTCTAGCACAACTCACCCAATCCAAGAAAGAAATTGATCACATTTTTTTCTGGTATGAAAATTCATGGAGGAGAACAAAGCATCACTATGGTAAAATTGTCAGATTTACATCAGCAAGCAGAATTCAAAGGGCTACTTTGAGAAGATGACACATTAATGCTTAGAACGCCAACACCGCTCTTTATGCCTAGCCTAATAATTGCTCTTATTCTTGAAGTAAATTGGCACATCCCTGACTGGCCATCCTTCTTGTAAAAGAGAGTGTTTCAAAATAGAAATTCATTATAATTGGTGACAAATAGAGGCAATTATTTTCCCCCCTCTTTGAAGCACCCCAAAGAGATGATTTCTAATTCCTTCTTTCTTAGTAGAGCAACAAATCAGTAAATTGGTACAAATGTTAGAGAATCTCGGGATGATGCGGCCACACATAGCTATAATTTCTCATTCTCTCAATACAGAAGTTTTGCTGTTGTGAATTAGTATCCTGAAGGAAAGACAGGTTTAAGAATACTGTCCATGAATCAACACAAGGTAAGAATGAGAATACAGATAGATAGCATGCAATTAAACCACTTGCTGACACAAAATGAAGGCAATTTGGAGGGAAAGCAGATCATAGGAAGTAGTGAGGGACTAGAAAATTGACTGATTGTGAAATGCCAAGCAATATCTAATCTAATTAGCAGGTGGGTGGAAAGCCACCAAAAGATTACTGAGACCATTAGAAAGGTTTTTTTAAAAAATAATATAAAAAAAACAAAATCAAAGTTATTTGCAAAATGAACATACATGGATATGCTTATGAAAATATGAGAACTCAAACTCAACTTTACAATACCTTTGTCCTTTATCCTCAAGCAAGAAGCCCTATAACATTTCAGACAAATGGTTCTCCAATCTCTTTTTAAAAATCTCCAGTGTTGTAGCACCCATAACTTCTGGGGACAAGTCATTCCACTGATTGTTTTATCTGTCAGGAAATTTCTCCTTATTTCTCATTGATTACTTTTCATCCATTGCTTCTTGTCCTGCCTTCAGGTGCTTTATTTATTATTTATTTATTTATTTATTTATCAAATTTATATACCGCCCTATCTCCCGAAGGACTCAGGGCGGTGTACAGGCATTTAAAACACATAAATACAATGTAAGAAATATAAAAACAGTTAAAAAACTTATTCTAAACGCCTATTAATTTAAAATTAAAAATATAGAATAAAAGCCAATTTAAAAACCAGTAATTTAAAATTTAAAATTTAGCTCAGCCCTGCACAATTAAATAAATGTGTTTTAAGCCCGCGGCGGAAGGTCCGGAGGTCCGAAAGCTGACGGAGACCGGGGGGTAGTTCATTCCAGAGGGTGGGGGCCCCACAGAAGGCCCTTCCTGGGCGTCGCCAGACGACATTGCCGCTGACGGCACCCTGAGGAGACCCTCTCTGTGAGAGCGCACGGGTCGGTGAGAGATATTCGGTAGCAGTAGGCGGTCCCGTAGGTAACCCGGCCCAATGCCATGGAGCGCTTTAAAGGTGGTCACCAGCACCTTGAAGCGCACCCGGAAAGCCACAGGTAGCCAGTGCAGCCTGCGCAGGATGGGTGTTATACGGGAGCCACGGGGGGCTCCATCTATCACCCGCGCAGCCGCATTCTGGACTAACTGCAGCCTCCGGATGCCCTTCAAGGGGAGCCCCATGTAGAGAGCATTGCAGTAATCCAGGCGCGACGTCACGAGTGCGTGAGTGACCGTGCATAGGGCATCCCGGTCCAGAAAGGGGCGCAACTGGCGTACCAGGCGAACCTGGTAGAACGCTCCCCTGGAGACGGCCGTCAAATGATCTTCTAGAGACAGCCGTTCATCCAGGAGGACGCCTAAGTTGGAGAATAGATTGACTCTCTCTTCTTTGTGGCAGACCCTTAGATATTGGAACACTGCTATTATGTCATCCCTAGTCCTTCTTTTCATTACACTAGACATACCCAATTCCTACAAATGTTCTTCATATGTTTTAGGCTCCAGTCCCCTAATCATTTTTGTTGCTCTCTTGCACTCTTTCTAGAGTCTCAACATCTTTTTTCTATTATGGCAACCAAAGCTGGATGCCATATTCCAAGTGTGATCTTATCAAGTCACTTTAAAGTGATACTAATACTTCATGTGATCTTGATTCTAACCCTCTGTTAATGCAACCTAGGATTTGGCAGCTGCAGCACATTGCTGGCTCATATTTAAATGATTGTTGACCCCTATTTCAAAAAATACAAGGCAGTTTTAGCTCATTGGATATAAAATATATAATTCTTTGAGTATGCGACTCTAAAAACAAAAAAATTGAGACCCTATATATTTAGTCCTATTTGTGGTCCTTTTTTCGGTTGTTTCCTTCTTGCTTTAAGGAAGAGACTTCTTGTCTTTAATAGCAACATTGCAGGCAATTACTATGAGCAATTTTCTGTGCTCTGAATAGTTGCACCCCTGGAACTTGTCTAGCAGGATGAGTAAAAGTTTCTTTTAAATCATTAGAAATTGAGCCACAAAAATTAGTGAATGTGGTACAAAGTTAAACTGATTCATCCACTCTTTGGTCTAGGAAAGCAAAGTATTAATAATAACAGTCAGACTTGGTAATGATCAGGCATCAACAAATGCTTAATTTCATGCTAATAATGTGATTGAAGGCTTACAGATAGTGTAAAATTCATCCTCATTTTGCCCCTTCAGTTGTGACTGTTCATAATTGGCTTGGTATAAAAAGTGAGAAACCTAGACCAATTTTGGCCTTCTCACTCAAATGAGAATTACCTCTTTCTGAAAGAAAAGGGAAAAGGTCACAAAGCAACTCAGAAACATTCAATGATCCCATTAATATTAATGCACCTGGCTTGGCAGCATCTGTATCTTACAAAGGGCCATCAATAAAGGATATCAGCCATGATGACAAGTTACATTTTATTTCTGTCAACAGACAAAGGTGTTCATATTTTCTCTCTGGCAGAGCAGTCAATCTTTTTTTCCTACCGAAACGTATTTGGCCTGAACTGAAAGATCTAGGCACAATTGCACCTTGTGCATTGCACCTTACGTATAGATGTGCATGGGTGTTACAGATTATGTTACAGAGGTGCATAACTCTCTCTCAATCTATGGGGTCTTCCAAATCTCCCTTTATTTCCCATCTCTATGTGTAAAATTTTCTGTTCATATAGTACAGGGATGGGAATTAAAGCAAACTAAGGAAACAGGGCATTCTTAGCTAAAACCTGAGATCATAGAATCATAGGCCTAGAAGGTACCTTAAAAATCTTCTAGTCCAACCAGGGGTAAAATGCTCCCAGTTTGGACCAGCTCGCGCGATCTGGTAGCGATGGCGGCTGCTGGTTCGGAGGACCGGTAGCAAAAACCCCTGCCCCCCCCCTCTGCTGAGCCGCACCATCAGCAGAGTTTTGGTTTTTTTTTTACTTTTAAAAGCCGGTTTTTCTTCAGCTGAAACATGCCTGGGGAGAAAAAGGCTCAAGCTCAATCCCTCCAAGACGGAGTGGCTGTGGATGCCGGCATCCCGGTACAGTCAGCTGCAGCTGTCTGTTGGGGGCGAATCATTGGCCCCGATGGAAAGGGTGTGCAACTTGAGCGTTCTCCTGGATGGGCGGTTGTCTTTTGAAGATCACTTGACGACCGTCTCCAGGAGAGCTTTTCATCAGGTTCGCTTGATCTGCCAGTTGCACCCCTTCCTTGACCGGGATGCCCTATGCACAGTCACTCATGCTCTTGCTACCTCTCGCTTGGATTACTGCAATGCTCTCTACATGGGGCTCCCTTGAAGAGCACCCGGAGGCTCCAGTTAGTCCAGAATGCAACTGCGCGGATGATAGAGGGAGCAGTTCGGAGCTCCCATGTAACACCCATCCTGCGCAGACTGCACTGGCTACCTGTTATCTCCCGGGTGTGCTTCAAGGTATTGGTTACCACCTTTAAAGCGCTCCATGGCTTAGGACCGGGATACTTACGGGACCGTCTACTGCCATCTTGTACCTCCCATCGACCTGTGTGCTCACACAGAGAGGGACTCCTTAGGGTGCTGTCAGCCAAGCAATGTCGCTTGGCGGCCCCCAGGGGAAAAGCCTTCTCTGTGGAAGCCCCCACCCTGTGGAACGAACGTCCCCCTGGATTGCGACAACTACCAGACCTTCGGACCTTTCACCGCGAACTTAAGACATATTTATTCCGTCACGCAGGACTGGCTTGAATTTTAATTTTTAGTTGATTTTATGGGTTTTAATTTTTATTAATTTTATAGGGTTTGACGGTATTTTAAAATTGGGCCAAATTTAATAAGTTTTTTAATGTCTGTTTTTAGTATTGTATTTGTTATTTCATTGTATTTTATCTTGGCTGTAAACCGCCCTGAGTCCTTCGGGAGAAGGGCGATTATTATTATTATTATTATTATTATTATTATTATTATTATTATTATTATTATTATTATTATTATTATTATTATTATTATTATTATTATGCCTTTAAAAGTAAAAAGAAGCCTTTGAGGATCCCGCCCCTCAGCTGAGACCGGCAGAGCCTTTAAACTTTTTTTAAAAAGTAAAGTCTCCTCTGGCGATCTCATCTGAGTTCCTCATCAGCAGAACCTTACTTGTACTCTTACTTGTAGAAAACATGTTTTCTACAAGTAAGAGTAGAGATTCTAAGGCACTTACCTGATTACTGATGCATGCATGGCTTTTTTCTCAGCCCGAAAGCAGTTTTACTTTCAGCCCAGACAGAATCAATTGCTTAGCTAATCTATTTCCTCAGTGATCAACTAATGCTGGCTGGCTTTGCTGGCTGAGGAACTCTGGGAATTGAAGTCCACAATAAAATAAAATAAAATAATAAAATAAAATAAAATATTTGTGCTTTCTGAGATTTGGTGTGTTTCTGTAGTGTTTCATTCTAACTACACAAACACACAAAATCTCAGAAAGCTGTATGTGGTATTTTGTGTGTGTGTGTGTGTGTGTGTGTGAGTTGTCTTGTGTGTGTGTAAAGTGTGAAAGTTGGTTTTTGAGCTTTTTGTGGCTATGTGAAGTGTGAAGTGCAGCTGCTTTTACATTGTATGTGAGTCAGTTGTGTTGTGTTGTGTTGTGTTTAAAGTGTGAAAGTTGGTTTCTGGTACCTCTTATTTTTTTATATACTTTGTTTATTATTTTTATTATTTATTGTTATTGGCCACGCTCACCCAGTCATCTGACCACCAAGCCACACCCATCAATTAAGCCACACCCACAGAACCGGTAGGGAAAATTTTTAGATTTCATCCCTGAGTCCAACCCCTTGCCCAAGGCAGGGGTCCTTATGCCATCCCAAAAACATAGTTGTACAATCTTTTCTTGAAAACCTCCAGTGATGGAGCACCCAGAATTCCAGGAGGCAAGCTGTTCCATTGATTAATTGTTCTCTCTATTAGGAAATCCCTCCTTATTTTCAGGTTGAATCTTTTTCTGAAGACCGTCCTCTCATTAATTCTTGTCTTTCCCTCAGGTACTATGGAGAATAAACTGATCCCCTCTTGACAGCCCTTCAGGTATTGGAAGACTGCTATCATGTCTACTTGAACCTTCTTTTCATTAGGTTAAAGATACTTAGTTCTCTTTGTTGTTCATCATTGAATTTAACCCAGAGATGGTATTCAGCAGGTTCTGACCAGTTCTGGAGAACAGGTAGCAGAAATTTTGAGTAGTTCGGAGAACCGATAAATACCACTTCTAACTGGCACCACCCCCATCTATTCTCTGTCTCCTGAGTCCCAGCTGATCGGGAGGAAATGGGGATTTTGCAGTAATCTTCCCCTGGAGTGGGTTGGGAATGGAGTTTTTACAATATCCTTCCCCTGCCACGTCCACCATGCCACACCCACCAAGCCATGCCACGCCCACCAAGCCAAGCCCACAGAACCTGTAGTAAAAAAATTTGAATCCCACCACTGATTTAACCTCCAGACCGCTTAGTATTTTTGTTGCTCTTCTCTGCACTCTTTCTAGGGCTTTAGAATCTTTTTTATATCATACAGCAGTATTGGCGAATCTATGGCATGCATGCTGGAAGTGGCACACGAAACCATCCCATGCTAAATGTGTGGCCTCGCAGGCTCCTCATCGCCTTCCTGCGCTCAAACACACGCCGGCCAGCTGGCCGTTGCACACGTGGTGCCAGTGGACCCTGGAAGTGCGGCGGTCCATCGTGCATGCATGAGCCGGGCACCCGGCCTTCCAGGTTAGTGTCGCACGCATGCGCAATGGATCACCACACTTCCAGGGTTGCTGGCACCGCACATGCAATGGCCAGCTGGCTGGCATGCATTTGAGTGCACGAACACAACAGGAAACATGACAGGAGCCAGCGAGGCTGCGCATTCAGCACGGGATGGTTTCGCGTGCCACTTCTGGCATGCGGGCCGGCACAAGAGAACGCAAAAGGTCATACAGGACACAGCATTCGAATTTGCCCTCACTAGTGCAGTATAGTGCAATACTGTCTCTGCAGTGATCTTGATGCTATCCCTCTGTTGATGCAGCCTAGAACTGTGTTCGCTTGTTTGGCAGCTACAGCATATTACGACCGAATACCTCCCACCGTCCCGTGCGCTCTCACAGAGAGGGTCTCCTCAGGGTGCCGTCAGCGAGGCAATGTCGTCTGGCGACGCCCAGGGGAAGGGCCTTCTCTGTGGGGGCTCCCACCCTCTGGAACGATCTACCCCCGGACTTCGTCAGCTTTCGGACCTTCGGACCTTCCGCCGCGGGCTTAAAACATACTTATTTAATTGTGCAGGACTGAGCTAGATTTTAAATTTTGGGTTTTAAATTGGGTTTTATTTCTATTTTTAATTGGACGGGCTTTAGAATAAGTTTTTTAAATGTTTTATATTGTATTTATATTCTATTTATCTGTTTTTAGTGCCTGTAAACCGCCCTGAGTCCCTTGGGAGATAGGGCGGTATATAAATATGATTAAATAAATAAATAAATATATAAATATTACTAACTCAATCAGTGATCCATGAGGACACCTAAAGTAACCCTCTTATAGTTACTACTGTTGAACCAGCTACCAGATATAGCTTAGTGTGTGGGATGAGGGACATGGAAAATATATTGCACCATGCGGGTTCCTTTGAACATTTAATTCCTGACTAGTCCATTTATCATACGTCACTCAAAAACAAGAGTAAATAACATTTAAATTATCAAGGACCATACTTAATATTTGGAGAGGATGAGGGTTCCAAGGATTGACAATAAAGCAGATTGAACAAAAATCATAGGTACTTCTAACAAAGTTCATGCCCAGTCAACCTTTCTAAGATTGCAATTACTGCAGGTTCAAGCCCGGCCCAAGGTTGACTCAGCCTTCCATCCTTTATAAGGTAGGTAAAATGAGGACCCAGATTGTTGGGGGGGCAATAAGTTGACTTTGTAAATATATACAAATAGAATGAGACTATTGCCCTATACATTGTAAGCCGCCCTGAGTCTTCGGAGAAGGGCGGGGTATAAATGTAAACAAAAAAAAAAAAAAATAAGATTAAAAACAAAAGGTTTTCAGTAGTAGTATTCACTACTTACTTGGAGACACATCTGTATAAATAAAAACACAACAGTCTCACAGTTTTCTTTATTGTCTGAAGATTGGCATAGTTTACAGTTGGCAGAAGCATCAGCAGTGTTGTCTGAAACATATCACCTTTCTTTTTTCAAGAGCCTTTAAACAAACTGTGTATCTATTAACTCATCTTTTCCTTTGTCTACCCGCAGTGGCTAGACACCCAGCTTGAAATAATAATAGAAGGAATCAAATAGTACATGAGATGGAAGAGTTTAATGTACAAGTTTAAAAAGTAAATCCCCTAACATTTGAAAAGGAGAACTTGCAAGACAATGTCAAGTGGCTATTTTTGCATAGCAAACCAATCCTTCTCTCACATCCTTAAACAATTATCGGGCAGAGATGCACCTGTAGAGCCCTTCTACATGACAGATACTACCAGTTGTGCCAGAGTCTTATTCACCTGGGTGAGGTCTGTGCTATTCTTTTCATAAGCCTCCTTCCATGGTGGCCAAATACACAATCAGCAGCAGAGTTGGCTCACATAGCACTTCCTTTATGGGAAGAATTTATTCAGACCTGTTACTCCGAGGACATGGACAGGTTGCTGGGAAGGTTGAATGCCACCACATGTTTACTGGACCCGTGCCCCTCCTGGTTGGTGCTGGCCACACAGGAGGTGACACGATGCTGGCTCCGGGGGATTACAAATGCTTCTTTGCGGGAGGGGGTCTTTCCCGCTGCCTTGAAAGAGGCGGTGGTGAGACCTCTCCTCAAGAAGCCTTCCCTGGACCCAGCTGTTTTAGGAAATTACCATCTAGTCTCCAATCTTCGCTTTACGGTGAAGGTTGTAGAGAGTGTGGTGGCACGTCAACTACCCCAGTATCTGGATGAAACTGTCTATCTAGACCCGTTCCAATCCAGCTTTTGGCCCAGATACAGTACGGAGACGGCTTTGGTCGCGTTGGTGGATGATCTCTGGAGGGCCAGGGATGAGGGTTACTCCTCTGCCCTGGTCCTATTAGACCTCTCAGTGGCTTTTGATACCATCGACCATGGTATCCTGCTGCACCGGTTGGAGGGTTTGGGAGTGGGAGGCACCGTTTATCGATGGTTCTCCTCCTACCTCTCTGACTGGACGCAGACGGTGTTGACAGGGGGGCAGAGATCGACCCCGAGGCACCTCATGTGTGGGGTGCCGCAGGGATCAATTCTCTCACCTCTCCTGTTCAACATATATATGAAGCCGCTGGGCGAGATCATCAGTGGTTTTGGGGTGAGGTACCAACTGTACGCTGATGATACGCAGCTGTACTTTTCCACTCCAGGCCACCCCAACGAAGCTATCGAAGTACTGTCCTGGTGTCTGGAAGCCGTACGGGTCTGGATGGGGAGGAACAGGCTCAAGCTTAATCCCTCCAAGACGGAGTGGCTGTGGATGCCGGCACCCCAGTACAGTCAGCTGCAGTTGCGGCTGTCTGTTGGGGGCGAGTCATTGGCCCCAATGGAAAGGGTGCGCAACTTGGGCGTTCTCCTGGATGGGTGGTTGTCCTTTGAAGACCATTTGACGACCGTCTCCAGGAGAGCTTTTTATCAGGTTCGCCTGATCTGCCAGTCACTCATGCTCTCGTTACCTCTCGCTTGGACTATTGCAATGCTCCCCTTGAAGAGCTGGGGCTCCCCTGAAGAGCACCCGGAGACTCCAGTTAGTCCAGAATGCAGGTGCGCGGGTGATTGAGGGAGCAGTTCGGAGCTCCCATGTAACACCCATCCTGCGCAGACTGCACTGGCTGCCTGTTGTCTTCCGGGTGCACTTCAACTTTGACTACCTTCAAAGCGCTCCATGGCTTAGGACCGGGATATTTACGGGACCGTCTACTGCCATCTTCTGTCTCCCAGCAACCGGTGCGTTCTCACAGAGAGGGACTCCTTAGGGTGCCGTCAGCCAAGCAATGTCAACTGGCGGCCCCCAGGGGGAGGGCCTTCTCTGTGGGGGCTCCTACCCTGTGGAACAAACTTCCCCCTGGACTTCGACAATTACCTGACCTCCGGACCTTTCGCCGCGAACTTAAAACTTATTTATTTCGTCTTGCTGGACTGGCTTGAATTTTTAAAATTTTTAATTGATTTTATGGGTTTTAAATTTTTATAAATTTTACAGGTTTGATATTGTATTTCAAATGGGGCCAATTGAATAAGTTTTTTAATGGTTGTTTTTAGCATTGTATGTGTTATTTTTTTGTATTTTATTGTGACTGTAAACCGCCCTGAGTCCTTTGGGAGAAGGGCAGTATATAAATTAAATAAATAAATAAATAAATAATAATAATAATAATAATTATTATTATTATTATTATTATTATCATCATCATCATCATCATCATCATCATCATCATCATCATCTTGCCTTGTTAACTACTGTTGAAAAACGCAGCAATTTCTACAGGATTATTCTGTTTTGCCACACAAATATTGAAAAGTTTTACAGGTATATGCCAAGAAGGGCTATGTGCAATGTAGTCACTATCCCCTGGAGGGAAGGAGTGCATTCCAGAGGAGCAAAAGACAGTAAAGTTTAGATCAGGAATGTCAAACTCAAGGCCCATGGGATGCATCTGGCCCATGGGGTTTTTAGATCTGGCCTGCAGGGCTTCCCTGGAAACAGAGAAGGACCAGCCCGCAGTGCCTCTGCCAGTGAAAACAGACCTCAGGAGGGCCATTGGCCACAAAACCTCCTGCAACCTTCTGCCAGCAAAAAAAGAGCTCAGGAGGGCCAAGCTCAGAGAGCTTGGGCCACCACAGGTGTGCCTGACATGAGTGATGTTCAGCTGGTCATGCCAACCTTGGCTACACCCACCCAGCCCCCCGAGGTCAAACAGTACCCTAATGCGGCCCTCAGTGAAATCGAGTTTCCTCTCTGTATGGGAGGAAAAGAGTTAAGATATCTCCTCCCTAGGAGTTCTCAGAATATATATGTTTAATGATGCAAATAACCTGCTTTAATTTGGCAACATTTCTTCTATAGGTGGGGAACACTAAAGAAAACAGCTTAGAAGGCAATACAAGAAACAACAGATGGAAAATAATCAAGGAGAGAACCAATCTAGAACTAAGGAGAAACTTCTAAACAGTGAGAACAATTAACCAGTGAAATAACTTGCTTTCAGAATTTGTGGGGGTGGTCTATCTGGACAGCCAATTGTCTGAAATAATGTGGCATCTCCTGCTTGAGCAGGGGCTTGGCCTAGAAGACCTCCAACGTCCCTTCCAACTCTGTTATTCTGTTAGAAGAAACTCTGTGTGTCTTTCTTGGTTTCTGGAGTCTGACTGGGAGGGGTGTGAGTGTTATTTCCTGATTATCTAAGTAAAGTTATTTATTGCAATGGCACTGTACTGCTGGGAGCACACTCTGCTGCTTAGGAAGAGTGTTTTATATTATTTGGTGATTGCCATTTTAAGACTGTTCTCTCTATTATAAAATTTTGTTTACAAATGTCACAATCTTATCTCAAGAAGACATAAAGTCCTTCACCCCACAGATACACATATATCAAAATAATATAATGGAGAGAATGACATGTCATGAAATGAAATTAAAGCAAAAACCAAAACCAAATTAATGCAGCAAAAAAAAAAACCTCCAAAAATACATGTTTTTTTTAAAAAAATGTCAACTCTTCGTTAAAAGGCTAGCTTTTCTTGCCAGCCCCATTTTCTTTGAGCTTCAAAAGGAGCATGTAGCTGTTGCTAATTAGCACATTAGTCAGCCATGTTCCATTCTCACCGTTTGTCTTGCACTAACAATGTAGACTATCAGATACAAACACACATTGGCGTGTGAACAATGTATCTCTTCTGATAGATGTGTGTCTTTTCAGCCATTTTGGATAGCTGCCAGTTAGTCAAGAGAAGATAAAAATGCACAAGACATATATAGATTGAAGCATGTGCTTAAAGTTGCTTTACAATATAATTTGACCTCAGGATAACTGGGAGATTTATACATTCAGTACTCTGATAAGATTGCAGCGGTGCTATAAATCATTCTTTCTACTGGCTAACAAAAGTAAGATTCTGAACCTACAGTAAGAAGGAAATATACAAAATATACAAAAAACACCATTGGGTGTTGGGTATAAAATAAATTCTCTATAATGGACACAGCACATTATTATTATTATTTATTATTTATTAAATTTTTATACCGCCCTTCTCCCGAAGGACTCAGGGCGGTTTACAGCCATGATAAAAATAACAACAGGATACACATAAAACCATAATTTAAAAAACTTATTATACAAATGGCTGAATTAAAACATTTAGAATAAAACCCCAAATTTTAAAATGTTAAAACACTAAAACTAATTAAAATCCTATTAAAATCCTATGCCAGTCCTGCGCGAACAAACAAATAGGTCTTCCGCTCTCGGCGGAAAGTCCGAAGGTCCGGCAATTGCCGAAGTCCAGGGGGCAGTTCATTCCAAAGGGTGGGAGCCCCCACAGAGAAGGCCCTCCCCCTGGGGGCCGCCAGCCGACATTGCTTGGCGGACGGTACCCTAAGGAGTCCCTCTCTGTGCGAGTGTACAGGTCGGTGGGAGGCATTCGGTAACAGCAGGCGGTCCCGTAAGTACCCTGGCCCTAAGCATTCCCAGTAATAAAACTAGAAATAGCAGTGACAGCAAATTAGAAATCCGTTCATATTTTTTTTATGAAATCTGATCATTTTCTCTGTATTAGAAATATCCTAGCCTTTAATTCTGGGCTTTCAAACTCCTGCAGGCCAGATGCATCATGTGCTGGCCACACCCACACCTGGTTTAGTGAAGGGGAAAAAGTCCCAATACCTCACATGGTGCTGCCGTGACAATGTGAGTTTGACACCCCTGCTTTAATTCTAGCCCCCTCTATTTTCTGTGCTTTCCTACAATTTCTCTGATATGAAAAAGAGTTAGAATTGGGGGCGGGGGGAGATACTGTTTTTTCTTAAAGCTTCCCAGAATTAATTTGTCACTAATTAGAAAACTTGAGGTGTAATATCAGATAAAGTTGCATCAGAAGTTTAGAGATAATTTATTTTGGTTGTACCTAGTAAACAAAAATCATGAGCAGTGTAAGTAAATTGGGGGGGGGGAGAGAGAGAAAGAGAGTTGTTTTACTATCATAATGTGCACTGGGTATATTTATTTATTATTTATTTATTAATTGAATTTATACACCTGAGAAGACACTGCATTCTAAATCAACCAAGAATTCAATAGACAATCCACTGAGAGGTAGGTTCTTCTGTCAGGTTCATTATACAACAAGAAATAGAATTCTTCATTTAAAATTGCATCAGGATAACGAAGTCATTTAACCTTTCAGTTAAAATTTTCCTTAGTTGATGAAAGTATAGACTGTAGGCAATTTTTAGATATGACAACTTACAATTTTTCAGCATTTCATTATTCTGACACTATTTCCCAAGGCTAACAATTAGGGATGTAGCCCAATTTTATTGGCTCTTCTGTTCTAGAAATAGGCTTCATTGAACTTTCTAATCAATGTTGGTTTATCTGAAACTGGTAGTGAGCATTTTTGTTCTCTTTTTTTCCTATCATAAGTCATGTGACCATTATCTGCATGTCTTAGTCCTCTGTCGTCTAGAAATATTGATTGATTTATAACTTACATTGTTTTTATTGTTTCCTAGTATGATTTGATTGCTTATTAGTATCCTATGACTATTACTAACTGTTGTATTTTATGATTCTTGATGAATATATTTTATTTTTTCTTTATGTACACAGAGAGCATATGCACCAAAGACAAATTCCTTGTGTGTCCAATCACAGTTGGCCAATAAAAAATTCTATTCTATTCTGTTTAGCCAGCCACAAATTCAGCAAACACAACCCACTGGCATCCAAGATTAAAAAATGACCCCAATGATCACCATAAATAGTAGCAGAGCTCACCTAGCCACCTCTCCCAATTGCCTTAGGAAACAACCATATCATTCCCTTTGATAGAAAACTACATAATCACAGAAAACCTGTGAAACAAGCTACCTAAAGCAAGAATATATATATATTTCTTTTTTTATTAGTTTATAAAAGAAAATAGTGGAAAAGGAGGGAAGGGGAAAGTATAAGGCAAAGGGAAAAAACAAAAAAGACTCCCTTTGGTGCAGTAGAATAAGATAATAGCATCAAACCTCAGCTATTTGCTTTTACATAGTAATATAAACTAGCCATTTCTATAACAACTAATCTATCCAATCGATAAAACCCAAAATCAAAATTTCAATTTTTTTTCTACCTCAAGCACAAAGTCCAAAAGTGGTTTCCCAATAGAAACAAAGGTAATTGTGTGGGGGTTTTTTTCTTTAATCAAAGCTGTCAATTTAGCCATCTCTGCTAATTCCATCAACTTTTGCAGCCTAGTCATCCATTGTGGGCTTCCATTTTTGTGCATAAAATATTCTTGCTATGGTCAATATATATGACATAAAAGTATTTTTTTTCAATGTTTTTCCAAAGTTCCAATGTTTTTCCAAAGTTCCAATGTTTTTTCCAAGTCAAGTTAATGGACATTAAAACCCCCAAAAAAGTTTCTGCCTAAAGCAAGAATAAAGAAAACTGTTCAGCATACTGGACCTGTATCATTAATAAATAATGGAGGGCACACTTTGTCTTTGGGCACAGGTAGGATGAAGAAGTGGACAGTCCAAGGCAAAAGGTTGATGTTTAATGTATATAGGACAATCACATGAAATGTAGTAGATATGATAATTCTCTGTGTATTTAAAATCCATTATTTATTAATAATTCAACCTTCTGGCAGCTTTTGAAAAAACTTAGGGAGTAGCAATTAAGGATTTCCAAGGAAATATAGATCATGCAAAACTGAATTAATGGAAGAAATTCAGTGGAGCTCCTACTCTTTCATAAACTTGTCCAACTTCTTGAGTTATCCATAAAGTTTATAGGCTCAAATTTTTTGCTGTCAGATGGAAATCAACAAACAGTGGTCTAATTTTTCTTGAAACATCCTTTGAAATGCTTTTTCAAATATTATTATGTATAAAATATTTATGGGGGGGCTTGTAGTTTGTTATTTGTATTAATATTTTTATTATTTTCATATGGGTGCTATTATAAGTTTCATGTGGCATGTTTATACTGGATATATTTTTTAATAATTATATAACTTTGCCCTTTTATTTGCATTTCATTATTTCCTGCCCTAATGGAAAGGTAGTGTGAGAGGCCTAATATTCTAATATTCCTATTTTCATAAGGTATATATGGGTTAATATTGCAATAATAGTTAGGACTGTATAAATTGTATATCCAGGGATCATAGCTAACCTAACATTTATAGAGATCTCGTAAGTGTAAGAAAGCCTGAATATTTCTTAAAAGCAATTTCTTCTTTTAGCTAGGCTTTGGTTGTCATGCCAAACTGACATATCTGGCTATTGCAAAATTGCCAGGGATAGTTAGATAGAAGGCAAAGTTGCTTCTTGGTCAATATTCCGAATAATTTTTTGTTTTATAATATTCTAGTTACACATTATGGAGTTAGCAGAGATGGCTAAATTGACTGTTTTAATTAAAGAAAAATACAAATATCTTTATTTCTACTTGGAAACTACTTCTAAACTTTGTGGCTGAGGTAGAAAAAAATAAAACATTGATTTTGGGTTTTACCAACAGATTTGTTGTTATAGAAATGGCTAATTTATACTATTATGAAAAAGTAATAAGTTGAGGTTAAATGTTAATGCCTTATTCTACTGCACCAAAGGAGTTGGAAGTCAATTCCTTTTTCTTTCTTTTTCCCCTTCCTAGCCACTTCCCTTCCTTAACTTCCCTACTATTTACTTTTGTATTCTCTTTGTATGCTATATTATAAACAAATAAAAATTGTATTGAAAGTTTAATATCCTAGTTACACAAAGATTCCAACAACATGGTGTAACCCAATCAATCCATAAAAATCTAAAATGAAAAATGAAATTAAATATTATATCAAGCAGGGAAGAGGGATTTTATTGGCAATTAGATAACATTAATACTCATTTAGTCTCAGTAGTAGGCCATAAATACCAACTTGTTTCTATGCATAATAACAAAGTGGAAAGTTAAAATACCAAATACAATTTGACATTTGGACTACTGTATATCATACATCATATTCAGTAATAAGTTGCTGCACATCCTAGAAGAAGAGATAGACTATTGGGCTTCGTGGGGAAGTTCTGAACTGGGGAAAAATTATTTTTTTATGTTCCTGAGGATCCAGATTTTATATTCCATTTTCAATAAATGTAGTTTGAAGAAAAAACCTATATCATAATTAATATATTTTTAATGTCTTGAGGGGGGTTGTTAGTGTGTGTAATTATCACTTCTTGTTTTAATTTTCTCTCAGAAATTTAATAAAGAACATAGTAACACATCACACAGTCTCAAATTTTATATTTATCTTCTCATTTAATAATATTGTGGGAAGACTTCCCTAATCAGTCCAGTACAGGTTTTCTTCACCTTAAATTTTCTCCTATATGGAGAGAACATACTGTTTGGGACAATGAGACTGAGTTCAGCCATTTTTATACAAGTTGTGAAACACTGAGGAGAATATATGTGACAATTGAATTCTGAAGAGGAATTCCCTGGGTGGAAGGAGTGCTTATGGGAAAAGATGTGTTAGCATAATTTGAAACCCAGTTTGATTAATTAAAGTTAGAAAGAAAGTAAAACTAAGGAAGCTTAAAAGTGCTGTTCCCTCTGCACTGTATGTAGTTGCAAATGTGATCCTTCGGAGTTGAAGGAGCAGGAACTGAAAAGTGATAAATTAACAAAGGGGAATGAATTCTTGAAAGTTCAAGGGCAGAACTAGAACATTTAACTCATCAAATCAGAAAATGTATCAAGCAACAAAGGAGCTAACTGCAAATGCAACTCCAACAGTTTACTCCTTCGCTTCAAAAATAGAAACAGGAAATTGTTGATTTAAAGAAGAAAATAGAATGGGGAATAGAGAATTACAGAAGTAGGCACAACAATCTGTTTTGCTAAATGAATAGGCTTTGAGTATACAATATTCAGTTTACACAATTGGCTCAAGATTTGCAGGGAAAGTTCATGTGTTGGGAATGAAAGTTAATTCTAAGAGATCATTGCTGTTCTCTGACTTTGGTGGTTTTCTTGCAGACATTTAATTACCAAACTAGGTAACATCATCAGTGCCTAGCTTGGTAAAGAAACATCTGCAAGAAAACCACCAAGGTGTGAGAGCAGCACCAAAGAACCCACACTTCAACCCTGAGCTACAAAGATTCTCTTCTATCAAGGCAATTGTATTGATGATCTAACAGCTTAAACTGTTGGGCTTAAAGTAAGTTATTATAGGAATTTACAGGATGAGATGTTAGGTCCACTTAAGGAATTATTTAATCAGATACAATTAGGAGTGGGAATTCCCTCCTCATGGAGAACTTCTTTTATTTTATTCATACCAAAAGAGGAACAGGATTATTCTAAACCTGGGAATTATAGGCCAATTTCACTTTTAAATAATGATTATAAGATTTTTGTTAAAATAATAGCTAACAGATTAATGTTAATTTTACAGCGAAGAATTCATACTGATCAATCTGGATTTATAAAAGGGAGACAGATGAGGAATAATGTTAGGCAGATTGTTAATTTATAGGAGTATTTAGAAAAGAAAAATTTTATTCCAGCAGCATTTATTTTTCTCGACGCAGAGAAAGCTTTTGATCAATTGCATTGGGATTTTTTATTTAAATTAATAGAAAAGATGTAATTTGGAGATGGTTTTGTAAGAATAATTAGGGCAATTTATGGAGAGCAAACAGCCCAGATTATAATTAATGGTAGCTTAACAGAACCTTTTAAGATTGCGAAAGGAACAAGACAGGGATGTCCTTTATCACCATTATTGTTTATTTTAACTCTAGAGCCATTACTGGATAAAATACGAGAAGTAAAGGAGATAGAAGGAATTAAAGTTAGACAACATGAATATAAACTGAGAGCTTTTGCAGATGACTTGGTGATTACTTTAACAAACCCCATAAATTCAAGTATATCTCTGTTGGAAATAATTGATCGATATGGGAAGGTTTCAGGGTTTAAGGTAAATCAGAATAAAACAAAAGTGATAATAAAAAATATGGCCAGACAACAGAAAGAAAAATTAGAGGAAATAACAGGATTTGAAATTGTAAAAAAGGTTAAATATTTAGGGGTTTATATTACATCATCAAATGTGAAATTGTATAAGAATAATTATGAGGTTTTATGGCAAAAAGTTCAGAAGGAGTTGATTTTTTGGAAAAAATTGCAATTATCGTTATTGGGGAGAATAGCTGCAAATTAAAATGAATGTTTTACCTAGATTTTTATTCCTCTTTCAGATGATACCAATAATTAAGAAAGATAAAAATCTGGAGGAATGGCAGACTGGAATTAATAAATTTATATGGGAAGGTAAAAAAGTGAGGATTAAAATGAAAATAATTCAAGATTCTCGGGAAAGGGGAGGTTTAAAAATGCCCAATTTTAAATTATACTATGAAGCAGCTGCTCTCTCTGCAATAAGTGATTGGTTTAATTTAACAGAGGAAAGAATTCTGAATATAGAAGGTTATGACTTGCTATATGGATGGCATGCATATTTAATTTATGACAAAAAAGTGGATAAGGCTTTTAAAAATCATGAGTTAAGAACTGCTCTTTTGCATGTTTGGAAAAAATACTCTTATAAACTAAATTATAAAGTTCCTATGTGGGCAAGTCCTAGACACACAATAGAAAATATAAATATAGAACAGAATCAGGAAATGATTACATATAAAGATCTTTTGTATACTGAAAGAGGTAATTTGCAATTAAAATCTCTGCATGTATTAAAAGAAGAAGGGAAAAATTATACTTGGTTTCAATATGAGCAACTACGTGCTAGATGGAAGGAAGATCAGAAAATTGGTATAGTGCAGAATGAGGAAAATTTGGTAAAGCAAATTAGAAATCAGTCTTAGGAGCATATAAAGAGATTGTATAATGTGTTACTTGAAATAGATTCCGAAAAGGATTTGGTAAAGGACTGTATGATAAAGTGGGCACAAAATTTTCAGGAGCCAATATTATTGGAAACTTGGGGAAAAAATTAGGTTAGAAATGTTAAATTCACGCAGGCACAGAATTTAAGGGAAAATTTTTATAAAATGTTTTATAGATGGCATTTAGATCCTAAGAAACTATCCTGTATGTACCCAGATATGCAAGCAAAATGTTGGAGATGTAATTGTGATGATGCTACATATTTTCATATTTGGTGGACTTGTAAGGATATTAAGGCTTTTTGGATAAAAATTTGGTGGATTTTACAAAATGTTCTGAAAAAGAAGATAAAGTTCCTGCCGCAATTTTTTTTGCTGGGAATTATTACGGACTGTACAGTAATTGAGACTAAATTGATTTTAAGTCTAATAACAGCGGCAAGATTACTGATAGGACAGTATTGGAAGAAAAAAGAAGTACCTACAATAGAAGAATGGATATTGAAAGTTGCATTTTGGAAATGGTTTTATACGAATACTTAGGGCAATTTATGGAGAGCAAACAGCTCAGATAATAATTAATGACAGATAGTTTTAAAATTACGAAAGGAACAAGGCAGGGGTGTCCTTTATCACCTTTATTGTTTATTTTGTCTTTGGAACCTTTATTGGATAAGATAAGAGAGTTAAGGGAGATAGAGGGTATTAGAATTAGAAGACATGAATACAAAGTCAGAGCATTTGCAGATGATTTGGTTGTTATGTTGACTCAGCCTATAAATTCGAGTGTATATTTGTTGGAAGTAATTAATCGATATGGAAGGGTCTCAGGGTTTAAAGTGAATCAAAATAAAACAAAAGTGTTAACCAAAAATATGATTAAGAACCAGAAAGAAAAACTAGAGGAAATAACAGGATTTGAAATTGTAAAAAAGGTTAAATATTTAGGAGTCTTTCTTACTTCATCAAATGTAAAATTGTATAAGAATAATTATGATGTGTTATGGAAAAAATTTAGAAGGAAATGAATACTTGGAAAAAATTACAATTATCTTTGTTGGGAGAATAGCAGCTATAAAATGAATGTTTTGCCTAAATTCTTGTTCTTGTTTCAGATGATACCAATAATTAAGAAAGACAAAATTTGGAAGAATGGCAGATTGGAATTAATAAATTTATATGGGAAGGAAAAAGCGAGAGTCAAAATGAAAATAATGCAAGATACACGGGAAAGAGGAGGATTAAAAATGCCTAATTTAAAACTGTATTATGAAGCAGTTGTTCTTTCGGTAATAAGTGATTGGTTTAATTTGACGGAGGAAAGGATTTTGAATATAGAAGGTTATGATTTATTATATGATTGGCATGCATATTTATTGTATGATAAGAAAGTAGATAAAGCTTTTAAGAATCATGTGTTGAGAATTTCTCTTCTGCGTGTCTGGAAAAAATATTATTATAAGTTAAATTATAAAATTCCTATATGGGCAAGTCCTCGTCATGCAGTAGAGAATATAAATATAGAACAGGAACAAGAAATGATTACTTATAATGAGAGGGGAAATCTACAACTAAAATCTTTGGATACAGTAAAAGAAGAAGGGAGGAATTATACTTGGTTTCAATATGAACAGTTAAAGGCTAGCTGGAAAGAAGATCAGAAAATTGATATTATTCAAAATGAAGAAAATTTGGTTAAACAAATTAGAAATCAAACCCAGGGGCATATAAAGAGATTGTATACTGTGTTGATAGAAATAGATTCTGAAAGAGATTTAATAAAGGATTGTATGATAAAATGGGGACAGAATATTCAAGAACCAATAATGTTGGAAACATGGGAAAAAATTTGGGTTAGAAATGTTAAATTTACGCAAGGGCAGAATTTAAGGGAAAATTTTTATAAGATTTTTATAGATGGCATTTAGATCCTAAGAAATTATCATGTATGTATCCAGATATGCAAGTGAAATGTTGGAGATGTAATTGTGATGATGCTACATATTTTCATGTATGGTGGACTTGTAAGAAAATTAAGTCTTTCTGGATAAGAATTTGGTGGATTTTGCAGAATGTTCTGAAGAAGAAGATAAAGTTCCTACCGCAATTTTTCCTTTTGGGAATAACAACAGACTGTACAGTGATTGAGATTAAGTTGATTTTGAACTTAATAACAGCAGCAAGACTGTTGATTGGACAATATTGGAAGAAAAAAGAATTACCCACAATAGAAGAATGGATATTGAAAGTTTCCAATTTGGCTGAGGTGGCTAAAATCTCAGCCTTCTTGAAAGACAGTACTCAAGAAAAATATTTAAATGAATGGAAGAACTGGATTGATTATATTCAAAATAGATATCAGATTAAGAAATTTCGGATTGCCTTTGAATGAAGGACATTGTTTTTGATTTTAATGGAAGAAGTCAGGTTATGTGAGAGAGAAGGATTATAATTGTGTTAGATTTTAAAAATTTAATGTATGATTGTTTGTTTATTGAACTATACCTTGTGTTTGCTCCGGGAAGTCGGGGGGGAGGGGAGTTTTGGAGGGAGGGGGGAAGGTGGGGGCAGGGGGAGGGGAGGGGAAAAAAATTTAATTGTTGTTGTAAAACTTTTTCAATAAAAAAAGAAAGTTGCCAATTTGGCTGAGATGGCAAAAATCTCAGCCTTTTTGAAAGACAATACGCAAGAAAGATACTTAAAGGAATGGAAAAAATGGATTGACTATATTCAAAGTAGATATCAGACTAAGAGTTATCAGACTGCCTTTGAATGATTAGGATGTATTATTTCTGATTGTTTTGGGGGAAGTAAGGAACTGATGAGAATTGTAGGAGTATAATTGAGTTGGGAGGGGAAAATTTTTAGCATATGTTTGTTTTATTTTTAACTATACCTTGTGTTTGTTCCGGGAAGTCGGGGGGGGGGGAAGGGGGGAGGGGGGTTTGTGAAGGGAGGGGGGAAATCGGGGGGAAATTTTGTAAAACTTTTTCAATAAAAAGAACAGCTTAAACTGTAACCTTTCATAAGATAAAAGAAGCTGCTTTTAAACCGTGGCAAATAAAATATGACTGATCATACTAAATGTACAAAGATAAATTGTTTATGGAGATTTTGCAGTAGAGTGTCAGTTAAAGTAACAGTAAAAGCTGAAGAGGAATCATCTGAAGGTTTCTTCATAAATCCAGTGATGATCACTTCTACTTCTCTGAAAAGCACTTCTTCAATAATAATAACAATATTGATAAACTACTGAATGTTTAGTGTGGTTCTTTTTTTTCTTCAGAATTGCCTGGGAAGCAGTTGCAGAGGCATTCAGATGAAAAAGGATTATATAGTGCAGTTGCAGGACATGTTGATTACTCCTGGTAGTTAAAGATTTAGCAGTTGCATCTTGAGTTCGGTTACTTTTAATTTTGATATTTATACTTTTTTAGAATGTTGTGTAAATCCAGGCTAGTAATCTCAGGTTTAATGCATTGAGTTAATTATAATCCAACTAATAATTCCAAGTGAGTTCATCCATTGGAATTATCTAGTGTAAACCATAGGTCAGCAGTTTCCTCAATCGTCAGTGCCAATAGTGTTCAAGTGGTGCTCCAGTTGTTTTGGGATTGCATTAAAAGCTCTTATTACTCTTGGTATTATCTTTGATTTCTTTTGCTGTCATTCCATTTCTATTTTGTAAGTCTTTCTATTTTATCTTCTACAATTTTTCTCTTCTGTTTTGCTGTGTCAGGTGGTTTAAAAACAGATGTATAATAAACACTTGTAACTATTGCTAATATCCATTGCTCTATTATCATTTATCTTGATTGTCCTTTTGCAATTCAGCCCTTTCTTGTTACAAAATGAGATATAGAACTAAAATCCATTTTCTACATCAGTTAACTCACATACAGTACCTTATTTATACAAAATAGGTGGCAGGAAATAAGGGCTCTAAGTTAACCCAAAGGTGCTTTTTCAGGAGGCAACTGGGTTTCCTTGTTTTTTCTTTCAAGATGTTTTGCTTTTCATCTAAGAAGCTTCTTCAGCTCTGACAGGGTAATGGGAGATGGAAGGATTTATATCCTTGCAAACAGCTGGTCATTTGCATCCTTTTAGAATGTCATTGAAGCACTTGGATGTTTATCTGTGTCCTTAGAGTCACCTCAGTAGTGCTCCTGGTTCCTGTAGTCTGCAATTTTTCTCTGGAAATCCATTCCTACTCCCACACCATTCAAAGGGTATTTGTTGTGACCCAGGCCCCCGGACTTGGCCTCCTGGAGGAGGATGAATCAGAGAGTGAGGAGGAGGAGCTGGCATGGCCTGCTTCCCCTGGGCCCTCTTCCTCCCTGGCACCACCCCAGGAGGAGGAGGAGGCGCTGGCAAGGCCTGATTCCACTGGGCCTTCTTCCGATTTGGCAACGCCCAAGACCAATCTTGGCTTGATGCGAGACTGCGAAGACGTGATCGGTGCGCACAGCAGAAGAAAAGGTGGGGCAGGCCCAGTGAATGCTGAGTCATGGAGCAACACCCACAGGGGATAAAAGCAAGAGGAGGAGCTTCATGGCTCTTTGTGTTAGACAAAGCTGCGAATTTCGTGGGCAATCTGTTTCATGGATGGACAAATCTCTTTGTGAGTGACTTTTGCTTTATCTGTAATTTCCTGGTTACCTTGGTAACAGACTGTTTCAGAGATTTTGGCAGGCGCGTGGGGAAACATGGCCAGAACATTTCTGTGCCAAAAGGAACCTGGCCAAGTGTAAATAAACTATTGGCAGAAGGCCTTTGACTGACTTTTTCTTGGGAATGTTGGGGGGGGGAAACAGAACAGTGTTCTTCTCAAATTGTATAGCTAAAAGTCTGTAGAGATTCTCAGTCAGCTAGGTCATCCTTTTAGAGGGTCTTTGAATGGTGTGATAGTAGCAATGGATTTCCAGAAAAAAATTGCAGACTACAGGTACCAGAAGCAGTACTCAGGTGACCCTAAGGACACAGATAAACCTCCAAGTGCTTCAACAACCCTTTCAAAAGATGAAAATGATAAATCTTTCCATTCCCCTCTATCCTGTCAGAGCTGAAGAAGCTTCTTGGATGAGAAGTGAAATGTCTTCAAAGAAAAAACAAGAAAATCCAGTTGCTTCCTGAAAAAGCACTTTTGGGACAACCATGACCTGGATGACTGAGAATCTCTACAAACTTTTGGTTCTAAGTTAACTCATTCCTAAACAAACATGTCAGTGTACTTGGCAAGTTGTCTCTTGGTACAGATCTCTGCTTGAGAGATCCTTGTCTTCATTTACCTTGCTGTGGCAAAGCATCTCTGGCTTAGAAAATGGCAGGGTAGGAAAATAGATGGAAGCCAGATATTCTTTCTTGCTTTATAACATGGCGGTTCATTTCCAGAATATATGGTGATGGGCAACTACTTCCAAGATTTTACATTTTCCCTGCCTGCATCCAAATCCTCAAATCATTTATCCTGCCGCAATGAACTCTCTTTATTACTTAAAATTGAATTTACCATTTTACACACTTTTGAGGTAGAAAATATATGAAGACTATAATTTAAGTACTAATATGGTCTTAAGATAGTTGCAGAAACAGAAAAAAAACCTTCTAAAATTACTTCTCAGGCATGAAAAAGAAAAAAAAGCTTGACCTCAATCACATGTGTGATGTTATTCTAGCAACTTTCCATTATCACCATTGGTTGGACTGCAAAAAAGTATTATGTATGGCCTGCAGCTAGCAAACTCCTCTCAAAGGACCCAAACACAGGAGGAGCAATAGCATCAGACTAGCAGTTTTCTGTTTCATGATTGTTGCCATATAAATACCAGTCAGGATCTAATATCTCATCTCCATATGATCAAACACAGCTACAGTCACTACTGCACCTTCATAGAGGGCATAATGCTGGTACTGAGTTAAAAACATGTTATTGTCAAGGCCCAAGACTCATACTCTCAGTCTGAAGAAGCCGTTCCATCTGGACCTGTGGAATATCAGCCTCAGGACACACCAAGCCATGAATCACATGAGGCTGATGGAGAATAGGACCACCTGGACAGCTGGAGTAGTTGGATTGGGATGACATAAGATCTCCCAGCCATGCACTTGGCTGATAACTTTGAAGTGACTCTCAGAACCTTGGACTGATTTTGCATTACTGTACTGCACCACTATTAACAGCAAACCAATCAAGCATGCATCTGCCAGAAACTCTGTTTTCAGGTTGCATGCTTTGATTCTTATTATTTCTTTGAACTTGAGTAAACTGTGAACTATCATAGCAACTATGTGTGAGTATTTGAAACCAGAAGCAGGACTGTCACAAACTCATGCTCACAGTTTTTAGATTACTGAAAATTAAAATGATCATGAATAACAGAGAAAATGGAGTAACAAAAATTGATTTTTCTTTTATAGCCAGAAAAGTGAGTCATCTTGATACTATTGATTAAAAAATTACCATGTTGGAGGAAAAAAATAGGAAAAATGATCTTTACGGGGTAAATTCCAGGATACCGTTATTCTGTTATTGATTCTTGCTTCCTGAAAGAGAAAATTACTTGTAGTTCTTGATGTCCTCTCTATATTTCTTAATCTTCCCCTTTGTTCTTATTGCACAGAGATCAACATGACCTACTGGGTAAATTGCTATGTTTTTATCTGTAATAATCTTCTTATATGTATTGATTATTCTTTGAAATGCTGACAGGGGAAAAGGGAGGATGTGAACCAAAATATGACAAAGTACCCTATCATGCTCCTTAAAAAGCACTTTGTTAGGAATTTTGATATTTGTAATTCCAAATGGCCAGAAGGCTGCCCAATTAAGAGAAGGCTGTTTAAGAAACTAAAGCTGAATTCCTAACCTGAACATGATCAGACAGATTCTGCTAAGAAGCCCCTAGTAGAAAAAATGATTGTGAAGCATCTCACATGAATATATCAATTTCCTGACTCTTCATTGTTCCCTAACACATATTTCACAGATATGAAGTACTGGTTCCTATAAGCTATTGCAACTAATACCCATTATAGATCTAGCCTTCATAAAAATATATACTTTCATTATAAAGCCATAGATATGTTCACTAAGACAACCTTGATTGAAAAAGGACTATACTTTAAGCCTATAGCCAGTCTACCATCTGGAATAAAATCAACTGTACCTGTGTCACTTTTAAGTAATGTTATACTGGTGGCAAAGTTCTCCCTTTTATCCATTGTAAATTTACTGCTAATTAGTTTAATTGTTTGATGCTTGATTCAAGTATCAATATAATAGCTTTTCTCAGGGATAGGCAGATGTTAAGTTTGTGGAATCTTCCTCTATTTCAAAATGAACAGATGGGATACACATTTTTTTCAGATTTTGACATTTTATTAATTTAAATAATTGTTACTGAAAGATTTTATAAGATTTAAAAATTGCAGAAACATAGAAGAAGAAATAGAAAAAGATTATAAAAGGGTAAAATAAAAAGTGAAGAAAACTAAAGCTGAATTCCGAACCTGGACTGAACATGATCAGACAGATTCGGCTAAGAAGCCCCTAGTAGAAAGAATGATTGTGAAGCATCTCACATGAATATATAAATTTCCTGACTCTTCATCGTTCCCTAACACATATTTCACAGATATGAAGTACTGGTTCCTATAAGCTATTGCAACTAATACCCATTATAGATCTAGCCTTCATAAAGATATATACTTTCATTTTAAAGCCATAGATATGTTCACTATGACAACCTTGATTGGAAAAGGACTATACTTTAAGCCTATAGCCAGTCTACCATCTGGAATAAAATCAACTGTACCTGTGTCACTTTTAAGTAATGTTATACTGGTGGCAAAATTCTCCCTTTTATCCATTGTAAATTTACTGCTAATTAGTTTAATTGTTTGATACTTGGTTCAAGTATCAATATAATAGCTTTTCTCAGGGATAGGCAGATGTTAAGTTTGAGGAATCTTCCTCTATTTCAAAATGAAGAGATGAGATACACATTTCTTTCAGATTTTGACATTTTATTAATTTAAGTAATTGTTACTGAAAGATTTTATAAGATTTAAAAATTGCAGAAACATAGAAGAAGAAAAAGAAAAAGAAAAAGATTATAAAAGGGTAAAATAAAAAGTGAAGAAAACTAAAAAGCTAGAAAAAGAAAAATATCTAGAAGTGAATTTCAATTTTTGAAGCAGTTACAATCATACTAATTACCATCTCCATCCTCCCCTAGTGCTAAAATTATTTTTTTGTTTAAAAGAAGAGTATATTCATATAGAAGCAAGAGTGGATTGAGCTATGGAGGGATCCATAAAAATTGACCAAGATCTGCAAGAGGCTGATTTGATTCAACACTATTCCCTCTTTCGATACCATTCATGCTATCCATGTGGAGGCCAATCCCATCTGTTCCTTGATCACCTTTTGTCTCCAAATGAAATGCCCAAGTGCTCTATATAGCTCCACATTGTAAATATAATTTTATCATCACCTTCTGAGGAATTTATCGTTTTCTCAGAAATAGTGGCCATGCCATTTATTACCCTCTGAAACACTATACCAGGCAGAGTATTGAAAGTGTGCGGCTTCTCACAAAAACTTGAATCAGTTGTTCAAAGGAATGCAAGGCAGCAGCCCACATGTAAATGTTTAACCCATTACATGTTGACCTGTATCTCTGAAGGAGTGTCATATGGCATGTGGCATATGTAAAAGTTGCTATTATACAATCAATGCAGCCATTTCAGTCTAACCAGCTGTCAGTCCTGAAACCATTTTGGAAATCTTCAGGGCTGCCACAGCAAGGCCAGTTGCAGCTATGGGAACATGAAGGGGGAGATAGTGATAGCGGGGGGGGGGGAATGTAGCCAAAATAACTTTCTTTCCCACAGGAGCCAAGGACATCCCCACCAGGTGTTTGGAAGGCATGGCTCAAAGACAGCCAGAGAACTGTGACCTGCTTCGGCCATGTGATGGATGTGTGACCTGGGGAGGCATGAACTTTGGGTTTTGATTTGGGTGGGGAAAACCTTGGGTCCTTCAGAGTCAGGTTGTGCCAAGATGGCATTCCTAATAAAGTTTTACTTTAAGGAAACTCCAGGCCTCAGAGTTTTGAAGCCTGGAATCTGTTACTTGGAACCCTGACACCAGCATTATCTCAATACCTTGACCAAAAGTCAAACCACTCGGCCATGATGCGTTGCTTCATCACAGAGAGGTAAGTTATTCCAACTTGACCCTTTGATTAAAAGTAGTGAGGCAGAGCAACTGAACTCTGTAAAACAAGCACCATTGTTGAGGGGGAGTCAATTGACTTTTGGCAGTGATGAGTCAGATGAGTTTTGCCTCCATGTCACATGTGATCTAGACAGCAGCCAATCTGCACAGCCCTAATTATTATCACTTTGGTATTTAAACTAAGTTCACTGCAAACTTGATTTTATTTTCCAACTTTTTGGTTGTTGTTGCAATATGAGAAGTGCCACTGTTAGCATATTTCACTGTCAGAAGAGAAGGTACACTATTGTGAAAACCACTTAAACGTTTGCATCCTGTAATATTATATCGCTGATGTTTATATAAGTCATTGTTTGCTCTCTATACAAAGTAGTCTTTAATCTTCTAGCCATTAATGGTGACATTGAGAAGTCAGAAACATTCAGGTCAGCATGTCTCAAATACAGAATTATACAGGAGGAAACTGCAGGAGAAAAACAAGTTCATGTCAATCATGTACTATAAAACGTTATAGGAATTTCTATTTAATGTCCAGCTAAGTAAATAACAAACAACTCTTCGCTGAAAGATATTTGCTAACAGAATGCACATATGAGTTGCAAAATATCAAACTAGCCTACCATTACAAAATTCACACAGAAACAACAGCATGCATGTTTTGAAAGGGCCAGGAAATTTTTTGGTGCTCCAGGGCTACACTAAACATGGGGGAGGAGCAGCAGGGATATTATTTATTTATTTATTTATTTTATTAGATTTCTAGACCGCCCTTCTCCCGAAGGACTCAGGGCGGTGTACAGCCATGATAAAAATAAACAATGCACAATTAAAAATAAATTAAAAAAAACTTATTATACAATTTGGCCAAGAAATTTAAAATATATAAAATCTAAAAAACCCCAATTTAAAACTTTAAAACTTTAAATTTAAAACCTAGACGATTTAAGAGAGCCCCGCGCGAACAAACAAATATGTTTTCAGTTCGCGGCGAAAGGTCCGAAAGTCCGATATTTGGCGTAAACCAGGGGGAAGTTCATTCCAAAGTAGAGCCCCACAGAAGGATCTTCCTGGGGCCGCCAGCCGACATTGTTTGGCGGATGGCACCCTGAGAAGTCCCTCTCTGTGTGAGCGTACGGGTCGGTGGGAGGCATGAGGTAGCAGCAGGTGGTCCCGTAAGTACCCAGGCCCCAAGCCATGGAGATTGATGCAGTAGTGAAATCCAATTTTTTTTACTACCAGTTCTGTGGCCATGGCTTGGTGACGTGGCAGGGGAAGGATATTGTAAAATCTCCATTCCCACCGCACTCTAGGCCCAGCCAGATGTGATATTTGCCAGTTCTCTGAACTACTCAAAATTTCTGTTACCGGTTCTCCGAACTGTTTTCAAAATTTTTGCTACCAGTTCTCCAGAACCTGTCAGAACCTGCTGGATTTTACCTCTGGATTGATTGATTGATACCAAGAACATATCTTGTTTTTAGATATCAGGAGGTTCAATCTTTTCCAGTTTTTGAGCTTTAACTGAATCCTGTCACTTCCACCTCCGGGGTGAGAGAAGAACAACCAATCCATGGTCAATTGATCAATATTTTAACATAATTTTATATTTTATATTCTTTGTTGAACATAGGAACAAACAAAAGCACAAATATAGAAATAAGCAAATATAGAAATTAGAGTTGGAAAGGACCTTGAAGGTCTTCTAGTCCAATCCCCCCGCTCAAGCATTAATTGTAAAGCTTGTAACTTATAATTTATAACTAATTATAAAATGTATCTCTTTTCCCCCCAAAAATATTTAAAAGAGAAGCAGGAGGTTTCTAAATTATAGGCTTATTTATTTCAGTTGGATGTCCACAACTGGGAATAGAAATCTTCCTTACCTAATGCCAATCCATGTATTTAACATTAATAATAATTATTAACAGCCGAGTCAGTCAAATTGTATTATTTCCATTAGGTCATTTTAAAAGCAAATGAGGATGATATACTGTTGTATGCAGGGGTGAAATGATCCCGGATTGGACTGGATCATGCGATCCGGTAGCGATCTTGGCCGGTAGTCCGGCGATCCGGTAGCAATGGCAGAGAGATGCTCTGCCCACCAGCCCAGGGCGTCATTACTTCCTGGTTTTAACCAGGAAGTAATGTGTTTTTTACACATGTGCATGTGAACCAGTAAGGAAGGTAAGTAGATTTCACCCCGGTTGTATGTCTAGAGATGTGGGCATGATTTGTCTTTCTGTGGCACACAGTGAAAAACTGGATGCACTG